>NC_047047.1:45793429-46102829 GCF_011762595.2 Tursiops truncatus
AGTAGACTTGTGGTTGCCAAGGGGGAGGCGGGATGGGAAGGGATGGATTGGGAGTTTGGGATTAGCAGATGCAAACTATTACATATGGAATGGATAAACAGCAAGGTCCTACCGTATAGCACAAGGAACTATATTCAATATCCTGTGATAAGCCATAATGGAAAAAAATATGAAAAGAATACACACACACACACACACACACATATATATATCTCACTTTGCTGTACAGCAGAAATTAACACAACATTATAAATCAACTATACTTCAATGAAATAAAATTTTTTTAAAAAGAATGCTTGTATTAAATCACTCTTTCTTAAAAACACAATTGTTTCTTATTTCATTCCAAATTCATTACATGCTAAGTTTAAGCTTCCCTGAATGACTTTTAATATTCCTTTTCCATTAGAGCCATACTGATGTTCCCACCATTCAGATAACATATATATTTTTTCACCATTTGTTCTTTGTTTTCCTTTAGAAAACCCTTCTTATTTTCCCTTGAATTTTCCAAGTCTTACCCAGGTGTCAAATGCAGACAAATTTCTACCTTTTTGCATATATATATATATATATATATATATATATATATATATAATTTAATCCGTAATTGATGTCCTCACTCTGAATTTTCATAAATAAAATAATTTTCAGGTAAAATCTTATACTCTTTATTTATAAAAAATAAATATATTTTTCCTTTCCTTCCTTCTTTTCTTCCTTCCTTCCTTTTCACTGCTAACTTTTCTTCCTCATTCCACCTATACTTATACCACACAAATTACAATTATTGTATATTGGTAATGCCAGATAATCGTCTTTCAGTTATTGAACCCCCTGACTTTTTTTTTTTTTTTTTTTTGCGGTACGCGGGCCTCTCACTGTTGTGGCCTCTCCCGTTGCGGAGCACAGGCTCCAGACGCGCAGGCTCAGTAGCCATGGCTCACGGGCCCAGCCGCTCCGCGGCATGTGGGATCTTCCTGGGTCAGGGCACGAACCCGTGTCCCCTGCATCGGCAGGTGGACTCTCAACCACTGCGCCACCAGGGAAGCCCACCCCCTGACTTTTAACTGAGCACATGGCACTTACATGTGGGCACGTGACGAAGTTCCAGCCACTTGGATGTGAAGAAGAGTGACATGTGAGAGTTATGGTCCACATTCTTGCACTTTACTCCTTTTTTCCTTCCTATGCGCTAAAATAAACAGAATTAATGTCTCTGAGCCAACTCTATCCATGCAGAAGAGGACAACCTCATAGAATGAGGACAGTTTACAACAGACCTTGAAGAAGGAGTGTTTTATTAATTTGTCTTGAGTGTATTATTCATTCTATATTTTCTTGGGTGCAGAGAGCACATCTTTTATGGCAATATTTATAACTGCATAGTACGTCTTTGTTCAAAACTCTTGTTCACATAAAAAGACAATGTTTATAATGATTTAAATTATTAAGTTAGGGCTTAGGTAGAAATGGTATTTATTAGGAATTAAAACCTTTATTTAAAGTAAATTTTCAAGGTGGATTTTCAAGTAACATTGATCAGCAGTAAAGATTTATCTGGATAAATAGAAACATTAACAAGTACTTGCTATATACTAGACACAGTTTGTCTTACATGTATCAAGTTGTATGTGACAAGTATATCTTGAAAAAAACTGTGAGATTGTTAGCATTATTTCCAATTTTATATGAATGGATGGTGGCCAGGAAATATTAAATAATTTTCCCATGGTCATACAGTTGGTAAGAGGATATGGGATTTGAACTTATTAACACTAGATCTAAATTTCACCCTCTTAACTACTGTGCTGTACTGTTCAATAGGTACAATATGTTCTTTTCCATAACTATTCTACTTGTAACTCCAGATCAGGAAATTTATCTGTAAGTAAAACACTGAAGTTAAAAGAGGTTTCACAAAATTACCCTAGGAAAACGAAAGCTGAGAAAGTAAGACAGGAATTTTGTATTTATTTTAGAGAAAAAAAGAATATTAGAGAGAATTTTTATGGAGGTATATTTCAGGTTTCCATTTTTGCTTCATAAAAATTACACCTTAGATGATAGTTTACTTGGTTTGGGGATTGAAGAAGCTCAGGACATGCAACCTGAAAATAGCTGTATGACATATTGATTATTTTGAGCTGAAGCCACTTGCAAAACAGAACATGCAAGAAGAGGCTTTCTCTGAACTCCCCTTTTTTTCCCTAAAGACAGATCCTCCGGAAGAAATTTAATTGTGGTAAATTCCTCCCCGGGTGTTTCATTAACCACAGAAGGTTGACTCTTATCATGGAAGAGGAGACTAGAAGTAAGTCAGCATCACATTCAGACAAACTTTGTCACAAACTATTCTATCACCCATCTATTTTACTAGGGGCGCATTTATTTTTCCTAAAAATTATTTACTCTTTCCTAAGTTGCCTACATCTCCCTTCCCTTTCTTCTATTAACATGGTATATAAGCCCTCAAATCTCACTGCTTTCTTGGGTATTCACTTTTTTGCCTGTGATGCCCCTGTGCATGTAATATTAAAAAATAATAAATTTGTATACCTCTTATCCTGTTAATCTGCCTTTTATCAGTTTATTTCATAGCCCCAGCAATTGAACCTAGGAGGATAGACAGAAAATCTTTCCTCCCTTGTATGATCATGCTTAAATAGTCAACCACCTTCTGCATCTACTGCTCTTCCAAATAACAAATCTCTGTTAAGAATTGATACATTCATTGGGGGCCCCCAAACTTAGAACAGAGGTGACTCCCGACAAGCCTGTAAAACAGCCTTCTTTTGATTCGCATTCTTTGCTTTTTAAGCAAACTGTGTGTGTGCTTTCTGATTGAGGGGGAAGCATCTGGCATGTCCATATTTTTCTTATTTTTTAAGGATGAATTATTAAGACAACCAGCTGATTTTACATAATCAACATTCATCTTTTCTACCTAAGACCAGTCCACCGTATTTGGTATGAACAATTGACCCCTCTCCACTGTGGAAAATTGGCACTATAGAACTGGATCACACATGTGGTTATTTGAATTTAAATATAAATTAATTAAAATTAAATAAAAATTTAGTTCCTCATTTGCCCTAGCCATAGACACAAACACTCAGTAGTCACAAGAAGCTAGCAGCCACTGCATATTGGACAGCACAGATATAGAATATTTTCAGGATCATGTGTCACGAAAGTCTTTTGGACAGTGCTACTATAGAGCTATGTTTCTTTCTCTTCTTCTTCTTTTTTTTTTTTTTTTGCGGTACGTGGGCCTTTCACTTTTGTGGCCTCTCCCGTTGCGGAGCACAGGCTCCGGACACGCAGGCTCAGCAGCCCTGGCTCATGGGCCCAGCGGCTCCGCAGCATGTGGGATCTTCCCGGACCGGGGCATGAACCTGTGTCCCCTGCATAGGCAGGTGGACTCTCAACCACTGCGCCACCAGGGAAGCCCCGAGCTATGTTTCTTTATCATGGCTACACATTAGAATCAGCTGGGGAGTTCTAAAAAAACTGTAAATGCCCGGGTACTACATCAGACTTATTTAATCAGAACATCTCAGGATGGAGCCAAGATATGGGAAATTTTAGAAAGTGCCCTCCCTCTAGTGATTTTAGGTAGCCAGGGTTGGGATTTAATTCTACAAAGTAAAATTTCTCTTTCCTGAACCAACAACTCCCTTTTGAAATTTAACTTTTTAATCAGCACTTAAGTATGATAAAAAATCTCCTCTCAAAAACTCACCCCCCAAATAGCAATAACTATAATGGCAATAACAATGACACCTCCTCTTGATCCAAGATTGCATTTTCTTCACCACTTAACTCTCAGATCATCTGAAAGGTAAAATCCATCAAATGTATGCCTTAATCCAAGCTAGTAATATTCTCACTTCCTGCTTAATCCTTACTCCAAATAACTGGCTTCTATCTCCATCACACCACCAAAATGACTCCTTGTAAATAGACCAATGACTTCCACTTCACTAAATGAAGGCGATGGTTCAATGTTTATCTTAGTTGATTCTTAGGAACCCTTAACACTTTTGGCAATTTTGTTCTTGAAGCACTCTCTATCTTGCCTCTTCTGATGCATAGTCTGTTTTACTACTCTGTTTCTGAAGTTTCCTTTGCTTTTCTTTATTCAAGAGTTTCTCAAATTTTATTATAGGCTTTCTTTACTCCTTGCTCTCTTCTGTCTTCTTAGTAAAACTGCGGTTACACAAGTATATTAGAATCTATACAATAATTAATTTTAAATTAACTTTTAGCCAAGATTTTGTCTCTGAGCCAATATCCAACTGAGCCAAATCTCTACTAGACTATTTTAATTAAAGTTAATCTGTCAAGAACACATTGTCTACTCCATCTCAAACTAATTCTGCTTCTTGTATTTTCTATCTCAGTTTATGCCACTGAGATTATTCCACTGTATAAACCAAGATGCTAAATTATCCTTGAAATCTCTCACCAATATCTACTGCATCTCTAGTAGATAACCTCAAAAATATGTCTCAAATCTATACATTTTCTTGTCTTTCTGCTACTTCCATCTTAGTCCAAGCTACCACAATCTATTTTTCCTACATCAAAGCTAGCCACCCCCAACCCTCAACCCACACATCATATTGCAGCCAGTGACCTAAAAATGCAGGAAGGGTTATGTTCCTCACCTGCATACATTATTTCAATAATTTTGCTTTTAGAATAGAGACCAAAATCCATGATTTAGGCTTGCAAAGCTCTTTATGATCAGCCACCCCCTACCTCCCCAGACACAAAGTGTTCCATTCTTCTCCTCACTTTAAATGCCTTAGTAAAGTTGAACATTTTTGAGTCTTACTTACTCAAGATCTTTATGTGTGCCACTTTCTCTGGAAAGGATTTCTCTTTAACTAATTAAATACTACTTACGTTTCAAATTCCAGCTCATATATCACATTCTAAGGAAAGTTTTCCTTGATCTGATAAATAAATTAAAATTTTCCTATTATTCATTTTCATTACCCCACTAACTTTATTCAACACAATTAATCACAGTTTAAGATATGTTAATTTACATAATCATTTGATTAATGTCTGCCTCATCTAATCAATAAGTTTCTGGACAGCAGGGACTGTATATCTTACTTAAGATTTTATATCTAGTGCCCTAGCATAGTACATGGCTTATATTAGGTATACAGTAAATATTTATTGAATAAATGAAAGAATAGTAATTGAGGAGAGTATACAACTTAGTTTTTAAACAATGAGAAAATAAATTGTGTAATGAGGAAATATTAGACATGTGAATCTTCTGAAATTCCTAGAAAAATAATTCATTATTCAAAATAAACACATTTTTTATTTTTAAATGGCATGAGCAACCTGGTTAAAAAGTAATTCAGATCAAACCTGTCACCAGCAGTTCCTTTCTTATAAACCAACTCTCTGTGTCTAGAATGAAAACAAAGGGGGTTGCTGTACCAGTACAAAGTGTGTTGGAGGTGAGTCTGCTGCAGAAGGAAAACGATGAACAATGATCCTTCATTAGGTGGATCAATTGCCTGAGTATCCAACACATTTCTCTCTTATCTACTCTGTGCATGTACACAGAACTGATACCAATTTAATCCTAAGTAGATTAAAAAATAATTTAAATGTACAACATAAATTCTTTTTTGGTTTCCAAGAGCATGTGCAGAACTACTAAGGACAGTGAATTATTCTTGCAACAAAAGCAAGAAAACTTAAACAGAATGAGGAAAAAACTGAAACCTTGCTCTGAAAAATATCAGTTTTAAATATGAACATTTGCTTACTCCACAAAAAATATGAATAAAATCTAAAACTTTCTTTAAATTATTAAAATAATAATAAAAATGCTCACTCACTGCTCCAAGAGCCAGGTTTTGGCAATGGGGTATTGACAATGTTCTCTTGGCAGAGGCAATAAATAGGTGAATAACAAGGTGTGGTCTGAGGTGATGGAGGTAGAAAAAGTCAAGTGTGCTTTCAGGGACATACCAGAACCTTATTAAATTTATTTATATTTATATCAGGAAATTTTTTGATGCTTCATTGGTTTAAAGATGCCCATAAATTCTTGCTTAGATGAAGTCATGATAGAAATATGGCCCGATCCTAAAGTAATCTAATACTATGGGATAAGTATGAAGTATTTCTAAATCAGTGTCTGGTACTAAATTCCAGATGTGTAAATAGCAACAGAATTCCATCCATTTCTTAATGACTTCCTTGAACAGATGTTTGCCTACTTTTCTGAATGAACCATGAAGATCCAGGTTATATGAAATGAATTCTTGTTGCAAAATTCAACTAAGAAGTCAGTAACGTTTGCACATGGACACTAATTCCTTTAGGTCCTTTTTGATCCTATGAGGAGAGAGGCTTATACTGATAAAAGTAGATATATTTAAAATGGCCCTAATGTAAAGCCAGCTAGCCAGCTGGCTTATTATGCAGTAAAGAAATTTTATGTTGCATTGTAGTTTTCTTCCTTTAATACTTTGAAAGAAGTACAGATTGTGTCCTGGGGAAAAAATATGTCTATATGGCTGTTCAATTTTCTGTAGTTTTCAAATACATTGAAAATATATTATTTTTCCTTAATAAAAATCATTTCCATTTACACAAGCATTTTGTGGTGAATCCCAATGAAGTTAGCTACGTAAGAATGATATATCTTAAATACCAAAGAATGTCAAACAGTTTCTTTGAGCTAGGGGATCCCATATTTTTGAATAAATATATTCTACTTGGTACCTTTTCATTAAGTGCCCCTTGAGAATATTTTTATCCATTCAGCCAGTCTGTGTCTTTACGCTGGGGCATTTAATCCATTTACATTCAAGGTTATTATCGATATGTATGTCCCTATTACCATTTTCTTAATTGTTTTGGGTTTGTTTTTGTGGGCCTTTTTCTACTCTTGTGTTTCTCACTTAGAGAAGTTTCTTTAGCATTTGTTGTAAAGCTGGTTTGGTGGTGCTGAATTCTCTTAGCTTTAGCTTGTCTTAAAATCTTTTGACTTCTCCATTGAATCTGAATGAGATCCTTGCTGGGTAGAGTAATCTTGGTTGTAGGTTTTTCTCTTTCATCACTTTAAGCATATCCTGCCACTCTCTTCTGGCCTGCAGAGTTTCCACTGAAAACTCATCTGATAACCTTATGGGGATTCCTTTGTGTGTTACTTTTTGTTTTTCCCTTGCTGCTTTTAATATTTTTTCTTTGAATTTAACTTTTGTTAGTTTGATTAATATGTGTCTTGGTGTGTTTTTCCTAGGGTTTATCCTGTATGGGCGTCTCTGTGCTTCCTGGACTTGGGTGACTATTTCCTTTCCCATGTTAGGGAAGTTTTCAACTATAACGAAAAACCAATTCTTTTTCTCTTCTTCTTCTAGGACCCCTATAATTTGAATGTTGGTGCATTTATTGTTGTCCCAGAGGTCTCTGAGATTGTCTTCCATTCTTTTCATTCTTTTTTCTTTATTCTGCTCCTTGGCAGTTATTTCCATCATTTTGTCTTCCAGCTCACTTATTCGTTCTTCTGCCTCAGTTATTCTGTTATTGATTCCTTCTAGTGTATTTTTCATTTATTATGTTGTTCATCTTTGTTTGTTTGTTCTTTAGTTCTTCTAGATCATTTTTAAACATTTCTTGTATTTTCTTAATCCATGCCTCCATTCTATTTCCGAGATTCTGGATTATCTTTACTATTATTATTCTGAATTCTTTTTCAGGTAGCTTGCCTATTTCCTCTTCATTTATTTACTCTTATAGGTGTTTATCTTGCTCCTTCATCTGTGACATATTTTCTTGCCATCTCATTTTTTTTTAATTTTTTTTATTTTTTATGAGTGGGATTGTGTTCCTGCCTTACTGGTTGTTTGCCCTGAGATTTCCAACTCTGGGGTTTGTAGGCTATTGGGTAGAGCTGGGTCTTAGTGCTGAGATGAGAAACTCCATGAGACCTCACTCCAATGAATATTCCCTGGGGTCTGAGGTTCTCTGTTAGTCCAGTGGTTCAGACTCAGAGCTCCCACCCAAGGAGCTTCGGCCCAACCCCAGGCTCCCGAACCAAGATCACACAAGCTGCCTGGGTGGCATAAAAACCAAAAACAATAACAAAGTAAAAAATAAAATTAGACTAGGAAACTAACAGATATGTTAGGAAGAATATAAAAATAAAAATATAGATGAATCAACAACTGGAAGGTACAACAGTACCACAATAGTAAAAAAGAGGAGGAGGAAAAAAAAAAAACAAACCAAAAAGCAGGGGGTAAGGCCTTGGCTGTGGAGCACAGGGCCTAAGCAAGATCAAGGTTTGGGTGGTGGGCAGGGCCAATGCTCAGGACCCACAGGGCTGGAAAAGGCCCTGGGGGCTGTGGGGGTGGGGCTTAGGCTCAAGGAACAGAAGGAGCCCAGGCATGCCTCCCATCCCTGGTCTCAGACAGCAGGGGACCTCACCTGGGAGCCCAGCAGGCTTCCTTGGCTTGAGTGGGCAGGGTAAATGCCCTCCTCTCCTCTCCTGCTCCTCTGGTCTGGGAGAGGCCCTCCTGCCTGACTCTCCTGATCTCCCCAGTCTCCCTCCTATGCTCCCAAGGACCTACGCGGCCTGGAGGGCACTTTGGAGGGCAGGGGATCGGCCCGGGAGCTCAGCAGGCTCCCTATGCCTGAGTGGGTGGGGCAATCACCCTCCGCTCCTCTCCTGCTCCTCCTGGATGGCTCCTCCCACCTGCCTCTCCTGATCTCCCCAGCCTCAGGGACCCCGATTCTGTCTGCCCTCCACTTCTCCTCCCCCTCAGTCCCCCTACATCCTACCAGTTCACCTTGGGGTTCCTCCCATCTCCTTGGGCATCAGAGTCCCCCACCAGTGGCCAGCAGGCGCCCTAGTTGTGGGCAGACGCTAACTCCATGTCTTCCCACAATGCCATCTTGACTCCGCCACTGCAAGAATATTTATAAAACTGTACCTGTAAATAGTGTCTTTTGTTTCAAAGTATAATGTGATTTTCATTTTAAACCATCAGATTATAATGCTTCGAAAATTCCCTTGGAATAAAGTCTCAGAAGTTTGGAATACAGGGAGTGGCCAACTTTGTCTCAACCTTCCAAGAAATTTTACTGGGGAAGCTTTTTTCTTGACGTTAACCAAAAGTGTTGTTGAGATTAGTAAGTTAGAAGAAACATGGAAAGAGTCAAGTTAAAGATATTTGAGTAATGAGACAAAAAAACCTAGAAGAAGACAAAACAATTGTGATTCTTATTCATCCAGTGATTGTATCTGTAAGAGCTGTCATAAAGAAATCTAATTAAAAAGAATAACCTATCCACTCAGAAAGAGCACAGACAGAACATAAGAATGTTATTTTGAGAGAATGTTAGTGCAGTATGAACTGGCAAATGAAAATGTTCTTTTGATATCTGGTGGCAATTGCTCACTATATCTCATTCTCACTTCATGTTCCATCTTTATTGAACATCAGTGTGAGGAAAAGTCCAAGTTTTAACTTACTAATTATGATCAAGAAGATAAGTTATAGAAAAATAGGACTGACTCAAAGAAAAATAATCTCTATAGCATTCTACACAGATTTTTGACCCTGGGTTCTAATTTCAATTATTTTACTTTACATGGAATGTGTCCTTAATTAAGACACTTCAGCTTTCTCTGTACTAATTCTATTAACTGTAAGATAAATGACTGGTTTCAGTAAAATCCAGAATACTTTCCAGCTTCAATTGTTTAATAATGAATGTAGATATTGAGAACAAACTAGTGGTTACCAGTGGGGAGAAGGAAATGGGAAGGGGCAAGATAGGAGTATGGAATTAACAGGTACAAACTACACATAAAATAAATAAGCGACAAGAATATATTGCACCAGTCCCTCCCATTAGGAAACTTGCACAAGCCTCTTAGATAGCCTCATCCTCGACAGGGCAGATAGCAGAAGCAAGAAGAATTACAATCCTGCAGCCTGTGGAACAAAAACCACATTCACAGAAAGATAGACAAGATGAAAAGGCAGAGGGCTATGTACCAGATGAAGGAACAAGATGAAACCCCAGAAAAACAACTAAGTTAAGTGGAGATAGGCAACCTTCCAGAAAAGAATTCAGAATGATAGTGAAGATGATCCAGAACCTCGAAAAAGAATGGAGGCAAAGATCAAGAAAATGCAAGAAATGTTTAACAAAGATGTAGAAGAATTAAATAACAAACACACAGAGATAAACAATACAATAACTGAAATGAAAACTACACTAGAAGGAATCAATAGCAGAATAACTGAGGTAGAAGAACAGATAAGGGACCTGGAAGACAGAATGGTGGAATTCACTGCTGTGGAACAGAATAAAGAAAACAGAATGAAAAGAAATGAAGACAGCCTAAGAGACCTCGGGACAACATTAAACACAATAACAATTGCATTATAGGGGTCCCAGAAGGAGAAGAGAGAGAGAAAGGACTAGAGAAAATATCTGAAGAGATTATAGTCGAAAGCATCCCTAAGATGGGAAAGGAAATAGCCACCCAAGTCCAGGAAGTGCAGAGAGTCCCATACAGGATAAACCCAAAGAGAAAAATGCCAAGACACATAGTAATCAAACTGGCAAAAATTAAAGACAAAGAAAAATTATTGAAAGCAGCAAGGGAAAAATGACAAATAACATACAAGGGAACTCCCATAAGCTTAACAGCTGATTTCTCAGCAGAAAATTTACAAGCCAGAAGGGAGTAGCATGACATACTTAAAGTGATGAAAGGGAAGAACCTACAACCAAGATTACTCTACCTGGCAAGGATCTCATTCAGATTCGATAGAGAAATCAAAAGCATTACAGACAAGCAAAAACTAGGAGAATTCAGCACCACCAACCAGCTTTACAACAAATGCTAAAGGAATTTCTCTAAGTGGGAAACACAAGAGAAGAAAAGGACCTACAAAAACAAACCCAAAAACAATTAAGAAAATGGTCATAGGAACATATATATCGATAATTACCTTAAACGTGAATGGATTAAATGCTCCAAACAAAAGACATAGGCTTGCTGAATGGATACAAAAACAAGACACATCTATATGCTGTCTACAAGAGACCCATTTCAGACCTAGGAACACATACAGACTGAAAGTGAGGGGATGGAAAAAGATATTCCATGCAAATGGAAGTCAAAAGAAAGATGGAGTAGCAATACTCATATCAGATAAAATAGACTTTAAAATAAAAAAATGTTACAAGAGACAAGGAAGGACACTACATAATGATCAAGGGATCAATCCAAGAAGAACATATAAAAATTATAAATATATATGCACCCAACATAGGAGCACCTCAATACATAAGGCACTGCTAACAGCTATAAAAGAGGAAATTAACAGTAAAGCAATACTAGTGGGGTACCTTAACACCTCACTTACACCAAAGGATAGATCATCCAAAATGAAAATAAAAAAGGAAACAGAAGCTTTAAATGACACAATAGACCAGATAGATTTAGTTGATATTTATAGGACATTGCATCCAAAAACAGCAGATTACACTTTCTTCTCAAGTGCGCACGGAACATTCTCCAGTATAGATCACATCTTGGGTAACAAATCAAGCCACAGTAAATTGAAGAAAATTGAAATCATATCAAGCATCTTTTCTGACCACAATGCTATGAGATTAGAAATGAATTACAGGGAAAAAAACGTAAAAAACCCAAACACATGGAGGCTATACAATACGTTACTAAATAACCAAGAGATCACTGAAGAAATCAAAGAGGAAATCAAAAAATACCTAGACAAAAATGACAATGAAAACACGACAATGCAAAACCTATGAGATGCAGCAAAAGCAGTTCTAAGAGGGAAGTTTATAGCTATACAAGCCTACCTCAAAAACAAGAAAAATCTCAAATAAACAATCTAACCTTACACCTAAAGGAACTAGAGAAAGAAGAACAAACAAAATCCAAAGTTAGCAGAAGGAAAGAAATCATCAAGATCAGAGCAGAAATACATGAAATAGAAACAAAGAAAAAAATAGCAAAGATCAATAAATCTAAAAGCTGGTTCATTGAGAAAATGAAGAAAATTGATAAATCATTAGCCAGACTCATCAAGAAAAAGAGGGAAAGGACTCAAATCAATAAAATTAGAATTGAAAAAGAAGTTACAACAGACACCGCAGAAATACAAAGCATCCTAAGAGACTAGTACAAGCAACTCTATGCCAATAAAATGGACAACCTGGAAGAAATGGACAAATTTTTAGAAAGGTATAACCTTCCAAGACTGAACCAGGAAGAAATAGAAAATATGAACAGACCAATCACAAGTAATGAAATAGAAACTGTGATTAAAAATCTTCCAACAAATAAAAGTCCAGGACCAGATGGCTTCACAGGTGAATTCTATCAATCATTTACAGAAGAGCTAACACCAACCTTCTCAAACTCTTCCAAAATATTGCAGAGGAAGGAACACTCCCAAACTCATTCTATGAGGCCACCATCACCCTGATACCAAAACCAGAAAAAGATACTACAAAAAAGAAAATTACAGACCAGTATCACTGATGAATATAGACGCAAAATTCCTCAACAAAATACTAGCAAACAGAATCCAACAACACATTAAAAGGATCATACACCATGATCAAGTGGGGTTTATACCAGGAATGCAAGGATTCTTCAATATATGAAAATCAATCAATGTGATACACCATATTAACAAATTAAAGGAGAAAAACCATATTATCATCTCAATGGATGCATAAAAAGCTTTTGACAGAATTCAACACCTTTCATGATAAAAACTCTCCAGAAAGTGGGCATAGAGGGAACCTACCTCAACATAATAAAGGCCATAAATGACAAACCCACAGCAAACATCATTCACAATGGTGAAAAACTGAAAGCATTTCCTCTAAGATCAGGAACAAGACAAGGTTGTCCACTCTTGCCACTCTTATTCAACACAGATTTGCAAGTCCTAGTCAAGGCAATCAGAGAAGAAAAAGAAATAAAAGGAATACAAATTGGAAAAGAAGAAGTAAAACTGTCACTGTTTGCAGATGACATGATACTATACATAGAGAATCCTAAAGATGCCACCAGAAAACTACTAGAGCTAATCAATGAATTTGGTAAAGTTGCAGGGTTCAAAATTAATGCACAGAAATCTCTTGCATTCCTATACACTAATGATGAAAAATATGAAAGAGAAATTAAGGAAACACTCCCATTTACCATTGCAACAAAAAGAATAAGATACCTAGGAATAAATCTATCTAGGGAGACAAAAGACTTGTATGCAGAAAACTACAAGACAGTGATGAAAGAAATTAAAGATGATACCAACAGATGGAGAGATATACCATGTTCTTGGATTCGAAGAATCAACATTGTGAAAATGACTATACTACCTAAAGCACTCTACAAATTCAATGCAATCCCTATCAAATTACCAATGGCAGTTTTCATGGAACTAGAACAAAAAATCTTAAAATTTGTATGGAGACACAAGAGACCCCGAATAGCCAAAGCAGTCTTGAGGGAAAAAAATGGAGCTGGAGGAATCAGACTCCCTGACTTCAGACTATACTATAAAGCTACAGTAATCAAGACAACATGGTACTGGCACAAAAACAGAAACATAGATCAATGGAACAGGAGAGAAAGCCCAGAGCTAAACCCACACACCTATGGTCAACTAATCCAGGACAAAGGAGGCAAGGATATACAATGGAGAAAAGAAAGTCTCTTCAATAAGTGGTGCTGGGAAAACTGGACAGCTACATGTAAAAGAATGAAAATAGAGCACTTCCTAACACCATATACAAAAATAAACTCAAAATGGATTAGAGACCTAAATGTAAGACCAGACACTATAAAACTCTTAGAGGAAAACATAGGAAGAAAACTCTTTGACATAAATCACTGCAAGAGCTTTTTTGACCCACCTCCTAGAGTAATGGAAATAAGAACAAAAATAAACAAATGGGACCTAATGAAACTTCAAAGCTTGTGCACAGCAAAGGAAACCACAAACAAGATGAAAAGACAACCTTCAGAACGGGAGAAAATATTTGCAAACGAATCAACGGACAAAGGATTATTCTCCAAAATATATAAACAGCTCATGCAGCTCAATATTACAAAAACAAACAACCCAGTCCAAAAATGGGCAGAAGACCTAAATAGACATTTTTCCCAAGATGACATACAGATGGCCAAGAAGCACATGAAAAGCTGCTCAACATCACTAATTATTAGAGAAATGCAGATCAAAACTACAATGAGGTATCACCTCACACCAGTCAGAATGGGCATCATCAGAAAATCTACAAACAACAAGTGCTGGAGAGGGTGTTGGGAAAAGGGAACCCTCCTGCACTGTTGGTGGGAATGTAAATTGATACAGCCACTATGGAGAACAGTATGGAGGTTACTTAAAGAACTAAAAATAGAATTACCATACAAGCCAGCAATCCCACTACTGGGCATATACCCAGAGAAAACCATAATTCAAAAAGAGTCATGTACCAAAATGTTCATTGCAGCTCTATTAGGACACTAATAGACACTTAGGACATGGCAGCAACCTAAGTGTCCATCATCGGATGAATGGATAAAGAAGATGTGGCACATATATACAATGGAATATTACTCAGCCATAAAAAGAAACAAAATTGAGATATTTGTAGTGAGGTGGATGGACCTAGAGTCTGTCATACAGAGTGAAGTAAGTCAGAAAGAGAAAAACAAATACTGTATGCTAACATATATTATATGGACTCTAAGGGAAAAAAAAAAAAGGTCATGAAGAGCCTGGGGTAAGACAGGAATAAAGACCTACTAGAGAATGGACTTGAGGATATGGGGAGGGGGAAGGGTAAGCTGGGACAAAGTGAGAGAGTGGCATGGATATATATACACTACCAAACATAAAATAGTTAGTGGGAAGCAGCCGCATAGCACAGGGAGATCAGCTCGGTGCTGATCTAGAGGGGTGAGATAGGGAGGGTGGGAGGGAGGGAGACGCAAGAGGGAAGAGATATGGGAACATATGTATATGTATAACTGAGTCACTTTGTTATAAAGCAGAAACTAACAAAAAAAGAAAAAAAGAAAAGACACATGCACCCCAGTGTTCACTGCAGCACTATTTTCAATAGCCAGATCATGGAAGCAACCTAAATACCCATCGACAGACGAATGGATAAAGAAGATGTGGTACACATATACAATGGAATATTACTCAGCCATAGAAAGGAACAAAATTGGGTCATTTGTTGAGACGTGGATGGATCTGGAGATTGTCATACAGAGTGAAGTAAGTCAGAAAGAGAAAAACCAATATTGTATATTAACGCATGTATGTGGAACCTAGAAAAATGGTACAGATGAACCAATTTGCAGGGCATAAATTGAGACAAAGATGTAGAGAACAAACGTATGGACACTAAGGGGGGAAAGCGGCGGGGGGCGGGGGTGTGATGAATTGGGAGATTGGGATTGACATGTATATACATTATATACTGATGTGTATAAAACTGATGACTAATAAGGACCTGCTGTATAAAAAAATAAATTAAATTAAAAATGTTTTAAAAAAATATATTGCACAACACATGGAATATAGCCAATATTGATAATAGCTTTAAATGGGGCATAATCTATAAAAATACTGAATCTCTATGTTTTACACCTGAAACTAATATAATATTGTAAAACAACTATACTTCAATAAAAAAAAATCAATCCTGAATGTGTCTTTTCCCAGTGTCTCACCAGCAACCATGGTGACTGACTCAGCTTCTAGAACACTCTGATCATTTTAGCAAGTAACCACTTTAGTTTTAGCTCATTCTATCTTAATTTCTCAGTGCTGGATTAACATTTATATTCAGTAAGGATTTGTATCTGCTCAGACTCAGCCCATAGTTTAAATAATGTTAGAGAAATAACATAATCATGCCAACAAAAACATCCTTCAATATATAGAACTGAGAAAACAACATATACAGGGTAAGCATTAACAGATCTACATGCATGTAATGAAGGGCAACAGTGACTATGAAGTTGGGACAAAATTTCACGTACGTTATACAGCAATGAAGAAGATAGAAAAAGGATTCATTATCTTGCCATACCTTCTGACCTTCTCCCATACATTCCACGAGGAACACTTGAGATAATTTTGGAGGTACGTTCTGACATATCTAGAAGTTATTTGGCCTGCAACTTTAGAGGTATTGCTACATTGTGAAAACTGGAGAGTTGGCTTAATTCCTAAAGAAATTTATCTATATTTCAAAAGTTATCATAAGGACTCAAATTTACTACATTTCCAAGGAAACATCCACACACACACATCCACACACACACACACACATACACACACACACACACACACACACACACACAGAGAAATGGGGAAATTGGTCTATTTGCCCTTTATAACAGAGAAAATTATTTTTATTTACTCAAAGTATAAAGAAATTCATTTGAGTTTAATTATTTGGGGTTCAAAAAAATAACAGAATCCTATTTTGAGATTGGAATTTTAGTGGAAACACTATGTATAATCACAAAGAGTAAAGTGCAAAGAAAATATTAACTTAACCCCAAATAGAACTTCAACATAGGAATTAGTTGTAGGCATTGTATAACAGTGCCACTGATTTCCATTCTCTTTGTTTTGTCCCGTTATTTTAACTACATTTGCCCAAGACCTCCTATGTCTTGACATTATCCACATCTTGAAAAAGAAAAGCACTTTCTTCAGTGTTCTAACTCAGTGTTGTCCAATAAAAATAAAATTTAAGCTACATGTGGAATTTTGAATGTTCTAGAAACTACAATAAAAAGTAAAAAAAAAAACCTTAAAATTAATTTAATAATACATCTTATTTAATCCAATATATCTAAAATATTACCATGTCAACATATAATCAATATAAAAATTATTGAGATATACTTATTTTAACCAAGTCTTTGTAATCTGGTGTGTCTATTAAATTTACAGCACCTCTCAATTCAGACCACTCACATTTCAAATACTCAGTAGCCACGTGTGGCTAGTGGCTACCATATTGGACAGCACATTTCCACCCAAATGCATAAGGAACCTGTCATGCCTGCTCTGTGATGGCAGCACACATAGAATTTTATTCTGGGATTTTAAGTTACAGGCCAATGAGATCACATTTTTCAATTTCTATTGTGGTTTGTGGGTAATAATTACAAACATCCCTTTCTAGCTCCTGAGTTCCAAATTGAGAAGCAGACCCAAGTTTCATATAGATATAAATTAAAATATCAGCTTCAATTTTTAAAAAAGCTATATTTTGTTATGTGGCTTAGATCTGTATCTACACTATACTTCCTAGTCCTGTTCGCCAGGTCTAGCTTTAGGGCTGTCTGTGTGCATGGGGATTTGTGGAGTGAACTGAACTCTTCCTCAAGTGTGCTTCCCTTGGAGAAGGAGATGAGTGGACTGGGTCCTGCCTCCCTGCAAGGAGAACCCAAGAAGAGTCTTTTTCCATTTTCAATAATCAGATAAACAACTTCTCTCTCTTTTTTTTGGAGGGAGGGAATTTGAAAAAAAATTATTTCCAATACTATTTTGCATTGGGGAACAGAATGAACAGGAGAAAAGTAAGTCTGTAAAGCTATTTCTAATTTCCCAAGAGGAATAAGATTTTAATGATACTATGGAAAACTATGTAGCACCATCTTAGAATGAGGTACACAAAAAACTTTTAGCTAGAATTATGAGTGATTTTTATTTCTAGATGTAAGAAAAACCTACAGATCTATGTTAGGAAGAGGTATGCTAAAAAACTTTCAACTGAAATTATGGATGAGTTTACTTGAATATTTACCATACTGTGCTAATTAAAAACCAACAAGTTCTTTTCCCATTTAGGTTATTACAGAACTTGAAAAAGAATAGATAAATGTATATATATATATATATATATATATATATATATATATATATATATATATAACTGAACCACTTTGCTGTACACCTGACACTACCACAACATTATTAATCAACTATACTCCAATATAAAATAAAAATTAAAACAACAACAACAACACACAAATATCCTATCTTTCTTACTCAACTTTCCAGGTCTCTGTTTCCTACCACCTTCAGAAATCTGTCAGAATCTGACTGATTAGAATGAAAATAAGTGCCCTGGGCCAGACATATGTAGTTAGGATGACTTATCTATTGTTGATCACAGCTCAGTGAAATGGCTGGCATTTCATGCCCCAAAGTGTGGAAGTTACCTTATCTAAGCTTGCTTATTTATTTGTTTGTTTATAATGCTGAAACAATCATTGACCAACTGAGATGACTTAACAAAAACTGGTTTCTTCCATTTGGCCACCTTAGTAGTTTTTCATGTTGAAAGTAGCCTTCTAAATGTAAGTTTGGCTTTACATAATTTCTCCCCCAAATACATGATTATCGGGTACAGTCACAAAAAATCCTAAATGGGGAAGAAAACAGATGCCTTTGTTTACTCTTTACTATTTTTCTTTAGTTTCCAAACTTTACTCTTTTTTATTTATTTATTTATTTATTCAGTATTTTATTTTCAGTATACCAAAAAAGAGAATAAGACCTGATATTGCATCAAATCTGAGGTTGTCTGTTCTGAAGGATCTTAAGCAGTTGGGGATTAGAAAATTTTATGTAGTTTCAGAAAATCTAGAGGGCAAATTATTAGGGCTCTACCTAGCTGACGCACTGAGTTCTGAGAGGAAGGTGGCCGGAGAGACCATGGAGGGACACTGGAAACAAACTTTATGACTGCACAATTTTTGTAGGGAATGACCTTGTCAAGATCATGTATTTCTTCTTCTATTATTTGATACCATTATTTAACACCCTTCCTTTATGTCTTTCTTCCACCTCTACTAAATACCACACACTTATTCAAATCATTTGTTAGCATTTTCCCTGAAATGGGAGTGTTACCCAAAAAACTGTGTTTGCCTCTTAGCAGATGTTGAGCCAAAAGACACAACCGAGACCAAGTTTGGGAGAAGAAGGGATTCGTCACTTGCAGCAAGTAAGAAGAACACAGGTCTCTTTCTCAAAGCAGTGTCATGAGCCAGTACTGTACTGATTTTTAAAAACTTTCTTTCCTGAACATATACACTAAAGATGAAAATCAATGTGAAACTTATGAAATATTTGGATATAATTAAGGACACTGAATTATTTTAACAGCCATTTTTGCATTCCTACTATGTGACATACATGCTAGAGGCACTAGTGATATCAATAACAAATATTCAGTCCTGACTTCAGTGATTTCAAATCTTATCAGCTAGACTGTAATAAATATGTGGACAAAATGCTGTGTTAAAACAAATGAGAAAAGACACGCTTCTCACAAAATATCTCCAGAAACTTCCTTTGGAAATTTGAAGGAAGAAGAACATCTTATTACCTTCAGTGTGGCACAGATAGACTTCAAGGAAAATCTCTGCAAAGAAAATGACTAATAGGAGTTTCAGGTAATTCCTCACGCAATCTGCCTAAATAGCTGATTAATTTAATGAAAAATCCATTTCCATCTGTTCTTTGGCATATTATAGACAAAACTTAAATACCTGATAAACTCAATGTCTACAAATTATCTGATGCCTGAAAAATCAATGAAAAATATACAGTTGACCCTTGAACAACTTGGGGGCCAGGGGCACCGACCCCATGCACAGTTGAAAATCCACATATAACTTTTGACTTCCCAAAAACTTAACTACTCATAGCCTACTGGTGACCAGAAGCCTTACTGACAATATAAGTAGTTCATTTACAGATATTTTGAATGTTATATGTATTATATACTGTATTCTTACAATAAAGTAAGCTAGAGAAGAGAAAATGTTATTAAGGAAATCATGAGGAAAATACATTTACAGTACTGTAATGTATTTATTGAAATTGGAAGTTTATGTCATCTGTTTATAAGATGAATCATCTGTCTGTCAGTACCTACATTAATATTGTCTTATACGATACAAAACAATGTAGATGTTACACACATTATTAACATTAGACTTGATCAAAAAGAAAAAGATAATGTGAAAAAGAATATTTATTTACAGGTATAGCCATTTATGCATTGACAATGAAGAAGCAACAATACGACTGCTTCATGGTTGCCTAGCCTATACACTAATGAATGGATCCTTATAAATTATTTATGGCATATGGTTTTTCAGCCATATTCATAATACAGTATTAGAAACATTTTTACATTAAAAAAACCAACATACCTATGATGATCGGCTAATACACAGTTTCTCCAATTACAAGAGGAAGACATACTGTACAGTAATGTAATTCTTTGAAAACAAAGTTATAAAACAATAAGAAAGCTAACACATTAATATTAAATATTACTCACCTTATGCCTGTGTAAGGATAGACTGGGAGCTACATACATTTTATGCATTTATGACAAAACTTTTTCTTAACTTTTTTGGTATTTCTAGGCTATGCAGTTTATCTGCAAGTTTTTTCAAATTGTTGCAAATCTCAAAAAAAAATTTCCAATATATTTATTGAAAAAATCTATGTATGAGTGGACTCAGGCAGTTCAAGGCTGTGATGTGCAAGGTTCAACTGTATTCCAACATTTGGCATGTAGAAAATGTACCTGAATAGTTAACTAATTTCTAGATTTGTTGACTGGGCCAGGGGAGGCATTATTGGGGTGGGGAGTGGGGAATTGAGGAGGGCAGGATGGTAGGAGAGAACAGAGTTAGATAAGATATCTGCTGTTCAATGGTCACCTCCAACTGTGGGCCAGGCTGAAAATACGACACTCTCATGTAGGGGAATCAGAATGATGGAATTATTAACACACATTGGAAGACTACTATGAAACAGCTTTTACATTACACTAGTTCAGAATAGTGGTACAGATATTAATTAGTGTTTTAGTGGGGAAATAGTGAGTCCTTTGCTAATTCTATTGTGGCATAGCTACTGAAGAATAACTCATACCAGCAATTCATTTTCAAGAAACTAGCACGAAAGATAAGCTAACTATGCTGAATAATTTTCACACTTTTTCCCTGCTTTACAATTCTTTTCATGGTATCCCTGGCTGTATCATAGTGGAATAAAACTCTTCAAGCAGAGCTTAATGTAATATAAGTACACTGGATTAAACCTTCAAAAATTTATTTTTAGCCCAAATGAGTTGCAGATACTGGATGTTAGGTCTTCAGATTCATCTGAGGACAAATTACTATAAAGGAATTAATTTATTTTTGAAAGGATGACTGTAATTAAATTCTTACCAGTACAAGGGTCCAGAAATAACTGTAGTGCCACAACATATTTAATTTTTGCTTGCTTGCTTTTTCGTTACACACAAGTGCCCTTACATATAAAATGAGACCCTCATAGCTGTATTAAACAGCTCACATTAAATGGACGTATCATCATGGAGAAGGGTATTTACTGCTCACCTATTACAGGCAACAATATCTTAATTGCTGGATTATGGGTAGTTTTTCAGCATATGCAAATTACTAAAAAAAATCTTTTGTTATTGCTTCCTTAATTTTCCTCATTGGGAGGGCATCAAACCACACATGAGTTAATTTCTATTCCTCATGGTTTAAGACTTTGTGATCTTAGATCAAAGGAGAGCAGAACTCATTCTTGAGAAATTCAGAGGACAGGTGGCCTGGCTGAGGAAGTTTCAGGGACCAGGAAAAACTGTAGGAACCAAGACAAATTGACAATTTCATAATTCTGGTAGTTTGGCTCCAAAGACTTTTAGTTTTTATCCCTGTTATGTTTTTTCTTATACCCCATATCCATTCTATGTTAACATCTTCATGAGCCCTACTATTATTGCCTGAATTAATATTGAATCTGCCTTAGTCTCTATTTTTCATAGTATGTATCACCTTTTAATATAACATAATTGACTTGATTTTTGGTCAACCACTGTTTCTCCCTCACTGCTAGAATATAATCTTTATCAGGGCAGGAATATTTGTCTGTTTATTTCCTGATTTACATGAAATTCCTAGAACAGTGCTCACCTCATAGTAGTGCTCAAAAAATATTTATTGATTGGCTACACAAGGCTGACCTCTGAGCAAAGACATAAATGTGGTAAGGGGGCAAATCATGTGGATATCTGCAGAGACCTTGTTCCAGAAGAAGGGAACAGAAAGTGTGAAGAACCAAGATAGGAGTCACAAGCAGTAAAGATGCCAGTGTGGCTACAAGTGAGTGATGGGTAAAGTATAGGAAAGAAAGGCACATAGTTAGTAAGTGATGGAGCCTAAATTTAGGCCCAGACGGTCTGGCTTAAAGCCTGTGCTCTTAACTATTAAATTTAGATCAACATCCAATTCTGTCATTTACTAGCTATGTGACTTGGAGCAAGGTTCATGAATACTGTCAACCTCAGTTCCCTTACTAGTGATAGAGGGGTAAATACCTCATAGAAATATTGTGAGAATTAAGTGAAATATCGTATTGCAAAATGCCTTACAAGTGGATTAATAAATATTAGACCCCTTCCCACCCCACGCCCATCTCTTGGTTTGCTGGGTACAGTGTAGTTGTTTAAGTCAGAGAAGAACTCTTAAAAAAAAAAAGCCCACCAGTCCCCAAATCTAAACCTGAAAACCATTATTATATCTCACCCACCAAACTGATATCAAAGAATATTCTGAAGGATTATGAGGAAAGAGTAAATTCTCAAGTAAACTCAGGTCAAAACCAGCTGGTACTTGATAAGTTGTCTAATCAGGGAATTACTCAGGGATGGACAATGAATTCTGAGTAATGACTTAGCCTGCTGTCAGCCTCCAGATAGCTGAGTTTCCCATTTAAGAAGAGTCTGTGGTGAGAGATAAGGACCCAGGGCAAAGATAATCCTAATTACAGTCTAAGGCAGGGGACCTCCACTTCTATACTGGGTGGGGGTGGCGGGGGGGGGGGGTGTCAATGCCAAAGTTGTATTTCTTTGCCTCTTTTCAACTTGTATGGAAGAAATTAGTGAGCATTTGCTTACTACATGGGAGATTGTCTTTGCTAGGTACAGTATGGACCTGACAACTTCAAGTAAGGTTTAAACAATTAGAGGGCTTTATAAGAAATGTTGATCTCCAATAACCCAAAATATTTCCATATTATAATAATAATCCATGATTGTGGTCAACATGAAAGGTATTTACAGTCTTATATTTAGGGAGAGGATCACATTTAAATATTATCTACAAATTTAGTGGTTTAGAATTGTGTTCAATGGGTTTCTGTGCATAAGTCTTGCTCTCCAATTAGAAAACAAACACATTTAGTGTGGTCACCTTCCTGCCATAGATGATCCTCACTCCGCAGCCCCTAACACACTGACATACCAATCACAGCTCTAGATATGTTGAAAAAATTACTTCACTGACTAAGAAAGGAAAAAAAAAATTATCAGTTTAGGTAAAAAGTCCAGAAGGAGAAGAACTGCAGTGAGACAATAATAATCAGGGCAGATATCCACTGAGCACAGTAGGTGCTGTACCAAGGGCCCACAATAATTTTAGGAGCCCACTCTGGGGGAGGAGAGAAACCTTTCCCTTTACCCTTTCTAGGTTCTTCTAGCTGGTTTAAGAATAAAATTGAATGAGACAGATCAACAGGAGAAAATCAAATATAATTATGTATGTACGAGGGTTCCATAAGAATATAGGGTCTAAGTATATATTAGGCAATTGAGGCTCATATGCCATTTGACAGAAGAAGAAAGGGGTAGGGGTTTGGACCTCAAAGAGAAGGAAGGCAGTTCACATGGAGACTGAAAAATAAATGTTTGGTAAACAAATGTTCCATGTGTCACGCAGAGGCAGTGGGACACAGAGAGGACTTTGGTCTTCAGGCCCTGCTGGGCTCCCCTGCTACAATTAGCCCATATTCTTTGTAGGTATCCTTGGTGATAGTGCTTTTCCTGGATAGTGCTTTTCTTTATATAAATTCTTTAGGCAGCTAATGGGGAGGTAAAAAGACAGACTTCCTGTCTGTCTAATCAGCCTAAAATAATCCTAATGCCACAGAAATGCTTTTTGGGCTGTCAAATTTTGCTTCCCTATACCATGAAAATATTTTAACTTCTTTTAAAATCAGAAGAAAAAACAATGTTTAGGTCAAAGAAAATGTTTTGATATATGGTATTAATATATGCTTTTCATTAATGTGATTATAAAATATAATTTTTATATTTTTTAATGGAGGAAGGAGTCCCTGAAGGCAAACATGTCTAGGACCCATGGAAGTCATGATGTGACTCTGAACTCAACATATGTTTAATGTTTAGAATATAAGCATTGCCAAGGGTTCTGGTATAGCTCTACTATGCCCATCTTTTTTTTTTTTTTTTTTCTTTTTAATGTACCTCTCTTTGTTTAGAGCCTATCAAGAAAGCAGGGAGCTGTATTCATAAGACTTCTACTAGAAGGCAGGGTCAGATTGGCAAAAACCTCCAGCACAGGAAATCAGAGACCCTTGAATCCCAGCTCAGGCTCTGCTTCCTTAATCCAAGGTTTGTTCTGGTCCATGAGCCTCAACTATGGCTCCATTGCTTCCCTTCTGTTCTTAAACTGAGTTTGGTGGTCTGGTTCTCATATGCTGAGTTCTTTCTGTACCTTACTTTAATTTACTGGCTTTGCTTCACTCCAAATTTGCACTTTTAGCTCAGAGATATGATCTTCAGGCTGGAAAGCAAAGCCTAATTCTCAGAAATTCCTTTCTAGAAAAGTTGTGTACTATATCCCTGGATTAACCACCAAACCACATCAGTTTTGCAGGAATGGGTCATGCTTCAAGTCCTGATACTGAGTGTGAGAGAAAATACTGTCCTTCAATCTGATGTAATTCTAACTACAAAGCAACCTACTTCTCTGCAATGATCTCCAAAGCTCACAAAATTTCTATTCACCTCTCACAAAGGGAAAGTTTAGGATGTGGTGTTATTTTTAATTGTTTATTTTTAAATTATTGTTATTTCATAATTCTAGCCCTTGTTTTGCAGTAGGTGAGTGAAGGATGAGTATATAGTACTAGGTTAATATCTTCTTGTAATGGACATAAGAAATCAGGCCTGAAAAAACTAATTCTAAGAGGTGTGACATTTTTATTGCATTCTTTCATTCACTGATTCATTCTGTCAATCAGGTATTTAGTTTAAACATAATAAAGATATATTCTATATCAAGTATGGCTCACATTCCTTGTTGTATTTATTTTGTACTGTTTTGGTCCTATACCTGAAGTATTCATTGATTGATATTTTACATCATAACTTTATATTAAATATATTTGATAAACAAAGTTAGTTTATATCAGTATGAGGAAGGTCTTCTGTGGATTTTATGGACATTGTAAATAGGATCCATTGATTTTAATTTGTTACTCTTTCCCTGTTTCTCTGGGATTGAGCTAGGATACCTGTAATGGTCTACACCAAGGAAACAACATTGGGCCCGAGGGTCAGGGCCACTAAGTGGGGATTCAGAAAACAATATTCAAGGTAATAAAGATAAGTCAGACAAATATAAGGCAAAAATTACATAAGTTGGACCTTTTTCCAATCCTCTGAGGATCTATGAATTTTTTATGGTATGCAAGGAGAGGACAACACTTAATAAATAGGATTACTTCTTGCATTATCCAGGATCAGACATGTTATGAAACCTCTGTAATGATCATAGCAGAGGAAAAGACAGACGGGGAAATTGTGTAGGGGCTCTTACAACCTCAGTCTGGAGTCAACACACTATTTCTATTCACATTTTACTGGCCAGAATTGGCAACCTGCCCTGTTGGTTTCTGGGGCTGGAGAGCATATCACTCATTATCAGGGTAGAGTTGCCAGATTATATATACTTAATATGTATATACACAGGACATTCAGTTGAATTTGTATTTCAGATAAACAACAGTAATTGGCATATTCTAAAAATTGTCCTGGTTTATCTGAAATTCAGATTTAACTGAGCAACTTGTATTTTACCTAGCAACCCTCCCAGGAAGGTAAGAGACCTTGGTAAACACTGGTAATGGCCACTTCAATTCGCTAATCAAATGCCCTCAGGCATTTGCTTCTGTCTGGGGAAACATTTTCCGCCCCCCAGGGAAATCCTTCTAGTGACTCTCAAAGCATACCACCTTGGCCCTGTCTTGGGTGATTAAAGAAAGCTATTTACTATTTTTATTCCTTACTTCTATTTTTCTTTTCTTATAATCCATTTCTGTAAAAACCATGGTTTACAAACTAGCGTTACAGTGACCTATATGGTGGTAGAGCAAATTTAGCTTGCTAAAGTGTGTCCTGAGGTGTCTGCAGATAGTACCTATTGACTTTTGTTGAAGGGCAGAGTTTGACTCATAGAAATAGCACAACTTGCCCCTAAGGCTATATTCCACGAACAGAGCAAAGTTTAGAATGGATGAGCAGTTTTAAAGTTACACCAGAACAGAAACAATAGTCCAGGGAATCAAACTTTTAGAAACTAGCTTTAAAAGTTGGTCCGAGGAGATGTGCATGAATGTGAATTTCAGGAGAAATGATTTATGCACAGAGGAAGAAATGTCTGGGGGAAAGAGGTGAAAGGACAGGTCATGTATTCAGGAGAGTGCATTCCAAGACCATTTCTGCGGTTTGGAGGAGATGCCTAAACTCCGATATTTAGATGAAAGACAAAATGAACATCATAAATAAGACAAAACAAACAAAACTAAAGGATCTGGGGTACATTAATCGAGATAGTGTAGACAAACTGCTTGGTCAATTCCTGACTTAAAATGCTTATAAGGGTTTAATAATTCATATTTTAATAATTGATATTTTACATCATAACTTTATATTAAATATATTTGATAAACAAAGTTAGTTTACATCAGTATGAGGAAGGTCTACTTGTATGATACAAGGTCTACTTGTATCTTTGTAAGCCATTATTATTCATTTTCATAGATTCCAAAACAGATTTTTTTTTTCCACCATTAAACCTTTCTTAAAGTCAGGCATACTTAAAATCTACAAAGTCTTAAAATTGTCAGATGCCAGGTGGTAGTGGTGACTTAATAGTGTAAAAACCTTCCTTTGATACCTGTGGTTAGATCAAGAGATTGCATCAAAGTGTCTATGATTAGAAAAAATATGGCGTTATTAAACCAAACATGGCTAAATTGCTCGCAAGAAATATGGCAGAGTAGAGGGAGCAAATAAAAAATAAATAAAATGCCTCCATGTTAATCCAAGCAATGATCACAGGCATTTCACTTAATGATTCAATCTTAGCCCCTCTCTCATAGTTTATGCCCCTTTGGGGAAATTGCAGATGGATGGGAAGCAGATAATCAGTTTGGGGTCAAGAATTCCAGGAACCTGGAAAATGAGATCTTGCATATCTGACAGTTGACTCTGTTTTTCCTTGTGCCTCCCTCACTGCTTGCTCAGTTCAATTAAACCAAAATGCATAGTTTACTAATTGTAGTAACAAAATTTTCAGTAATCAACATAGTTTGAGGGGATTATAGAAAAGGGTTATTGTGCAATATAAATGAGGTAATACATGTAAAGCACCAAGAATGTGGTCTGCCAGAGCATGAGTAGCTGTTCTTATTATTCTATTCATTTTATTTATTTATTACCTCATTATCATTTTAATATAATGCCTCGTCAAATTTAGTCTCATGAAATTAATACAAATAGTTACTTCATTACTTCATTTCTTTCTCTCCCTAACCTACCAAACAAACCCTCTAGACAATTAGTATCACCTGATGATACTTTTTGCATTCTTTCCTCATTTTCCTTTAATTGGGCCCATCTCTAGTCTCTTCACCTAAGTTCTATTTATATGTTGAGCGGCATATAAATTTCACAATATCGGGGTATCCATCCTTAGGGTCCCCCCGAGATCTCTGTCTTCTCAATCTCATTTGACATATATTGTCTAGACATGTTTAAATTCTAGCTCCATGTATTACTAACTTTAAGAATTACATTTTCCTCACCTGTAAAATGGGGATAATAATTAAACCTATCTCAAGAGGCTGTGAAGATTAAATTATAATATAAAATATGCTTGATGCCTAAAGCTACTTAATAAATATTGATTCCCACCACAACTCTTGGTGGTGGCTATTGTTAACTCTTTGCAAATTTACATACTTTCTACCCAACCATATTTTCATTTCCTTGAAAATAGCCAACATATTCTTATATATGTATGCACCTGTTTTGGTTCCTAGTACCATGCTTTTCATTTAATGTGTTAAGCCAATACTTGTAAGATCTATTGATCTGGGGATTTAAAATGCATTGCATGGTCAGAAATCTTTGTTGTGATGGAATTGCTCTGTATTTTGATTGTTTAAATATCAACATCCTGGTTGTGATATTGTACTATAACTTTGCAAGGTATCACCATTGGGGGAGAATGGCAAAAGATATGCAGGATCTCTTAGATTATTTCTTACGACTCTATTTGAATCTGTACAATTATCTCCAGCTAAAGTTCAATTAAAAATATATTGCATGCTGACTACTGTTGTTTGGTATTTCTTTTGCTGTGGCAGAATCCTGTTTTTGTTTTATATAAATTGAAGGGCTGCACATAAAATTATCTGTAATAGGGCTTCCCTGATGGCGCAGTGGTTGAGAGTCCGCCTGCCGATATAGGGGACACGGGTTCGTGCCCTGGTCCGGGAAGATCCCACATGCGGAGCGGCTGGGCCCGTGGGCCATGGCCGCTGAGCCTGCGCGTCCAGAGCCCGTGCTCCGCAACGGGAGATGCCACAACAGGGAGAGGCCCGCATACCGCAAAAGAAAAAAATTATCTTTAATAAAATAGACTAAAGAGAATAAAGCAAAAATGATTTAAGTACTGATCCATGTAAGTACATTTGCCTCTCTTTGTAAACTGTTAAAACCATTTAAGTCATCTAAAATTGTTGGGCACTTGGGAGTTGCATATATTCAGTGGCTCCAGTTAGTTTGTATCTTTTAATTTTCACTTCCTTTGCCAACCTAATGCCTTATTTGCCATGGTCGGCTCCTCTCCTCGGGAGTCCTTTCACCTTCCCAAGCATTTTATCACCTCGGACACAACCCATCTGTGTTGTTTCAGGCCAACTGGAGCAGAAGAGAGCCGTGCCAAGTCTTCTGTGAATTCAGGTACTTTCTTCTGCCCTTGAGCAACTGGGCCTTTTGGAAATGACTTTAACTTTTCTTTTTTTTTTTTTGAATAAAATACAAAATAGCTTCAATCATCCAGTGCTGAAGATCTGAACAAAAGAAGCCAAGGTGATAGGGGAACATTTTACCAAGATCTCAACTGTCACTTCAGACAGCCAGGGGAGAGGACCTTAATTAAAGGTCAAACCTGGGAGATGCACCTCTGGGGCTGCTGTGTCATTGAGACAGGATCAGGTTTCATGACCTCAGCTCAAATCCTATGGCATTTCTGATATTCTCCTGTATTATTATCTGAAGCATGTGCACCCACAAAATCCAGGGGAAATTCAGTCACAAGCTAATGAGCTATGTGTTTAGGTATGTATCCAGGGAATAGTGGTTTTATAATGTAGCTTTGGGTTCAAGTATTTACTAAAAGGTATTCTTCTAACAGTGAATTTGGAATTGTAACATGATTAAGAGCTGTCTTTCTTAGAGAATAGTACTCGGCAATAATAATAATAATAATACCAAATATCCAAAGAGACAGCAAACATTGCCTTATATCATCTATTTTGGAAGCCTTTCTATCCCACTGATGCTCCAAATTGAGGTACTAGCTTGACTTTCTAAGAGTTAAACTGCTAGAATTTTGTAAAGATGGGAAATAGAAAAAGGAGAAGGAGGAAAGAATTACATATATCAGCCTTCCTCTTTACCACTTCAACCACTCTTATTTTGGGAAGATGAAGCATAACACTCTTTCCATACTCTCACACTGCAAACTACAGTGTTCCCTCTGTAGCTTATTATCTTCTTCATTGAACTGTGTGTTATGTTTCACTTAAACAGACTTGGATAAAATAAGGGTTGTGGCTGGGTGCACAATTTGAATTGCCCAAGGCTGATCTTTCTTTAGCCTGACCTGGATAATAGAAAGAATATTGGAGTGGATATATATGTGAGTGTGTTTAGTGCATACAAGGAGGTTTGGAAGGATATACCCAATGTGATAACTTTATAGAGTGGAAGTAGGGAAGCCAAAATTGAGGGGAGGGAGGAGATTAAAGGATATTTTAGTTTCCTTTATTTACATATGTTTAGTTTCCTTTATTTACTTATGTTTTACATAAGAACAATGTAATTATGTATTATTATGGGAAAACAACTAAATTAAAGATATTTACAAGGCAGTCTCGCTCTGAAGTATTGTGCTAGTATCCACCCTTGGGTAGATAATCCTAGAATGCACTTCTGCAGACTCATGCACTTGGGAAATACTAATGATGTAGTTAAGGGATCACCTTCCCCCACTTTCCCCTCAAATCCTGGATCCTAGCAATGACTTCAGATCTGCTTGCAGATATTTAAACAAATGAGTTGATAAAGGCAATTGATAACGGCCATTTAATTCTGAGTGTTTGGAGGTCTTTGAGTGTTTTTGAGGATGTCTCTTTCTGTTCAGTTAATCCTATTGTTATTCCCAAACTGAACAGATTGCATCTAAAAATATGTGAGTAAATCCCACAATAACTTACTACCTCTATGATTATCAGGACTTGATTTTTCGGCTGTTTTTGCCATTTATTTAAATATAGCCATGATAAAGAGAATGTGGGCATGTTGCCATAAACTTTCTTTTATTGTTTTTCCTTTTGTTGTTTTTCTTGATGATTGCTCTTATTGATTTCTGAAATACATGAAATGATCCAAAGTAAGAAACATGTAGGCCTAGAAGAGAGTAGAACATACTCTTTTCCCTCCATTGGCATTGATCTCAAGAGAACTCTTTAATAAGCTTTCTACATGCCAATTTCTATCTCAGTCTTTATCTGCTTCCTGAGGAACCCAACCTGCAACATACCTTAAGCAATGTCAAAAGACAAATAACAACCTGGAAGATAATATTTACAATATTTAACAGAGATAAAGGACTAATGAAAAGAGCAACCCAAATAGAAAAATAGGCAACAGGCATAAACAGACAATTTATGTAAAATATATACGAATGGCCCTTACACTTGTGACTAGATGTTCACTTCTCATTATAAGAAAAATTCAATTTAAAACTACACCAAGATACCATTTCTAAACTATCATATTGACACAAATATAATATTTTATAATACATTATAATGTTGAAGCTGTGGAAAAATAGGCAGATTCATGCATTGCTGGTGAGAATGCAAATTGCTACAACTGTTATGGAGAGGAGTTTTGCAATATCTAAATAAAGCTATTCATATGTTTACTTTTGGACCCAGAAATCCCACTTGCAGGAATTTGCCATGAAGATACAACTCCAACAATATGAAAATGTATATGCAAAAGGTTATTTTTTCTAGAATTGTTGGTAATTGCAAAATATTATAGACAACCTAAATGTCCACATATGGAATACTGGTTAAACCAACTAGCATGTTTACACTTTGTTAGTACAATGCATCATAAGAAAGAATGGGGGAGATCTCAATGAACCGATATACAGATTTCCTATATGTATTAAATACAAAAAGAGTATAAAAGAGCATACGTAGTAGGCTAGTTTTTTGTGTAAGAAAGAAGGGGAAATAAGAAAATACACATTCGCTTATTTGTGCAAAGAGAAACGCACAAGAAGCAGATATTAATGATATTGGTTAAGTTTCATTGGTAGGAATGAAGTTGAAGGATTTGAAGTGTGGGATTATACTTGTTTGCATAAAACTTTTCATATAGCATCAACTTTGGAATGATTGATGTTTTACATACTCAAAAATAAACAACAGGGAAAAGAAACAATTAAAATAGAATACAAACAGAAATAAATGAACTTAATTGTATTTCAAATTAATATATAATCACACTAAGAGGAAGTAAGAATTAACTCAAGTAACTTTTGAACACAGTATTGACTACTGTTGGGGAAATAGAATTGAAAACAAAAACTTCTTCCAACCCAGAAAACCCTCCACGAAGGTAGTGGGGGAAAAAAAACAGTTTTATTACTGAATAAGCATTAAACCGGAGTATGGTGTGCATCACAGGCAGTCCATTAAGAGACTGCAAAGACAGGAAGGAATCTCACCCTTTTATATAACCAAGCATATAACATCCATCTCAGACATGTTCTCCAGATAAACAATAACTAGTCCTTAAGTAAAAGGACTTGATACCATCATTTAGTACATATAGTTCATCCTAAATTTACCTGGTAATTGGGGTAACCATCTGTGTTAGTTAATTGGCCTTATACAAAAGAAAAATAAACTCCTATCTTAATGAAAGAAGGTAGGTTTGCAACTTGGAGCCAGGTGTCAGCTAAAGTTAGGCTCCTAGGCTCCCACAGAAACTGGGAGATACAGGCATTATCTCCCTTGTTGTTTGTTCACATTTAAAAAAATATATTCCTAAAGTCCTTGAGAAAAACTTTCCTGGACTGTAAAACTGTCAAGAAGCTTTAAAATATATATATATTTACCTACATTCATAACTACAAGTTTACAAAAGAAAATGTTCTAAAAAATGGGTGAAGGAGGAATGTTTCTGTCCTTATTTTTATCAGGGAGAATTAAGCCTCTTATTTTAGAATTTTGTTTTTACACTATTATCAGTTTAAAGACAAAAAGAACTGTAAATAAATACCAATCTATGCTTATTAGTAGGTTTGCTTTTCACAGTGATATAGAACAGCAATTCTGAAACTGCTTTCTGTATTTTCTCTGATTGAGCGAATAAACATATATTAAGGATAATGGGAGCCAGGTTCCTCACTGACTGGAAAGAGAGTTACAAATACAGAAGGGAGAATATTTAGAAGGCACTGTATGCTGTTGGTTTGGAATTGGAGGTAACAGTATCAATTTATGACTTTAGTATATAAAGGTAGATATAGAAGAAGATATAGAGACAAGCTCATATCTGCATTCACACACTGACACTTTCTAGCTCTGCCATTGAGAAAGCCTAAATGAAATAATGCTCCAGTGGCAATGTTCTTGGTTAAAAAATATCATTTTGCCTTGAAAGGAGTCTAGGCTCCTTGGAAAGAAAGGTGATTATAGAGATGGAATTGGAAAGTAAAAGATAAGGCAGAAACATTTTTTGATTGAGAAGGAAAGGAAATTCTCAAAGAATGTGAGAACGTGTCAAAAAGACACAGTAGTCAGCTTGAGGAGATTCTCACTGGCTAAATTCTAGACAACTTGAGAATCAAAATTACGACTGAGAGTAATGGATTATATTGTGAATGAAATAAGAATCTATGTGTCCATAATGATATAAATATGTAAATGAAAGAGTAGATAAATACATGGAGGAGAACAGAAAGCTCTTCAGGAAAGGTACAAGGAATGACAGATAAGAAAATCATAATCTGGCAATTACCAGAACAGTCATTTGTCTTGGCAAGAATCATCAATGGATGCTAAAACTAATAGGGAAAAGTCTGGTGAGTAACAACAAAGTTCTCAAACTATTTACTCACAGATTACTTATTAAATGCAGAAATAAAATCAGTAACTGCTAAGTGAAGAAACTTAGATACCAACTTACTCCAGTGAACAAAGTTAACATAATCAGTAAGGGGATGTACAGACATCCTGCACCTCTTGATATGATATGCTAAACAGGGAATAATATCACTTCTGTGGTACTCCTGGAAAAAATGCATAATGCTAATCTAATCATAACAAAATTCAGAACCCACATTTAAATGACCTTCTACAAAATAACTCTCCTTTACTCTTCAAAATGTCCATATCATTAAAAAAATTTTTTAAAAAAGAAAGGTTAAAGTTCAGTTCCACATTAATGGAAACTACAGAGGTTCTTAGACTAAGGGGAAAATTTTAAATAAAAACTACAAAGGACATCACTGACACAATAGATAAAATTTTAATATGTATTATGAATTAGGTAATAGTATTGTATAAATGGTAAGCTACTTGATTTTTATAATTGTATTTTGGTTCTGTAAGAGAATATTCAGATTCTTAGAAAAGATACATTATAGCTTTTGGGGGTAATGCATCACAATGTATGCAACCTATTCTCAAAAAGTTTAGAAAATATATATTATATTATATATTATGAGTATTTTCTAAACTACTATTATATACATAGCATATATAACTAATAATTATATATAAATGCACAATTTATTATATATAATTATTTTCTAAAAAATACGTATTCACACACATGAAGACAGAGAGAATCATAAGGCAAAAAGGACAAAATAAACACAATTGGTGAATCTGTAAAGTGTATGTGATGATCCTTTTACAAATCGTGCAAATTAACTGTAAATGTTAAATTATATAAAAATAAAAAGTTATAAAAATTATATTTTGATAAATTAAATATGGTTAATATTCCCAAACCTGTGTTTTCTAACATATAAATTTTTAAGCAACAAATGAGTTGATACTGTGGCAGCTGTCTGTTCCTGAGAGCCATTAAGAATAACAAAATGAATAACCAACATTCACTGAGCACTTACCACATAGCAGCCACTATGCTCTCTTTATTTGCATTATGTAATTCCCACAATATACTTTTGATACAGGTGCCAGTATCTTCATTTTACAGGAAGGCGTTTTTAAAAAGTTAAATAATTTTCCATAGGTCACTGAACGAGACTGGCAGAAAAAAGATTTAAATTCTAAGGCCCCAGGTTAACGTTTCAATGCTTTATCCTTTGGTTCTTTCTAGAACTGGTTTATTTTCCCACTATGGTAAAACAAAAATAATTTATAGATCAAATAGACAAAGGGGTGTGGTTAGGTGAAATCTATTATTTAGTAGGTATATTTTGGAATTCTGGAAATTTGGAAAGCCAAAGGACCTAGAAATATTTACATGGTAGCAGATTAATGGTTATGTTCTGAATGCTTACATTTTATATTTTGTCAAAGATGTCAAAGCAGAATTATCTATATCCCAGATATCCAAATAGCAAAGTTTCAGGAGGTATCTATGGAAATTTATCCACCAATGTTTCAAGATATATAGTAAACTACTTTTCAATGGCACAATATTAGATGTGTCAGAATCCATTTCTTCCATCTTTTCTGTTGCATCTCCTGTTGTCTTCATAGTGCTAAAGGATATGTAACCGCACAACCAGACGTCAATTCATTATTTAGATATGAAAAAGAAAAATATTCTAATAGCTAGAAACATAACCATAATATAAAAATAAAGTTGTATATATTGGTAGAAAGATCCATTTAACCAAGAATGAGAGGAGATTAGAGGGGAAAGACAGATGTCCATGCATGTTATGAACAATTATTATTGCTTTGTACATATTTTGAAATTGTTTTGAATTACATTTCCTGGAATTATCCTATAATGACAATAACAGTCACTCATTCATTCATTATTAATCCATTCATTCAATTTTTTTTTTTTTTTTTTTTTGCGGTATGCGGGCCTCTCACCGTTGTGGCCTCTCCCTTTGCAGAGCACAGGCTCCGGACGCGCAGGCTCAGCGGCCATGGCTCACGAGCCCAGCCGCTCCGTGGCACATGGGATCTTCCCGGACCGGGGCACGAACCCTTGTCGCCTGCATCGGCAGGCGGACTCTCAACCACTGCGCCACCAGGGAAGCCCAATGCAGTTAATCTTTAAATAGGATTCCAATTCAGTGAAGCAGGACGAGATCTTAGGAAGTCTGTGTCTCCACAACAGTCACATTCAGATACAAATTAGAAAGTTAACCAGGGCAGTAATCTAGATATTATCTAGGAGGGCAAGAAAGAAAATCCACCTCAGAAGACAGAGATGACCAAGTGGAAGCTTCTGGTTGCTAGGGACCAATGAGGATAGAGAAACCTGGCTTTGAACATGTCACCCAGATCCCTGCAGAGGCTCCAAGTGATGAGAGCTATGGCATCTTCCAGGAATTGCAGCCATGAATTTAAAGCTGCACCACTCTATTTCCAAATTCCACTGATTAATGACTAAGACCTGATCAACTAAGTGACTGTTAATTCTTTAAATACAATGTGCCCAACATTGTACTGAGGTGTTAGGAAGGATTAAAAAGAAAGGACAAAGATTCATTCTGTATTTTCTATGCTCAAATACATGAATTAGCTGCAAAATTTGGTCAACTTGCCAAAAAGCTTCTCAAAATACCAAGGGAAAAAAATTATCATACAAAATTTAAGTCTTGGAGATCATCAGTGTGTTTGTCACACTACAGTAAGTTTACTTTGTACAAAAGATACCATATTTTGAAAAAAAAGGTAATTGTGGAACACATCAATTTACAATCACTTTATTATTCATGTTTTCTCATAAGCTTAGTATCTTGAATAAACAAATCTCCTATAAAGGTAACATTTTTGGAATGGGGAAAATTGAATTCAAACTTTCTTCCAGTATGGTATATTGTAGTTTTTGTTATGATGATGAATGTTTTTAATCCAGTCACTTTAAATTAGTTATGCTTCATTTTCATCTATAACTCTTGAAATATCTTTCAGTTAGGGGCCAGGAGAATTTAGTATCAATACAAAATGGCTCCAATGACAAATGGTCTAAAACAAAATACTTTACTGATATAAGAAACACTTAGGATAGCAAAATTAACTTTTTAAATACAACTTTTTTGTTTTGAGCCTACAAGTTTTTAAATGTTTCTGCATATTAGATTGAAATAATGACATAATTATAATAACTCTTCTAGTACTTATAGTGACAAATTTATTCTTAGTTAATTCATTTGTTTTTATGTAGGGACTTCCATAGAATTGTGCTTTAATTAAGTACTAACCAGGCTATTATTTGAAAGTGTTTCCAACTCGACAATAAATGGTGGTGATTTCGTTATAATTAAATAGAAATGAGTATATGAAAGCCTAATGAAGTTCTGTTTCAATACATTTATATTATCTACTCACCCTGTAAATTGTTATACTTCATTGTAATTAACTAGAAATTAACTCATTTAATTAAAAAAAAATTCTGGTCACAGAATTCTTACTTCGTTATATATCCATTGAAAACCTAATTGAGAGTGCAGGAAACATAATGAATCAAAACAAAAAAATTAGTGTAGGATTGCAAGTGAATTATACTTGAAACTGTTTACCGAATTATGATGGATCTGTATCATCCAACATTTTTCTGCATCACATGTCTCTGATACTAAATATCTTTACATATTTAGTGTTCAATGCTTTATCAGATGCTGTACATTCTATTTCTCTCCTGTCTTTTATTATCTGGTATGAAGGGCTTTATCACATTAGTTCTTGTCAGTAAGTCATTTTTAATTTCTAAAGGATGGAGTACTCTACTTGTTTCACATTGCTGTGTTTTAATACATTTGCCTAGCTGGGCAGGATATGTCTTTTTTCCCCACCCTCCCCGCCCCCCACCAAGCTTAGAAAATGTGAGGAATTAACTGAGTGGCTGCAAATTTTTCTTTTGTTTTCTACTTCTTCTTCTTTTTCCTCTTCCTCCATTTCTTCTCCTTCTCCTTTTCCCTCTTCTCCTTCCCCTCGTCCTCCTCCTTGGGTCCTAGACCCAAGAGTACAGACTGGGTGACACTGTTTTTTCACCCATTGCTTCTCTGGCAACAACAGAGCTAACTGGTAAAGTCCTTCCTTATTGTTTGTCTTTTGTTTCCATATTAGTCAACTGATTCATCCTAATCATGGATCCTGTGCTAATGGTTATTTTGAAGGCATCACTCAGCCATTATAGTTGAGAATGTCCTAGATTATTTTTGAGATTCTTCATGAGGCTTTTTTTTCCTACCATTACATAGTTGTATGATGCTTTCCTGGAGATGTTTCAGTGGTTGCTCTCCCTTTTACATGTGGTCTGTCAAACTAGACTTCATACTAATCAGCACATAACCTTCGCCAATCCAAATGGAATTCTCACGTGCTGCTCCCTCATTCCCACCCATTAGCTTATTGGGTCATCCCAGTGTTTCATCCATCTACACTCATGGCTGGATATGCTTATGGAAACTAATTTCTTCACTTCTACAGTTTCTCAGTGATAGGGAATCTTTTTTTTCTTTTTCTTTTATTTACTTTTTTATACAACAGGTTTTTATTAGTCATCAATTTTATACACATCAGAGTATACATGTCAATCCCAGTCGCCCAATTTATCACACCCCACCTCCCACCCCCCAACCCCGTGGCTTTCCCCCCTTGGTGTCCATACGTTTGTTCTCTACATCTGTGTCTCAATTTCTGCCCTGCAAATAGGTTCATCTGTACCATTTTTCTAGGTTCCATATATGCGTTAATATACAATATTTGTTTTTCTCTTTCTGACTTACTTCACTCTGTATGACAGTCTCTAGATCCATCCACGTCTCTACAAATGACCCAATTTCGTTCCTTTTTATGGCTGAGTAATATTCCATTGCATATATGTACCACATCTTCTTTATCCATTCGTCTGTTGATAGGCATTTAGGTTGCTTCCATGACCTGGCTATTGTAAATAGTGCTGCAATGAACATTGGGGTGCATGTGTCTTTTTGAATTATGGTTTCTCTGGGTATATGCCCAGTAGTGGGACTGCTGGATCATATGGTAATTCTATTTTTAGTTTTTTAAGGAACCTCTATACTGTTCTCCATAGTGGCTGTATCAATTTACATTCCCACCAACAGTGCAAGAGGGTTCCCTTTTCTCCACACCCTCTCCAGCATTTGTTGTTTATAGATTTTCTGATGCACATTCTAACTAGTGTGAGATAATACCTCATTGTAGTTTTGATTTGCATTTCTCTAATAATTAGTGATGTTGAGCAGCTTTTCACGTGCTTCTTGGCCATCTGTATGTCTTCTTGGGAGAAATGTCTACTTAGGTCTTCTGCCCATATTTGGATTGGGTTGTTTGTTTTTTTTAATATTGAGCTGCATGAGCTGTTTCTATAGTTTATAGATTAATCCTTTGTCCGTTGATTCATTTGCAAATATTTTCTCCCATTTTGAGGGTTGTCTTTTCGTCTTGTTTATGGTTTCCTTTGCTGTGCAAAAAGCTTTAAAGTTTTTAATAAGATTATGCAGGTTGGATAAACTGTTTATCTTTCTTCAAACTTATTGATTTTATCCTGTGTTATCTCTACTTTACTCTAAGACCACCCAGCAAGGTTTTTACTTGGTTATTATATTTTTCAGTTCTGAAATTCTTTTTTGTATTTATTTTGTAAGATTTTCTATTTGTTTCAAGAGAACTTGTAACTACTTCTTAAAGCATTTTTATAATGACTGCTTTAAAATCCTTGTCACATAATTCTAACAGTTGAATAATCTCAGTGTTGGTGTCAATGGATTGTTTTTATTTTTCAAGTTGTATTTTTCTTAGTTCTTGATACTATAAGAGAGTTTTTATTGTATACTTGACATTTTGCATATTATCACAGAAGACTCATTATCCTATCTAAAACTTTTATTGTAGCAGGTAGTCACACTATTAGGCATAGCAGGTAGGTCCTTGACTACTTTTGTAAACTGCAATCCCAGTGACAGTTTACTTTTCAGAGACTTGGCAATGATATTTTTCTGATGTGTTTTGTTCTTCTGTGGTATACACAGGTACCAGTTGGGCTTCCCAGTGGGAATGAGCTGGGTATGCAACCCCACTCAAACTTTGCTGATGCTGCCACTGTGGGTGGATTGACCCACCTCCTGTCCCAGGTGTGGGGTAGGGAGCCTGATAATGCTGACACTTTAGCAGAGCAGGCCTGTCATCCTGTGCATGTATCCTGTGGGTCAGGAATCCTGCTGTTGCTGCTGCTGAGGCAGATGGGACTGCCATTGTTGAGATGGGTATTTGCCTGGGATTTACTTGGCCATTCTTGGCAGGCTATCAGAAGGTGTGGTGTGAGAAATGGGTTGGCCTACTTGGCTCTGCTCTTGTTATCACTGTGGGCAGATCAGCCTCTACTTCTGGTGGATGTACAGTGGGGATGGATTGGCCTAACTGGACTTTGCTGATATTACCCTTCCAGGCAGATTAGTTGCACAATAAACTGTTAAACATACATCATATGCAGCAAAATTAAATAAACATGCAGCAGAATTCTTACATAATTTTATTTTAAATCCTCTATATTGAGATTTTGTGATAACCCATGGCCAAGTGCAATTTGGAGATTTTCTCTTTTCCGTTCTCATCCAGCATTTTCTTTTCATGCTTTTCAAGATCTTCTGATTCTCTTCTGCATGTCACCTGTTGTTGTACTTCACAATCTGTCCTGGGAGAGCCATGCCTTTGAATAAAACCTTTGTTACTGTTTATAGAATTTTTAAATGTCTATATGTTAAAGTTAATTTTAAATATCATCTTTATCCACTATTATAATAAGAAAGATATGCTTCTCTTAAATACGCTCTGCAAATGCCTACTAGTACTACTTACTAAATTTTCCTAACTTTGTCTTATGCCTCAATCTCTGCCTCCGTTTACCCATTATTTAGTAATAGAGAAATTAGTTAGTATGAAAAATAACTTCCTGGATATAGTCCAAAATTGACTTTTCTGAGCAGAAATAAAGATGCCATTGCATTGTATCTTTTATCACTATGAAATATCTTATGAAGGAGGAGATTGAGACATTTTACATTGGGACTGTTTAATACCCAATGAGAAAATGGCTTCAGAAGCACATATATGCCTAATTATATGGTCAGATAGATGTGACTGTGTATTAATTGGCATTTTACATTATTTTGTCTTCCTCTATAACTTCTAAATGTGTCTATTTAAGATTTAAGTGTTTGTGTTCCTAATTTCCCCAGGTAACAGATAAAGTTATAAAAAATTTACATTCATTTATTTGACTTTTTACTCCAGTTCTCAGTATCAGTTAGTACTTTTATCCAATTTGATATTAAATGTATCCCAGACTGTTTTATATTTAAATATCTATTTGACTCATCAAGCCTATATTTTTTATTAGTCATTCAGAGGAAATGCTATCCCAGGCTACTATATAAAATGACAGAGATAATTAAACCATAAATCAACTTAATCTTCCTCCAAAAATAGAAGATAATTTTATAATTACTTTTGCTTGGACCATAATATGATTTTTCAAATTGTTCAATCAATACAGGAGTTAAGATAGGAGACCTTGAGGAATCAATACTAACATGCAGCTTTTTTTCATTTTAAAAAATATGTAAGAAAATGTATTTCATTATAATATATTTAAACATTATAAACATTAATTCTGGAAAATTCTGAATCTCTTTGTTTTAAAAAAAGAAATAGTTAAAAAGAAAAGATCAAAACAAATTAAAGGGCAAAGAAGATTCTATCTGTCATCTGTGTTTAACTGTGCTAATGCCATTTCTTGAGCAGCTAACTATATGATACACTATTACTCCCCCAACTTTGGCACCTGCTTTTGCAACTGTGATTACCTCTGAAATGGCCTTTTCAGCCCTAACTAAAATGCCATGCACAGATGAGACTTCTCTCTTTACCTCAGTGGGGATGGAACTCTTACTACCTTCCACTGAATCATTTGTTATCGGTTTCTCTTTTATTTGACCCTAAATTGAAGGCCTATGTTAATGTGGCTGTTTGTTGCTTACCTTTGTAAAATGGAAATTATAATGCCTAAATTTTATTGTTGTCATCAATTTTAAGTAATATTTTACACACACACATACTATATATATATATTTACATATATATATATTTGCTTTGGCATGAGTTAGCATATATTAATTAACCTCTTCTACATCACAAACTCTTTAGTAGTTATTTAGCATTGAGGTAGACTAGGTAAAATTTGGAAATTAATGCAGATTTTACAGACACTAAGGATTATAAGGCAATGTATGTAAAACATATTATGCATTCATAAAAGTGTGAATAATAAAAAATACTGAGCCCTGATCCTTTGGTCTATTCTACAGGTTAGTTGTGGGATTTTTTGAATGTTCCACAATAACTATAACTGTGGATGAGCACCAGTGGACCTCTGGAAGATTGGGGCATTCCTCCTCTTTGCTGGCACAGTTGTAATAAAATTGCAGTATGACTCAATGATTTACAACATGGATCTTAAAGAAGAAAGGTCTACCTTTGAATGATAAAATTTTCAAATATTAGGTGTATGATGCTGGCAATTTTTTAAACCTCTCTAGGCCTTAGTTTCCTCATGTGAAAATAAGGTATTAATAATAATATATATTCATTGGGATGTTATGAAAATTAAATGAAAGTGTGCAAAGTGTTTAGCATTGTGAGTGCCCATTAAAAGCATGTACTGTTATTAAGTATTAATGTTTGGATTCTTAATATAATGTTTGCACCCTCTATTTCACACTACATTTTTGTTCATTTACAATAGAGAAGGGTAAAGAATAACATTTGTTATTGCTTTCATAGAAGAAACTTTCAGGGAGTTAAAAAGGTAACATGATCTTCTTCACCTTTTCTTCTAAGATTCATTGATCACAGATATTATGATCTAAATCTGACCAAATTGTTGCATATGATTTGTAATTCAACAATCTAAGAATCATGATAAAAGCAAAAGGTTACAGAATTCAAAGTCTAAAGTATTTATAGAACATTAAAATTAGTTAATATAAAGCCAAATGAAAAGGATAATATAACACTTGAAATGGGAAAGAGATAACACAATTGCAGATACATATTACAGCTACTGTATATAATTTTAACCTGCTGTGAAAACCAGTTTCTGGGATTGCTGTTCAAGTCATGTTAGCATGTTCTCTCAAATGGAAAGATAATTGATTTGAGAATTTCACACCATTGGTGGACTGCAAGTGGGAAGGTCTGATTTCATCACTATGCCCGTTGGATATTTCGTGAACCCTTAAACAGGCTATCCCTCTAAAATAATTTGATCAGTTGATCCCTTGAGATAAGTTGGGAGAAACTAGGCTTGGCAGGAAGAAATTATTAAATCACTTTATGTATTCCCATCTCCAGTTTACTATGCATTTTAGATTAAGTTAATAGAAGGATTTGAAAGATATAATATGGCTAACTCTTTCAACAAACATGTATGGAGTGAGTACTAAGGTTTAAAAACTATTATGGTCCTGAGGGATACTTGGGTGGCCCAGACAGACCCAATATCTGTTCTAGTAGAGCATATATTTTTCGAGACTATAAAAATAGAGAAAATAAATAATAATTTAAAAGTCTAAAATAAAATTTACATAATGATAATACCAAAAGTAAATAAATAAATAAAATACCTGATGTAACTGTGTGTAATTGGGGGAATGATGGTAGTTTACATTAGGACAGTTGGGGAAGGCCTCACTGGGAAGCTGAGATCTGAATGATAAGAAGCAGCTGATGAGTCACCTGGTAGTGGAACACACTACTGTATAGAGGAAGCAGTAATTATTAAGTCCTAGGGTGGGCACAAGATTGCTGTGGATGGCCAATGAAAGATAATTGGCAGTAGATGAGACTGGAGGATAAACACCTCAGGTCAGGCAAGGCAAATGCTTTAAAAGTTTACTTTAAAAGTTTGAATTTTATACTGAATATAATGAAACACAAACAAGTAGAGTAATTTATTAATTCAATAAACAATTTTAAGCATCTATTCTATGAAAGACACTATAACTGGTGCTCTGGGAAATTTGGATATGAAATGAAGACATAGGAGATATATGGAGATCCTATATCGGAGACAATATATAATGTAACTCTTCACATAAGAAAAAATGTGAGCAGAATACCATGAGAATTTAGAAAAGGGTACATCTGATTGAGCATTTTGATGCATCTTTATTAAAGGGGTGATATATGAGTTGAGTTCTTAAGAATTAGTAGCACTTTATTGAGCTGAACAAAGACAAAAGAAAGTAGAAAATAAAGAATAGTTTTAGAGAGAGAGGCTATTTTTTTATGCAACAGCTTTTATTTATTTTTTCCAGATTTATTGAAGTAAAATTGACAAATAAGAAATATATATATTTAAGGTATATGCCTTGATTGTGGTGATTATTTCATAAGGGAGAGGTTACTTTTATTGAAACACAAGGTAAATGTAGAAATGTAACAAGTCTGGAAAGGTAATGGGGCTTGATCACTATGGCTCTTAAATGCCAAGGTAAGAAGATAGGATTATTTTTCTTTCAGTTATGGAAGAGGAACATGAGTAGTTTTGAGTAGGAGATAAGCATAATCCAAGTTATGCCCCAGAAAGGAACAAGGAGAGCAGTTTGAAAGGTGACGGCAAGGCAGATGAGGAAGAAAGGTGATTGAAGGATTGTGTAGTGCTCCGGAGAGTCTAATTCTAAAATAGCCCCTGGGACATACTTTCTATTTCCCACTGCCCTAATCAGTGTTTCACAGTTGGAACATTGGTCCCATCTGTCTCTACCTCCTTTTTCTCTCCCCACAATATCACCATAAAAATCCATCAAAACGTAGGTATTTTCATGCAACAGGTGAAAAATAGCAAATAAACTCCTGGGACTAAGAGGATAAAGCCTAGCTCTAATATGGTTTTCAAAATCCTCTAAAATCTTGCTTCTTGCAATTTCACCTACTCTCCCTCACTCATTGTTTACTGGATTATTTACAGTTTCATAAACATTGCAGGAACTTCAATTCCTCTCAGTCTTTGTTTATAATCTCCCTATAGCCTGTAATATTCTGTGCTGCTTTCTTCACCTGTTTCTAACCTGCTCATGTTTCAGAGACAAGCTTTTTTCACATTTCCCCTGGTAATTTCTCAAATTTGTCAACCAAATTTATTTGCTCCTTGCTCTGGTTACCTTAACACCTTGTTCATAGAGCTACTATACACTAGTCCATGTTGCTTTTCAAAAAAATATTACTTCCAGCCCAGGCTGCCCTCAGAATATCAATGTGGTTTCTGATTGGGAACATTAAAAAGTTCTGAAAATAGATTGTGGTTATGGTTGTACAATGTTGTGAATGTACTTAATGCCATTGAATTGTACACTTAAGGATGGTTAAAATGTTAAATCATATATATTTTACCATAATAATATATAATAAATATATAAAACTTGTATCAAAACAAAAAAATTAAAAGTGAAACATTATTAGCTGCGGCGGGCCGTTTCCGACCAGCAGAATAACGAGCCGCCACACGCAAGATTCTTCTCGTATCACACTTTATTGGAGCACAGCTTGGTTGAAGAAAGATGGAAGGAAGACCCCGCAATCCTATAGTAGTCTGCTTATATAGGGATTAAGAACATGTGTCGCTCTGTGATTGGCTTTCGCCGATGGTGCGATTTGTGAGCCAGCATCGGATAGGTCGCTACTTTAAAACCTCATTAGTATACTTAGCGCAAGCGCAGTGGCCACAGGAAGGATGACTCAGCTTATTTCAGCTTCCTGCCGCGTAGCAGTTAGCTGACCGCGCCCTACAATTAGCATTTTCATCAGGAACAAGAGAAGAATACTTCATCACCATTACTTATCAATATTCTACTGCAGGTCTTAGTGGAGGAAGGAAACTAAGAAAAGTAAATAAGAAGCATTTGGATCAAAAAGGAAAATCTTGTTTTTAGAAAAGATGATTGCCCATATATTTAAAAAATTCCAAGATACTTCAATGAGAAATCTGAAATATTCTATTTTCTTATTTAAAAAAATCTGAAGGTAAAAAAGAAGCAAAACTGCAAAATTTTGATGAGCACAAAATGTTCATTATGAATGGTGAGTAAATAAGTGATTGTTGTTATATTTTTCTGTTATTCTGTATATATGTTTCACTTTTACCAAAAAAAGGTAGGGAGGAGGAAGAATGGAAATCAGGTCCTGGTGGTTTCATATGTAAATTGTATCAAATATTCAAGGAAAAATCATACACATGCACTATTTAACACTTTACCAGCATATGGAAAGAAAAAAGATTCCAGAAATATAACAAGAAAAAGTGGCAAAGATAGGACTTAAATACAATTTTTAAAAACCTAAATAAAATAAATTTCAGCTGTATTACAATATTACCAAGCAGTATCATTCTTGGAATAAAGAGAGCAATGTTAAGAAATGTATTAATTTAATTCAGAATATTAATAAATTAAAGAACAAGAAAAAGATAAAACCACCTTGAGAGGTACCCCTTAAAAAAGAGCTAGAAAATAAAAAAAAAATTATTTCTGACTAAAAATTAAGCCTCACACAGAACAAGAATATGAGAACATTTAATTAACATGATTATGTTCATTCTGAAAACAATGTCTTAATTCTTGATTTGGGGTAAAATGCCTAATCATTCCCAAATAAATTAGGAAGAAGACAAGGGGAGCCTCTATCATTACCATTAACATTTTCTTTAGGGAGTCTTAGACAATGCGTAAAGACAAGACATAAGAATAAAAAGCTATTCTTAGGAAAGGAACAAATGTACCTATATTTACTACTGATGTCATTATATGCCTAGAAAATCCAATCAAAACAATGGAGAAACTATTGCAAATAAAACATTCAAAAGATGAGTGTCAATACGATTAAAACAAAAAATCAAAAACATTTTTATATAAAACTATAACCTGTTATAAATGTAATGGTAGAAAGATTCTATTTTTAATACTCAAAGAGAAATAAAATTTCAAAGACTAGGTGTAACAAGAAGATTTCAAGACCTATTTAAGAGAATGTCTACACTTTACTGTGGAACATAAAAAAATTAATAAAAAGAAATTTTGCTTCAAAATTGATTAATATTGATTGAAAAATAATTAGTGACATTGGTCAACTGTTCAACTTACATTTCAGGTGAATTCATAATAATCTCATGACTGTGCTAAATAGGGTTAATGTGATCCCAAAATCTTCATTTTCCAACTGTTTCAATACATGCACCTAAGGAGAGAAAAAATGTGTGATCTTCTTAGAAATGATAGGTTGTTTACATGTCTCTATATGTGGGCAGTGTTTCTACTCATTTTGTTATAGTCTAAAAATAAAATTCTTGAAAATTCAGTTCTTTTTATGCTTAGAAACTAGCACTTTTTTCAGAAAGGAAAAAAATTGAGGCTATAACTTTTTAAAATCCAAGTAAATTGAACTGTTGTACACTGGGACAAGATAAATATTCATGAAACCAAAGTATAATTGAGACATCACTCTAAATTAATCCAAATGCAAGATATAATCAAACAACCATTTCAACCCAGAAGAAGTCTTATATTTTCTTATAGTGCATAATGGATTCTAAGTATCATAACAATTAAAAATGATAACCCATGTTACTTCTAGATATTTATTTTATGTTATTTATTTATCTAGTTTTTTCATAATAGATGGATTCTATGACAATGGGGAAAGCACAGAACAAAGTTTGTCAACATAGTAAATATCCTATTACTGAATATTCACAATGAAATATATGTAAAATCTTTTGTGAAGTGGGCGTTTGAATAGTGACATTCTGAATTATGCATTATTTTGACTCAACTCTTAGGGATTTATTAGGGTTTTCTTGTAATAAATGTATTCTTCAGATAATTTTGGTTAGCAAACTCTTTGCCTAAATAAGTAATTTTAGTATAACAGTCAACTATTCAACAGATTTAGGCAGAAGTTAATCCAACTAAGTTTAGGATGAACAAGTGATCACATTCAATTAATGAAAAAGAAAAGAGTAAAGGAAGAATAGAAGAATAGAAGATGTGAGATATGTAGAAAAAGCAAACACCAAAATGGCAGGCAAAATCAACAATATCAATAATAAAATTAAATGTGAAACAACCTAATCAAAAGGCAGAGACTGTAAAACAGAATTAAGAAACAAGCAAACAAAATACAATATCTGACTGTCCACCTGTGTGCTTTCTACAGGAGATGTACTTTAAATTCAAACTGTGTTTAATAGGTTGAAAGTAAAAGGATGGGAGGAGATATGCATATAAACTGCAACCATATGATAGCTGAAATGGCTATATCAATATCAGACAAAATGGAGTTTAAGATTAAAAAAGTTACTACAAATAAAGAGGGACATTTTTTAATGATTAAGTGTTTAATAAATTAGGAAGACAAAACAATTATAAACATATGGACCTAAAAAGAAGAGCTGTATAATACATGGAGCAAAAATGGATATCATTGAAAGAAGAAATTGAAAATTCAACAGTAATAGCTGAGATTTCACTACCACTCTTTCAAGCATGGATGGAGCCACTAGGTTGAAGGTCAACCAGGAAATAGAATACTTAAATAGTGGTATAAACTACTTAGACCTGAAGACATTTATAGAACACCTCACCCAACAACAGTAAGAAATATTTTCATCTCAAGTGCACACAGAATATTCCCTGGGAAAGGCCATAAGTTAGATGATAAAACAAGCCGCAATAAATTGAAAAGGATTAAAATTATTCAAAGTATGTTCATAACTAAATATTACTAGAACTAGTGTAGCAGTTCAGCAGGATGTAATGTGGCAGGATATAAGATCAAAGTAAAAAATCAACTATATTTCTACAGGCTAGCAATGAACCATAAATGAAGTTTAAATAATTCCATTTTAATATGAATAAAATAAATAAATTTATAATTTTTTTTCATAAATGGAATTAAAATAATTCAATTTAAAGTACTGTAACATAAAAGGGAATGAAATGCCTAAAATTAAATTTAACCAAAAAAGTGCAAAACTTGTACTGAGAAGCCTAAAACATTGTTGAAAAAATCAAAGAAGACCTACATAAACTGGAAGATACCTCAAAGATATTCACAACAATACTCAAAAGAAGACAATATTGTTAAATTGGCAGTAGTTCTCAAAATAATCTATAGACTCAGTAAAATCCTTATCAATCTATCAATCCTTATCATCTATCTTTTTGAAAAAATTGACAAGTGGTCCTAAACTTATATGAAAATGTAAAGGACAAGTAACAGTTAAAATAATATTTAAAAAGAAGAACAAAGTTGGATGACACACTTCTTGATTTCAAGAATTTACTTCAAAGATATATCAAGATAGTGTGATTCTAGCATAGGCTAGAAATATAAATTAATGAAATAGAATTTGGAGTTCAAAAATAAACTCTCACAATTATTGGTTAATTGATTCCTGACGAGTGTTCCAAAACAATTCAATTCAATGAAAAAATAATGCTATTTTCAAAAAATGGTGCAGGGACAACTGTTTACATGCAAAAGAATGAATTTATGCTTCTAACTCCTTACCATATTTAACAATTACTGGAAACGGATCATAAACCTAATTCAACAGCTAAATTTATACAACTTTTAGATGAAAGATACAAGTCAACTTTCATGATCTTTGGTTAGTAAATTTCTTAGATATGAAAAGCAAACAAAGAAAAAAACATATAAATTGGGCATCAACATTAAAAACTTTTGTGCTTCAAGGGATATCACCAAGAAACTGAAAAGGTAATCCACAGAATGGGAGAAGATATTTGCAAATATTATACCTGATAAAATGCCAGTATCCAGAATATATAAAAACCTTCTACAGCTCAACAATAAACCATATAGGTTATCTACAAAATGGGTACAAGATACAGAGACATTTTTCCAGGAATGATGAACAAGTGACCAGTAAACATATAAAATATACTCAAACTTATCAGTTATTAGAGAAATCAAAATCAAAACCACAGTAAGATACCATGTCACAAACACTAATATGGCTATAACTAAAAACACATTTAATAGCAAGTATTGGTGAAGATATGGAGAAATTTCAACCTCCATGCAATGCTGATAGTATTGTAAAATGGTGCAGTCACTTAGGAAAATAGTCTATGTTTTTAGTTGGTTAAACTTAGAGTTACCATATGGCCTAGTAGTTCCACTCCTAGGTATATTTTCAAGAGAAATAAAAACATATGTTTACACAAAAACTTGTATATGAATATCACAGGAAAAATATTCATAATAGCTAAAAAGCAGAAAAATTCAAATGTCTTTTAAATGGTGAATGGATAAATAAAATGTTACAGGCACATAAAGTATTATTCAGCAAAATAAAAGGAATGCAGTGTTGATACATGCTGCACATGGATGAACCGTGAATACATTTTGCTAAGTAAAAGAAGCCAGGCACAAAAGGCTACATATTGTATGATTTCATTTATATGAAAGGTCCAGAATATACAAATATAGAGAAACAAAAAGATTTGTGATTGTCTAGACCTAAAGGGGTCAGAGGAAATGGGAAGTGACTGCTGATGTGTATGGGGTTTCTAGTGTAGAAAACATTCTATAATTGACTATAGTGATGGCTGTACAAACTCTTCGAATATACTAAAGAAATTGATTTGTACACTTTAAATGGGTGAATTGTATATCATGTGAATTTTACCTCCATGAAGCTGTTAACAAACAAGAAAAATATCACAAGGGTCAAGAGAAATTCTTTGAACTCTATCTCCATCTTTAAAGGGAAAACTCAAGTTTCTTCCTTCGGTGGGGAAAAACCCAGTTCTTCCTTACTGTGTATTTCTTTCCTGTGTGTCTCCTTTGCTATTCAAACAGAACACTTAACTTCTGATACTTCTGGTCACTAAATGTGTGAAGGTTTTCCCCCACACCAAGCAATTCTCTGCAGCACCAGCTGAGTGTCCTACATTTAACTCAATTCTAATACTATCTTCCTGGAGATAGTGTCAGATTCCACAGGTTAAGGGCTCAGTCCCATAAGTCTGGCCCCTCACCTCCCCCACACACACTTCAGATGCCAGTCACAAACCCAGGTTATCACCTGTGCTTCTGAGCAAATGGCTATAGATCAGAGGTTCCAACGACCCCCTCCTTGGGTTCTACTAATTTGCTAGAGCTGCTCCCAGAACTCAGGGAAACGCATTTACCAGTTTATTAAATGTTTTCCAAGAGAAAGTCTACCCAGTCCATGTGCTCATAGCTAAAGGAATTGCTTTCTAATCTGCAGATGGCAAGAAATATCCCTGTTTTGCTTCTGCAGGATGGCTCATTGTTCCCTTGGCATATTCCATTCAATTTTGTCCTACCATTTTTGAGAAGATGAATACAGTATTCTTTGAGACATAGTTAGTCTTCATATTTGGCCAGAATAAATGACAAAGTAAATATAAATTTTAGGTTGAACTATAATTTCTTTTTGTATGTGTATATATCTGTTAGATGCCAGACACTATGCTAGCTGCTAAATATCCATATTCTATAGGAAGATAATAGATATTTAACTGAGATTTGTTAGCTGTATAGATAAATGAATGGAGAGATATATAGGTGATATATAGATTTTTTTAAGAGAAACAATTCTCTTTTTAATTAATCAGTACTGAGAGATTGAAAACAAAGTTATTCTATTTCTGAAGTTCATCTTTTCATTAAAAATAGCACTCCACCAGGGCCCTAAACTTGATATCTTCCATTTTCAAAAAGCTGAAGGAACAATAAAAGTTGATGTACGTTTTAAAACCATTTGGAAAGATTTTTTTTTTTTTACTTATTTATGCTTTGGATAAAATGTACATTGTTTTGACTTTCCTGGAAGAAAGAACAAAAGATAAAGTGGGTACTGATCATGTTTCTCCAACTCCAACGGTTCCTCAAGAATATCAAAGCAATTTATATAGCATCACAGAATTTGCAATTTTCTCACAGAAATGAAAGGGGTTTGTCCACCTCTCACTCCCTTACCCTGAACCATAGGACCTTTATTTAGTTCTTTTTATTGTTTTTTTTCCCAGTAAAAGCAAGACTCATCTTATCTTCATGTACTTATTGCTTCTTATCTTGCCTGTAGATTGGAACAGTAAAGTTGATATGAATCTCTGACGCATTCAGGCCTCTATCACCTTAAATTCAGGACTTCTAAAGATCTAATCTGAATTCCCATCAATCAGAAAACCAACTGTTTGTTTAAGTAAGTCACACATTTTTGATAATGCATACTCAGTAACCTTCTGTCTACAGTATCACCTGTTTTATTTTCCATCTCAATTTCATACTTTTGTGGGCAAAACCACTAGGGAAATATATTTCAATGACAATATATGATAATGCTGCTCTCTGCGCTCCATCTCATTACAGAAGTCTTGTCTTTCTAAAACGGAAAACGGATTTACGTCCCTTAGTATTATTTCTGCCACACACTGATACAGTGAAACAGCATTTGGGTGGCTTCAAGTAAATTTAATTTTCTTTGGCTGCTTCATGAAGTGTGAGTCACTCTGAAGCAAATGATGTCACTTTCAAAGTTTGTTTTTTGGGGGATATGAAATAAGGGCTCCATAACTAAGTGTTTTTTGTTTTGTTTTGTTTTATTATGGAGCAGGTATCATCTGACATTTTCAGTGATCTTAGAAGTCATTTCAGTTTGTGACTTTCCTTTGAGGAGTTTAAAAACTTCAAGAGGTATTCTAGTATATTTCCCTATCCTTAGTTAGGGCTGTATTTAAACCAGTCTAGGAAACAGTTATTTCTGTTGTCAAAGAAAAACTACACAGGATGGAGCAAGGAAGACTTTATTCAAGGCTACTGAAATAGAGTCAAGACTATTGCAACAGAGGGGAGAGACTGGACTCAACACCCCTGAAGCAGAAGGTGGAGGAATTTTAAGCACTGGGATGAGCTGGTGGTGAAGTACTGAAGGACTTTAGGTGGGGGGTTGATCAATGTGAATAAGCCATCAGTGTTTGCAAATTGGCTCCCATCTAATCAAACTCTTATCATCCCACAGAGACCAGGGAAAAGGTTCCTATCTTTCCTGATGATTACATTTCAAAGGGATGGTGTCCAGGTCCTTGTGAAAGTTATTCCTCTCCTGTAAAACTGGCAAGACACTGGGAAAAAAAATCTACACTTCAAAGGGGCAGAGAAAGAATTTACAGTGGCAAGTAAATGCTCTAGGACAAGGGAAGTCAGGGGCCTATAGTCAGGAAGAAACCTGTTTATAAAGTTTAGTCAAGCTAAAGGAATATTAAGGCAGTCTTGGTCATTGTTCTTTAATGGAATACTATAACATAATCCTTTGCATGCTTATTTAACTCATCACTTCCAAGATTAGAATACTTTTTTTCTTTATCTCTATATTGATTCTTTTCCAAAAAGTTTGGAAAGATGGAGTGGGAGTTGGGGTCAAGTAAGTGCACCACACAGTTAATAATATAAACAATTGAACAGATCTTAGCATTTTGATTTTAGACACTTAAAAATGCTAAATAATTTTTTTTTATCTTCCTTCCTTCCTTCCTTCCTTCCTTCCTTTCTCTCTTGTTGCATTAAGTCTTCATTGCTGCGTGCAGGCTTTCTCTACTTGCAGCAAGTGGGGGCTACTCTTCGTTGCGGTGCAAGGGCTTCTCATTGAGGTGGCTTCCCTTGTTGCGGAGCACGGGCTCTAGGCATGTAGGCTTCAGTAGTTGCGGCACGTGGGCTCAGTAGTTGTGTCGTGGGCTCTAGAGAGCAGGCTCAGTAGTTGTGGAGCACGGGCTTAGTTGCTCCGCGACATGTGGGATCTTCCCAGACCAGGGCTTGAACCTGTGTCCCCTGCATTGGCAGGCAGCTTCTTAACCACTGTGCCACCCGGGAAGTCCCAATACTAAATAAATCTTGCTAGGAATTTCTTTTGAGCATATAATTTAAAGAGGACTTTTTTTTTAAACTACAGAAGTAAATATATATGTTTAAATTCAGTATTGTTTGCAGTATTCATTTATTCATATCTTCAATAGCAACAATATTATGTTTAGTGCAATTTAAAAAAAATTATTGCCCGGCAATTTACATCCTTTAATTAAAAAAAAGAATTTAGTTTATGTAATATGGCATGAAATGTGCTCAACCTAGCCCTTAGTGTTTTGTCCCCATTTCCCTTTTTATTTTCTTTATCCTCTGGTGTAAGAAAAAAAATGAAAGACTGCATGTATGAATTTGTAAAACTTGTGATACTATTTCAGACTTTATCTCCACTGTTGTAGCCCAACAAAATGTATTCGAATATTTCATTTGCTACATACTATGTATCTGATTATACTGAATATTTTGAAGACTAGAAATCTTCATATAACTGATTCTGTGTAAGAAACCAGATGGAAAATAACATTTATTGCTATAGATGGTACTCTGCATCCAATATTTTGGGGTTTCATTTATCTTATGTCCATTTTCTTAACAACCCTATAGGGTAGGCCTTGTTTTTTTCTTTTTTCTTTTTTTTCTTAGTGTATGAAAAAGCTTCTAACTGTAAAATCTATTTGGTTAATTTAACCAACTGATTCTTTCTGTTCCATTCCCACCGTGTGATTACAATGTGAAAACTGATTCAAACTGCTTAACCATTTGTGAATTTTGAGAAATGAAGACATTTGGCTAGGCGAATACCAATGATATTTAAAGAATATATGTTGAGTATATATTATAGATTATATAGTTATTCCCATCTTTTTTTTTTTCTGCAAGAGGCTTATCCATTCCTACCTTTTGCCTTGTGACTTGCCTTATGTGTGGTGGAGGAATCTATATCTCCATGATACCGTTTTGGGGCTTGTCCAAGTGACTGGTTTTAGACAGTGAAATGTGAGTGAGTATGACATGTGCGACATCTGAGCAGGGACTTTTAAAGCCATTATGTTTTCCACCAGTCCACTTACTCATTTCCCTAAGCTATAGAAACATTATGTTACAAATAGGGAGTGCTCTTTAATTCTGGAATTAAAGGACACATAGGGGAGACCAAAGCAGTTGATTCACAGCCCTGATCATGTGATATGACTAGAAATAAATGTCTGAAGTTTGGCAATTGCTTGTCATGGCAGCAAAGTGACGAATATAGTATCAATATATAACTTTGATTAAGTAAATGTAGTATACTACTGATATAGCTATTCATAAATAGCAAAAATTCAAATGTTACAGTAAACTTTATGGGGTGATGGAAATTCTTAGCACTTTAGTGTAATTTTATTGTATAGAATAGAATTTCATTTAAAACATATTGAAAAAAAATTGTTAGGGAATCCTTTGAATACATGGATATAAGTTTCAATGTGAGGGTTCCTGTTGCAATGAAGATTGGCCCATTTCGGTACTGCTATGTACTCAGTCAGTAATTACATTTTCGATATTTTCAATGTTTCTTATGTATAATAAGATCCATTTGTTGATGTGCTACTCTGTGAAGGGTAACTGTCAATACCTTCAAGGAAGAGAATATGTCTTCACTCTCTGATAGATATTAGGAAGCAGCTGAGGAATGTGGAAACCATGATGTTTGTCTCAGTTGGCTCCCTCTTACTCTGAGACACAGACACATTCAATCGACACTGCTAAATTCCTATTTGCTAAAATTTATGTCTTTCCCAGTAGTGTTTTACATTTTCGTTTATTACAACCTGAGTGCTAACTCTACCCTTGAAAGTAGAGATTATTCTCAGGACATCTGATTGCTGTTCGATACATCATTATGCCATATTGGGACCCTTGGCAAATCACAGCCTGAATCCTAGTAGAAATGAATGAAAAGAGCAACCCAATGAGTAGTACATTTTGCCTCCTGACAACCTAAGTCATGTTCCTGGTTAAGATGATAGTTTTTTTTTCCACTGTGACTAACCATCCTCAAATTAAACAAATATATACTAGCTGTCTCCTGAAATTAAAAAAACCAAAAGTATATGGAAGGTCAGTGTGGCTTTAAAAGGCTTCACAATGCAAGCAGCTTCTACCTTGTAGACTTCCGTACTATTGGTGGACTTGTCACACGCCTTGCACCCTTTACAGATTCATACTGTTTGGATTTAGAGATGGAGAGTCATTTACCCCAAAAGAATAAAACATATAAATCAGAATGAAGCTTTAATAATTTGGAAAGGGAGAAGTTGGGCTGACTGCTCTTGTGGGGGAAGAAAACTAACTTTACCTTTACCTAGAACTAAGCTCTTGGCTGAGACACGCCCTGCAATGAAAAGATTAACAGAGAAAAACAAACAGAGGTTTAATAATACATATATCAATACTTCCTGCATACATGGGAGATACCCAGGAAAACTGAATAACTCCAAAATGGCCCAAGCCACTGCCTTAAATAACATATCCAGCTAAAGACAACAGATTGGGGGGGGGGCAGGTAGGGGGGGCAGTTGTTAGAAGTTACCAGGAAAAGCACAGTAAACACAGTATTGTTAAGCAGACTTAAGTCAGTAGCCTTCTCCATTGCTAAGAGTTTCTAGAGAGTTAGAGTCCTCCATCTCTTCCTGGTACAGAAAGGGACACACGCTTACAAATGGATATTCCCTTATAAATGTAAATATCTCTTAGAAAAGAGTAATTCTTACTCTGTTTTCAGAGCTTCTCCCGTGTCTGCAGTTTCTTAAAAAATAATCAGCTCAAAATAATCCTTATGTCAAAGAGACATATTTTGCGATGGCAAATTTTGCTTTCCTTCACTCTCTTCTATAGGCAAATAGCACAGAAGTACCAAATCTGCAAATGTCTGATATATTCTGCATAGGTTTTGTGTTATGGCTCTTAAAAGTCATTATCATTTGCCCTTTTTTGGGGTGGGGAGAGATGGAGACCATTACTGCTCCCTCTTTGTTATGCTTCGTTAATTAATATGGGCCAAACATTGTGCAATATTGGAGATATTTTATCTCCATTACTCTTAGAAGACCCCATGTGGTAGATGTAATTGCAGAAATGTAACTCAGAGTCACACACGTAAGAAAAACAGTGAAAGCAGATTTGAGTAAGTCCACACCAATCTGTACTACACTGCCATTCTGGACTACACAAAAGTACATTGGGATGAGCAGGAAGTCATAAATAACGATGATTTGTTTTTTATCTTTTGAATACCAGGTATGAGATTGAGATCTTAGGATAAGTGTCTTTCCCTTTTTAAATTTTAAATCTAAAATATTAATTTACACATGATTTTGAGATTGGAAAGTAAAAATAGCAGTAATTCTAAGCCAGAGAAGTATCAGAAAGCTACTTGATTGGCTCATAAGTGCTGATAATTACAGTTTATCCAATGGTAGAAAATATTACTCCAACTGCCTAAACATGCTTACCCTAGCAAACCCAGTGTAAAACTCCCTCTTGCCTTTTAACTTGTTTACCACAATGAGCAGACAAAATTCCTGTCTCAAAACTGTAATGCCATTTAAACTTTCCCATATAACACAGCTTTCCTTCTGACCTAGCTTCCAGATTTCTGTTTATCCATAATCATAGATCTAGCCTTCTAAGAAATCTCTTCTATTCAAAATGCCTTTCACTTCAGGCTGGCAGACTGCCTTCCCTGCTTAACACTAGCAAACTCTTAACAAGTGGCCGCCAACTCCACCCCATCCCAATAATAGCAGTAAACACTTAGACAATAATATGTGCCAGAAACTCTTCAGCCAATTAGAAAAATTATCTCATTTAATCCTCACAACAATGTGGTTATTGCTATGATTCCCATTTTATAGGGGAGGGAGCTGAAAGACACAAATGTTAATCAATTTGTCTAACATCATACAGTTTAATAAGTGTCTTAACCAGGATTTGAACAAGGGCATTTGGCTGCCCTTGGAACTACTGTTCCAACCGACTTTAAATCTCAAGCCTGATCCATTGATAAGCCTGGTAGTATCTCTGTTCCCGGCCACACATTTTTTCCCATAAACTATTTTCAACAGATGCTTGTTGAATGCTGGTTTCATGTTATAAATGATTACTTAGAGCTTCTTAAATTGAACCCAGGCAGAACCTAAAGATGAACATCATGTTGAAAACCTTTGTGTGTACTTTTTCTTGGTGGCTTTTTAACCTCTAGATCTATATAGAAATGTTTACTCAATACAACATGCTGACTCCAACGATGTTTAATATTTTAGGAATTTTAAAGTGGTGAGAGCTATTGCCAGGCATATCTATTTTGTTTTGTTTTGTTTATAAGCATACGCTGATGTGCCTTTGAAAACCTATTGTCATTCCTTTTTCTTTTCTTCCTCTACTTCCTCTATCTCTTCCCTTTTTGTTTTTTTTTCCTGTTACTTCCCTTCATGAACAAATCAGACCAAAAGCCAATAGATGGGCTGAGCAAAGTAGGCATCCTTGTGGGTCTGGGGGGACTTCACAACTTGGCACACGGTTTGAGCAAAAGCAGGAGAAAGACACTAATGGCAATGATCCTGCCTGGGGCTCTGGAGCCTGAGTAGGGTAAAGAGAGAGTTTAGGAGGGCAGACAGAGCAGGGTAAGGAGGGTGTCACAAATGGGATGGCAATTAGAGTAACCTGGTCAGTGGCCAGCAGAGTGAGGAGAGTGTTCCTGCAAGAAGACAGTGGCAGTGGTGGCCCAGTATGGGGTGCTGGATTCAGAAGAGGATGCGAAGGGAATTTCCATGGGGGTTAGAACAGAGGTGAGAACAGGTGACTGGTTATATGTAGGAGGGTGTTGATCAAATAAGTAAATTGGATTCCTTGCTGTCAAAGAATAGTTACAAATATGGAATGAACCCTGTGTGGTATTAGATTTGGATTGCTGATAGTATAAATATAGTTAGCAATATAGAGAGGTAGATATAGAAATAAATACAGATGTAAATGTGAGTATGTCTAAATGTATGTTGCTAAGGGTTGAACGTTTGTGTGCCCTCAAAAGTCAAACTTTGGAAGCCCTAATCCCCCGTGTGATGGTATTGGAGGTAATTAGGTTTAGAGGAGGTCATGAAAGTGGGGCCCTCATGACAGGATCAGTGCCCTGAAAAGAAAAAAGAGAAACAAAAGCTCTTTCTCTTTCTCTCTCCACAAGCACACATTGAGAAAAGGCCAGGAAGTGGGTTCTCACTAGGAAGTAAAACTTCTGGCAGCTTGGTCTTATACTTCCCAGCCTCCAGAAGTGTGCGAAATATATGTCTGTTGTTTAAGCCAGCCAGTCTATAGCATTTTGTTATAGCAGTCTCAGCAAACTAAGAGATATACGTATAATAAGGTGAGTGGGAGCACACATGTACACATACGTATATCTACATTTACGAGCTACATCTTGGGAGCTTAGGAGCAGCTTCGCCCCAAGCACTAAGTACGTCTGATCTTAGACCTAAATCTTAAATTTTTAAGACAAAGGTGGGTAAATTTTCATAGATGTGAGATCATATTTGATCCTGGAATTTGGTTAGATGTTGATTTTTTTTTTTTAAAGGAACTTTAGCGTCAAGTAACAGTGGCAGCACAGACAATAAGGTAAAAATGTTTCCAGTTTGGGGCAGTCCCTAACTGGGACTTTATTATGGATAATAAAGAGCAATGGACTTACTTTCCAGGGTAAAAACATAACGTTTACAATGACCCCTCTATATTCACGGGTTCCATAGAGATAGATTCAACCAACCATGTATGGAATTTAATCCCACGGACCAGGCATATTCAGGGCTGACTCTATCACATCATTTTTTTTTTTTTTTTTGCGGTACGCGGACCTCTCACTGTTGTGGCCTCTCCCGTTGCGGAGCACAGGCTCCGGACGCGCAGGCTCAGCGGCCATGGCTCACGGGCCCAACTGCTCCGCGCGGCATGTGGGATCCTCCCGGACCGGGGCACTAACCCGTGTCCCCTGCATCGGCAGGCGGACTCTCAACCACTGCGCCACCAGGGAAGCCCCTATAACACCATTTTATATAAGGGACTTCTGCATCCTCAAAGTTTAGTATCTGGGGGTGGGTGTGGGGGTGGGGACCTGCAACCAATTTCTCCACCAATACCAGGGAATGACTGCATATCCTTTTAGAGAGTTCATAAAGCCTCAATGCTCACCCATTGTCCCTTTCTCCTCACCCAGATGCCCTGGGTGGTAGGTACTGAGATGTGCAGACAGACTCTCTTGGATACACCAAGTTATGCTGATTATTTGAAGCTAAGTGATAGAGTGACAGGCCTTGAATGGTAGGAGGACAGATAATACAGAGTTCCAACAGATCAGCTCTCTGAAGGAGTACTCACTTCTCAAAAAGCTGAGTCAGGAGGATCAGCAAAAGAAATATAGAGGGCTTAAACTAAAAAATTAAATAAAGATTGGTCCTTAAGATGCTGTCTGACAAATCAAATAAACAGTTGTTTTTTGTTTTGCTTTTTTGCTTCTTAGCTTTATTTAGCTATAGCCATAAACTCTTTCCTATTCATAGACATCCAGAGGTAGAGTACACTTGATATGAATAATTGGAATATCTACCTCAGTAAAACTCAAATGGGACAGAGGGGGCCATGCAGTTTTAATAAGGGATGATTAACATTGATTTTAGGCCACAGCACATTACTATGGTTTCTTCCTTAACCATAGTCTTTATTTCCAAGGCACTGCAATAGTTCAGATCATCCTAAATAGCAATTAATTCACTCATCAACTCACATACAGAGTCAGGCGCATTGTTGATTGAGTATAGAGATGAATGAAATAGGTTCTTCACCCTTAGGAATTCATGGTCTAGATAAGGAAATAGGAAAACAAGTCACTGACAGGATGAGACCTATTCTATGCCCTTGTCCTGGACATCAATTAGCATTCTCCCTGCCCAGAAACCTTATTCCATTTCTCTAGCTCCAGCAAATAAAGAAGTGACCAGAGTTGCTATGGGTGTGAGGCAGTGGTCTTGTGATGGCAGAGCTGTCCCTTATTAAATACAGGATCTGAGCCATAAAAACATGGTTTTTTAGCATTTAATTGATTAGGTCTTAGTACTTTTCTGTTGAGTTAAAAATACTGACTCTAAATATAGAGAACAAAAATATGGACACCAAGGGGGGAAAGCGGGGGATGGCGTGGTGGTGGTGGGATGAACTGGGAGATTGGGATTGACATATATACACTAATATGTATAAAATAGATAACTAATAAGAACCTGCTGTATATAAAAAAAATACAATTCAAAAAACAAAAAAACAATACTGACTTTACACTAGTGAGTACCATTTATCTGGCCATGTTCTGAAATCTGATTTATATCAAAAACTGTCATAATCTCTAAATAAACATAAGGAATGATCAAATTCAACAAAATATTCTAGAATTGTTGGGTACCAATAAAATAGAGAAAGAAAATTTTACAGGGGAAATGTGTTAAAAGTTAAACACAGTTTTAGAAGATACAGAATGTCATTTCAAATTAACGCAAATAATTTTACCAATGCAGAAGAGATTGATTCTAACATGGTTGATTTTTCAGAGTCCTAAATCTGATATTACTAAGTTAGCTCTAATTTTAAAAGATAATACTACTTACTTGGCAGGTGAAATGACACCTCATGCTCTTTTAAAATGATTTTTAACTGTGTTCATCTTCCATGATAAGATTTCCTTTTTACATCTCATTCATTTAATTTAATTTCATACAAACTCTTGGTAAGTCAACTTTTCTAAAGAAAATGTAAACTTTCTGGTAGAGAAATGTCTTCATAGCTTTGAAAGCCAGCTCCTTTGAAATAGCTCAGAAAAACAAGACCACAATGCATATTTTATTAATTACTGTCTTCAGTGGATGGGCTAACTGCCAAATACCAACCAAAGGTTAAACAAAATAAGGAATGAGAAAGGTAAAGGGGTCAAGTATACAGAAGCTATCAAATGCTGGTGATCTAAGTAGTCAATTTTAATTTTGTTTTTCTCTTGTTATTTTGTTTTCTCTGGAAATAATATGCAATAACATTGGAATTGCCCAAACTTTGGATAACAAATTAAAGCATTCCACAATGATAGGCAAGAGAAAATTACATAGTATATCAATATATGGATCCCGCTGCCTTTACTTTCTGGTATGTACTCCTAAATTTGAATTTCTAGAGGTGGAAAATCATGTTGTAATAAAATACAAAATCACATAGCCATTGTTCTCTTTACAATCATGTTCTGTACCAAGGTTAATATAATATTCAGACAAGATAGATTTAATAGCAAAATATTTGGGGGATATGTTGAGTTAAAGAGAATTAAAGATTTTTGTAGCTACTACCCAAATTTTTAAAAACTGCATGCATGATAGATAGCATAGATAATATATATGCAATTAAAGCTAGGCAGGTATGTGATCTGCTTCTTTTGAGTTAACAATGTATTACTGATACCTTTTCAGATCTCTACATTAAAATCTAGCTCATTTTTTCCCAACTGGCTGCCTGGCATTTCTTAGCATATGTGAACCATCGATGATTCATCTTTTGTATCAGTGGATTTTTTTCTGAAGTTTGCTATTACAAAGTATCCAAGAAAATGGACATATGAATAGTTTTGTGTAACCATCTCTTCTTTAAATAAGAGAGTCCTAGCAGTGGATTTGCATATTCAAATACTATCCATTCATATATTTTTTTCTTTCATCAAACAAATATTTATTGAGTGCCTAGTATGTGCCAGGCACCATTGTAGGTGCTGAAGATACAGTGATAAAGAAGTGTTCCCTTGGAACTTACCTACTATTAGAGGAGACAATCAATAAAAATGTATGCAAATAAACACAGAATATAATGGCAGGTTGTAGTAAGTACAATGAAAATTTTAAAAAGAAAGGCAAATTAAGCACATAGGTAATGACAGGGTGTGGGATTGCTATTTTAGATAGTATGGTAGGAAAATCTGAGGAAATAATATTCAGGCAAAGTCCTGAGTGATTTGTGGCAGACAGTCATGCCATGATCAGAAGCAAAGGATTTCAGACAAAGGTAAAAGCAAGTGTAAAAACCAGAGTGATGACTGGTTTGAGGCACACCAAAAATAGAGTGAGGCTGGACTGCAGTGAGGAAGCAGATGGAAGAGTGGTTAAGAGATGAAGTCAGAGAATTACAAAGGGCTGGATCATGTAAAATCCTGTGTTCCACGGCAAAGGCAATTAGATCTTACAGGTAAGTGTGAAAGGAAGAAGTAGGAGAATTTTAAAGAGAAGGTAGAGGGAGGATCTGTGGGAAGGCAGGGCAAAGTGGGTTGTGGGGGTGGGAATCACATGATCTGATTTGGCTGCTCTGAGGAGAACACAGGGAGAAAGGATGGATGTAGGGGACTCTTAGAAGACTACTGCATTAGTTCAACCTACAGATTATGATATGTTGGACTAGGACTATGTATTAGTAAGTATTGGTGTACTCAAGACATATTTTAAAGTTAGAGCAGATGGGATTTTTTTATGAACTGGGTAGACAATGTGAAAATGAGGTGGATAACTTCAAATTATAAATATTTTAAACTTTAATAAATAATGCCTAATTATTTAACAAATAATTTAACTATGCACTTGCTAATAGTGAATAAAATAATTCATTTAACTTTACCCTTACTGGTATGGATTTATCAATACTTCTAACTTTTGCCAATCTAATGAGGAAAGAATTATTATCTTAAAATTAGTATTTTCTGGGAAGCAGCCACATAGCACAGGGAGATCAGCTCAGTGCTTTGTGACCACCTAGAGGGGTGGGACAGGGAGGGTGGGAGGGAGGGAGATGCAAGAGGGAAGAGATATGGGGACATATGTATATGTATAACTGATTCAGTTTGTTATAAAGCAGAAACTGACACACCATTGTAAAGCAATTATACTCTAATAAAGATGTTAAAAAAAATTAGTATTTTCATGAATAGTAGAGGGGTTGGATACATATTATGTGGTTATTGGCATCTTCTATTTCTAAATTGCCTGGGGTGTTTTTTGCCTATTTTGTGGGCTATTAATTGGTGTCATTAACTTATAGAAAATGAATATATTATTGATATCAACCCCTTCTCTTAAATGATTTGTAAATATTATCTCATTCTCATTTTATTTCAACTTTACAGTGTCTCTTGAAATAGACAAATTTTAAGTTTCTATATGAACAAAAACATTTTCCTCCTCATTTTCTAAGTTCTGTTTTTTGTTTGTTCATTTATTTTTTGGTTTTTTGTATTGCCTTATTATGGAGACATCACTTTACTATAGATTATTATTTTAAAATCCTATTATTTTTAAGGACACACATGATAAATTTCATGTAGAACCACAAAAGACCCTCAAGTGGCCAAAACAATCTTGAGACAGCAGAATAAAACTGGAGGCATCTCACTTCCTTATTTCAAACTATATTACAAAACTAGAGTAATCAAAACTGTATGGTATGGTATGAAAACAGACACAAAGACCAACGGAATAGGATAGAGTTCCTAGAAATAAACTTGTGTGTTTGCATCAACTAAATTTTAACAAGGGTGCCAAGAATACACAATGTGGACAGGATAATCTCTTCAATAAATGGTGTTGGGAAAATTGGATATTCACATGCAAAAGAATGAAAATTGAACTCCTATCTTAAAAAACTCAGAGATGTTAACTTGAAATGGATTAAAGACTTAAATGTAAGACCTGGAACCATGAAATTACTAGGAGAAAACACAGGGAAAAATCTCCTTGACATTGGTCTTGATTTTTTTTAGACATAATACTAAAAGCACAAGGCAACAAAAGCAAAAATAAACAAGTAAGACCACATCAAACTGAAAAGCTTCTGCACAGCAAAGGAACCAATCAACGAAGCAAAAATGTAACCTACAGAAAGGGAGGAAATATTTGCAAACCATATATCTGATAAGGGGTTAATATCTAAAATATGTAAGGAACTCACACAACTCAATAGCAAATAAATTTTTTTAAAAATGAGCAAAGGACCTAAATAGAAAATTTTCCAAAGATGATATATAAATGGCTGGCAGTTACATGAAAAGACAATCAACATCACTAATCATCAGGGAAATGCAAATCAAAGCCACAATAAGATGTCACCCCACACCTGTTCAAATGGAATTATCAAAAATACAAAAGATAACAAATGTTGATGAGGATAGAGAAAAGGGAACCATTTTACACTGTTGATAGGAATGTAAACTAGTACAGCCAGTGTGGAAAACAGTATGGAGGTTCCTCAAAAATTTAAAAATAGGACTATCATATGATTCAGCAATTTCACTTCTGGATATATATCAAAGGAAACAAAATGAGTATCTTGAAGAGATATCTGCACTCTCATGTTCATTGTAGCATTATTCATAATTGCCAAGATTTGGAAATAATCTAAGTGTCTGCTGATGGATGAATAGATAAAGAAAATGTGCTATATAACACAATGAAATATTATTCAAGCCATAAAAAAGAAGGAAATCTTGCCAATTGTGACAACATGGATGAACCTGGAGGTCACTGTGCTAAGTGAAATTAGCCAGACAAGGAAGGACAAGTACTGAATGGCATATTTTTTATGTAGAATCTAAAAAAAAAAAAAAAAAATCAACCTCATAGAAACAGAATAGAATGGTGGTTGCTAGGGACTGGAGGGTGGGGAAAATGGAGAAATGTTGGTCGAAGGGTATAAGCTGTTAGTTATAAAACAAATAACTTTTGAGGATCTATTGTACAGCATAGAAAGTATAGTTTAATTAACTTGATTGTGGTAATCATTTCATTACGTATAGGTATATCAAATCATCACATTCTACTCTTTATATATATACAGTTTTATTTGTCAACTATAGCTTAATAAAATCAATCAATCACCAGAGAACACAGAACATTCCACAGGTGGCTGGAAAAAAGTTAACAAAATAGAAGGATAAGAAGAGAGGGCACTTCAGGGTAGGTGAGAAGGTGCTAGATAACTCCTTTCTCAGGCTGTTGGTTAATATCAAGAATTATATTTCTAGGCTCCTTCAGTGAAGCCCAGATTTGACATGAAATCATTTAAGTGCCCTTATGCACCAGTCACTATGTGGGGATATAGGTGACAAAGTCAGAGGATAGTCAGGCTTATGATTTCAAAGAGAAGGATACTGTGCAGTTGGCAACCAGAGGGAAAAATCTCCAGCTTCAGCAGCCTCTACTGCTGCAGAGACATTTTGAGACTGAATCAAGTCCTAAATAATTATCTTGGCAAACCGTGGTGATCATTTAATATTTAAATAAACAATCAACATTGACTGTATAATTAAAAAGTAGTTATGTGATATTTCTGCCCATAATTTAATAACTAAAATTAGTGTCTCATGCAATTGTTTAAATCATTATAGACATTTTTTTCAATATACATTACCTTATCCTCATCTTTCAAATTATAATTTTCCTTTATAATATCTTTATTGACATTTAATATCATTAGGAAATCAAGAGACCTATGGCATCATTCAGTCCTGATTCCCTTCCCCCAGTCTCTAGCTCTGCTCTATTTTATCTTCAAAGAAATAGTCCCATGGGATGAGTCACTTGCACAAGTTCATATGGGTAGCTAAACTGTACTTTTGTAAGCAGCTTTACAATTGTGGGTCTACATTCCCATTCAAGGAGAAGCTAAGTGATCAGTGAAATAAGACTACATAATTTAACAGTTCTGCAGTAAATAATATGCTTCTGCTTTCTGTAAAAGGGAGTTAAGTGACATGTAGAATATATAAAAATGGGCAATGAATAATCTGATGAATGGGTAGATAGAGATATAGCCATAGATAGTAATAGTATCAGCATTTATGCATTCCAAATTCTTTAGACTCTAAATTCATAAAGATGATAAACACACTTTTTCCTATTTAGAAAGAAGAATATTCTTATTAAACTTTTGACCAACTTAAATCACATTTTGTTTTGTTTTGTTTTGTTTTTTGCGGTATGCGGGCCTCTCACTGTTGCGGCCTCTCCCGTTGCAGAGCACAGGCTCCGGACGCGCAGGCTCAGCGGCCATGGCTCACAGGCCCAGCCGCTCCGCGGCATGTGGGATCCTCCCAGACCGGGGCACGAACCCGCGTCCCCTGCATCGGCAGGCGGACTCTCAACCACTGCGCCACCAGGGAAGCCCTAAATCACATTTTTTAAACCTTAAATTTCTTACCTTCAGTGAAGATGCTGCATGTGCTTCTTTTGTTTAGAAAGCCCTATTCCAAAATATCATTTACTTTATTAAATAAATGCCTTATATCAAAACACTGGCACATTTCTAAATGAGGTTAAAAAAAGTATTGCTGTCTACATGAAATGAAACTATTTTCCCTTTATACTGAAGAAAACAAATCCTATATACTACCATCTAGCCATTTGGATATAGTAAGATACAGAACACTAGCTGACCATTCATCCTCATAGCAACTGCTTTTCCTACGTAATTGCTGACTATATAAAAACAGAGTAAATACCACTGCATAAACAAAAACTTTCAAATTCCAATGGGGAAAAATCTATGTGTCTAGGATACTTCATATCACTTTTCTTATTAAAATTAATAGCAGTATCTTAATACTCTATGAGTGGAATTAGCTCACATTTTGGCTTCTAATACCATTTACAATATTAAACGAATTATAATAAGTAACTCTGGAAATTTCTTCATATTGCCAGAGCTAAAATAAAATAAATGTTCTAGAATCTTCCTATACAAAGTGTGGTCCATAGACCAACATCATGGACATCACCTGGGAGCTTATTAGGAGATCTCAGGCTTCAATCCAGATTTATAGATTTCAAATATGCATTTTAACAAGATCCCCAGGTGATTTGTATGTGCTTCAAAGTTTGAGAAGGAACACCTTAGGAGACATGGATAAATACATATTCTGCTCCTTCCTGTCAATTTCCTCTAATGCAAATCTCTGATACATCTCCATTTCCACTCCTGCAGCCCCTAGTTATTCACATCAACTTCCTGTTTACAAAGATTCTCCAGGTCCACTTACTTGTTATAATTCTCTTCTCTATTGGTTGACTGTCAGGGTTCCTATCCATCCTTTGAGTCCATAATCAGTCTCTACTTCTCTCATGCCTTGTTGGTTTTCCTTGGTTTACCTACCGCATGCTCTGCCTCTCCATGGCTTCCACACTCCTAGCACATTCACGCATACTTAATTTGATTTATCTTCTTGGCCTAACCAAGATCATACTTTTCCATTATATTCAAATATATTGAAGTATAAACTTCATAATTAGAAAAAGAGAAAAACATGTGAGAGATTTTTAAAAATTGTTTTCATGTTCACATTACACTTTGAAGAATAACTGAGGATTCTCTGCCATGCCAAAGACTTTGCCACTTTAGAAGCACAAATACAAATATAATGTCTTTAAAGACCAGATGCCAAATAATGTTTAAAAGAAAAAAGAACAATCACAGAATTTAATGGTGATGTTGTTAAAATGCTGTTATACTTCAGTTCCAAAAGTCAGTGTTGATTGGTCAAGCATGCTTTGTGCTTCTATCTCTGGCATTTTGAAAACTTGACAGACCAGTGTTGTATGGAGTGAAGCAAAAGCCCATACTGATTCAAAGCTATTTATCAATAGCTACTAATAATCCATGAGTCAAACCCCAACTTATTCCATGAAAAAATCACATTTAATTTGTTTAATGGAGAGAAAAAATTTTTTATTGATTTTTGAATTGTTCTTATTTTAGTATCCAGAATTAAAAACTTTTTTCTTGGGCTTCCCTGGTGGCGCACTGGTTGAGAGTCCGCCTGCCGATGCAGGGGACACGGGTTCATGCCCTGGTCTGGGAAGATCCCACATGCCGCGGAGTGGCTGGGCCCGTGAGCCATGGCTGCTGAGCCTGCGCGTCCGGAGCCTGTGCTCCGCAACGGGAGAGGCCATGGCAGTGAGAGGCCCGCGTACCGCAAAAAAAAAAAAAAAAAAAAAAAAACTTTTTTCTTGACCTAATGGAGACATATCTGTACAAAATTTACCGAACATTTTTATTTTAGATATGACAACATATAATGATAAAACAAGGTAACTATATATCAGTTGATTTCTGTACCATATTTATCACTCTTATGAATCTATGTCAGTTACTTATATTGATGCCTCTTTTTTTTTCCAGTTTGTCTAAATCCTGTTTGTAAAGTGTATTTAAGACTTGTTCATGAAGAACAATAAACCACAGATAAAGTTCTTGTCTGTAGATGAAACCACAAACAGGCAGTCAGGAGACCTGAATTCTAGTTCAAATCTTGAGCTCTGGCAAGTAGGATATCATTTCTGATCATCAGTTTCCTAATTCCCAAATTCAAGTGTTAATATAGACATTCTATATCGTCTTCTCTGCGAAAAACTCTGTTTCCTACCTTAGCTATGATGTTCAACCCTTTCAAATTTGGGAGAAAGTATTTTCAAAGCACTTCTTTTTGTGTCTGAAAACTCTTCCTTTTTGGTAAGATTTTCCTGCTGCACTTAGTTTATTTCTCTGGATTTCTGGGCATAGAGCCTACTTTGATTTTATTTTTGTTTATGTTCATCATCTTTATTTCTATTTTTGAGGCTGAAGCTTCATAAATATATTATTACACACTGTAAAGTTGGATAATAATACCATAAAATTGATTTTCTGTATTTGCACATTCTTGAAAACCTTGGGTGTTTACTGCAATTAGCCTAATTCTTCAGATCTGAGCTGTCACCTCCTCCCTTGCCTGAAGCACAGCAGCAGGGAGTGCAAGTCACACTCAACAGCTTGACACCAGGAAGAGGAAGCAAATACCTCTGTGCATAATTTACACATCTGACAGTGTGTCACCATATGGAAATGGAAAAAGACAGCTTTTATTTTAGAGAATCTTGGCACTCTTTCTAATAATTAGGACAGCAAAAATCAACTTCTACTTTACAGATGGAAAGGGATTTCAGAGACACACTCGGATTGGCTCCTCTTTATGGCCACTACACTTAGTGCAGTGCCTGGTATAGAATAAGTGCTGAATAACTGCTTGCTGAGCAAATGAATTGATGTTATTTTGATTAAAGATACATTGTTAAAAATCACTAACAACTCCATGTCAGGAGTTTGGAAGTCATTCCCATCCTTACAACCATACACACACACACACACACACACACACACACACACACAAAACCTGGACAACTAAAAATCAAGGCATTTTATTGTATTCATCAGAGAACTGGAGTTGTAGGGCAAATAGCCATCTTGATGTCTGTTGAGAAAGAAGAATTCAGAAAGTCACAGCTGAGATCTTCTTACCTGGAGTGGAAACCTCTGGAGTCATAAACTGGGAGAGATACTTAAATGGTAATTTTGACAAATTGCTAGCAGCTGACTGTGGATTAGGTAAGAGTGAGAAACTCCTGGGGTCTTAGAGGAACCCCCCCCCCATACTTTTGCCAGGAATCCTACCTGTTTATCACCATGACTATTTGAAAAAGATCCCCTCATGTCTCTGAGAGATGAAGAGAAGATAATCTCTGTGAAATATGCCTAGAAGTTTCTTTGTAGCAAAGGGCTACTCTCTAGGGGGAAAGACTACCAAAGCCTTGTCCCAGAGCCATGGGGGAAGGACATTCTTCTCACTCCAGTTTCCTCTAGCCTTCCTATCTTATCAAATGGATTAGGGGCTGAGAAATTTTGCAAGAAGAAACACTTGTAAAAGTCACAGGCCAGAGACAGAGGCCCACTAAAAGACAGATATTAAATTGGAAGTTTATAGAAGAGTTCCCTATAGTTTACTATCACACCAGTAAGGCTCCAGTGTAAGTAATGTTTCACTACTGAGACAGCTGCAGGATACAGATTCTCTCTGAGGAGGAATATAAGGAGAAGTCCAGAGTCAGGAGGAGAGACAAGAACAAGAATACTAGAGGCCTCTGACACTTACAGCTACCACAAACATTAAACAAAGTCCAACTCCCATCCAGATTACCACACATCATCACAATTAGAGACCTATTCACCTCAGTTCTCGTTACCTAGTAAAACATGTCTAGCTTTCAACAAAAAAAAAATTACTAGGTACACCAAAAGGTAAGGGAAAAAAATCCACAGTCTGAGGAGGCAAAGCAAGTATCAGAACTATAGTCAGATATGGCCCACATGTAGAATTCTCAAACAGGATATATACAATGACTGTGATTATTATAAGTATTCTAATGGAAAAGTGGACAACATTCAAGAAAAGTTAGGTAATATAAATTGAGAGATGGAACCTCTAAGAAAGAATCAAAAAGAAAAGCTAGAAATTAAAATAAAAAAACTATAACAGAATGCTTTTCTTTCATGGACTCATTAGCAGATTGGACACAGCTGAGGAAAGAATCAGTGAGCATGAAAATAGGTCAACAGAAACTTCCTAAACTGTAAAACTGAATTAAAAAAAAAAAAAAAAGACCAAAACATAGCAGGACATCCGAGAACTGCTTTTAAAAGATGTAAAAATTTTTTAATTTTTAAAAATTAAAAAACAATTTTTAAAAGATGTAACATAGGGGCTTCCCTGGTGGTGCAGTGGTTGAGAGTCCGCCTGCCGATGCAGGGGACACGGGTTCGTGCCCCGGTCCGGGAAGATCCCACATGCCGCGGAGCAGCTGGGCCTGTGAGCCATGGCCGCTGAGCCTGCACGTCCGGAGCCTGTGCTCCGCAGCGGGAGAGGCCACAACAGTGAGAGGCCTGCATACCACAAAAAAAAAAAAAAAAAGATGTAACATATATATCTAGAATGCTAAAAGAGAACATAGAAACAGAAGAAATATTTCAAGTGATAATACAAGTATTATTGAACTATAATGGCTAATAGGAGAAATAGTGTCCAACGACTTTCCAAATTAATGACAGACATCAAACCACAAATTCAGGAAGCTCAGAGAACATCGAGCTGAATAAATAGCAACAAGCTACACTGAGGCACATCATATGCAAATGGCAGGAAACCAAAAGCAAAGAGAAAATCTTAAAAGAAGGCAGAGGAGGAAGTCTTGTTACCTACTGAGAAACAAGGATAAGAATTAAAGTGGATTTCTCATCAGAAAACATGCAAACAAGAAGAGATGGAATGAAATATTTAAAGAGTCGAGAGAAAAAAAACCCCACCTTTGTAGAATTCAATATTCAGTGAAATTATCCTTTAAAAGTGAATAAGAAAGATTTTCTTCAACAAACAAAAATTGAGGGAATTTATTACCAGCTTATCTGCCCTGCATAAAATGTTAAAAGATTTTCTTTAGGCAGTAGGAAAATGATATTGGTCATAAGGTGGATCTACTTTTTTTTAAGGAAGAGTATTGAAGAAGGAATAAATAAAGCCACGGAATAACTACTGTGTGAAAATAATTTGCCTGATTAAATACCACAAATTATGTTAAATTTAGTGTTAAAAAAATCAATAATAGACTTTGAAATTAGAACTATTTCTGTTAGGATTCAGTGGTCTAGAATACATAAAGAGCTTAAAATACTACCTGTGCTTGATTATGTATGCAACATAATTTTGTTCAATTTCTTAATTAAAAAATGTCAAAAAAAAATGTCAGTAAGCCTTCTTGATAGGAACACATTACTTAGGTAAAATAAAGGAGATATATACAACTGTGTCAGAAAAAAAAATGGAGTAAGACTCAGTAATATTGCTGTTTATAAGAAAAAGTGTAGTCTGAGATTTCTTTTCTTTTTTTTTTTTTTTGTGGTATGCGGGCCTCTCACTGTTGTGGCCTCTCCCGTCGCGGAGCACAGACTCTGGATGCGCAGGCTCAGCGGCCATGGCTCACGGGCCCAGCCACTCCGCAGCATGTGGGATCTTCCCGGACCGGGGCATGAACCCGTGTCCCCTGCATCGAAAGGCAGACTCTCAACCACTGCGCCACAAGCGTAGGCCGCAGTCTGAGATTTCTAATTGCCTTCACACACTAACCAAAATAATTTAGAAAAGGTATATTCCTCATTTTTAATAAGCTAAATAACACATTAATATAAATGGAGAAATGAGGGAGAAAGGAAGAAGTTACTTATGAAAACTTATGGGATTCAACAAGATAATAAAAAAGGCAAAGAACCTTGAGTTACTTGAGTTAAACTAAAAAGCAGGTAGCGTTAATTCATGAAATTTAATGAGTAACATGAAAGCTTATTTCATATTTCCAATAGGCAATTAATAATACATGACTACAGAAAGATTACTGATGAATTATGTGCATGGGCTAAAGGGACTGAATGAAAATAGTTTCCCTTTCTCTCAACTACACTAATCCTTTAAAAGAAACTAAAGTATTTAAGTCAGCAGACAATAAATACAAAAATATGATTTGAGATTCACCTAATCACCCTTTCACCTAGCCCTCTCCTCCAAAAATGATATTTATAAATAATAAATAAAATTTGAAATACTTTTGCATAGTTTTTCACAGAAAGTCCCAGGGTAACAGCTTACTTTTAGATGAATTAAAAACATAATTCCAGGCTTCCCTGGTGGCGCAGTGGTTGAGAGTCCGCCTGCCGATGCAGGGGACATGGGTTCGTGCCCCAGTCCGGGAAGATCCCACATGCCGCGGAGCGGCTGGGGCCGTGAGCTATGGCCGCTGAGCCTGCGCATCCGGAGCCTGTGCTCCGCAACGGGAGAGGCCACAACAGTGAGAGGCCCGCGTACCGCAAAAATAACCCAAAAAACCAAAAAAACACCCCCCCCCAAAAGAACATAATTCCATCAGTAGCCCTAATTGGACACCTAATGTGTACAGAATGCTCTGTCCAGGCTAAAGAATAATATCACTGAGAGATAGTGATCCTTATCTTCATGATCCAGGAAAGGATTCTCTGAGGGCTTGTAAAGGTGACATCAGTTAAGGAAGATTACCAAGGCAATAAATAAGAAGGCAAAGCCTGATACAGTGAAAGTGAAAAGCAAAGTACAAAAACGGAGGTCTATAATAATACATTTATCTGGGAAGGCTTCCTGCAGAAGCTAAGTTTTGAGCCAGATTTTTAAAAATCATCATAATCTCTTCCAAACAGTTCTGAATAAGTATTTTATTTTAGGAAAAAGAATATTTCAGGCACACTAATGTTAGTCATTTTCCAAGACTATAAAATACAATAGTGAAATTGTTCATGTGGGTCTAACTTTTTTTTTTTTTTTTGCGGTACGCGGGCCTCTCTCTCACTGTTGCAGCCTCTCCCGTTGCGGAGCACAGGCTCCGGACGCGCAGGCTCAGCGGCCATGGCTCACGGGCCCAGCCATTCCACGGCATGTGGGATCTTCCCGGACCGGGGCACGAACTCGTGTGCCCTGCATCGGCAGGCAGACTCCCAACCCACTGCGCCACCAGGGAAGCCCAGTCTAAGTTTTAGTACATGCCCATACTACTAACAGAAGGACTGTTCTTAAGTCTATCTCTAATATTTAAAGACAGATTTTAAAATCTTGCCCTATATCTTGGCTGCCTATACTAAATGAAATGAGAAAAAGAAAGCTGTGCAATTTGTGTGTGTGTGTGAAAGTATGAGGCCCTAACTGAACTCTGCTTTACTTAAAACAGCAGAACTATGAGGGAATTTCAGTAATCTAGTAAAACTGAAATAAAATTTACCTTAAAAAAGGAAAATTTATAAATTACAAAGTGTAAGAGACAAATCCAAAATCAGTTAGTGTTGTATAGCCTTCCAACAGGTAAGGAATACAAGTTAACAATATACCTTTTAAATGAAACACATATATAAAGATACAGACACAAGTATTCAGTTAGTTGAAGGAGCAAGGATACCAAATGGAAGGATTGGCTCTGAAATATAGGGTATGTTATTTCAAGTGGAAAGATCTATGGGATTTAACCAGAGAACCAATCACAGCCTGAATTCAAGATTATAACTGGTAATAGGAACCACAGAGTGTATCACACGTAACAAGAGTAAGTATTACTTAGTCAAACTTTTGCTTCAGTTACACTTTATACATACCATGCACATGTATACTGGACCACAATATAAAGTTCAATTTTTACTATAAATGGCAGTCAAGAGTTTTAAAGTCACTATCCTTAAGGATGCCCAGACTGCCCATTGTACATCATTAAAGACACTCTCCTATATAGACTTAGGAAGAAAAAGCCAACAATGCAATCAAGGAACATAATCAATATTGTAAGACAGCTGAGAGTCTTGATGATCTGTTCAGAAAGGACAAAAATGTAGAGAGATGACAAAACTCTAGGTCTTGCTTTATGATTTTAGAGTGAGGATGGACTACTAACAGTGTGACAAAATTGAATTAATGACAGGCCTGCCTTATTTAAATTAGCTATCTACCTTCAGAAAACAAACATTGATTGCCAGAAAGTTGGGAGGGGTGGGGAGGCGTGAATTAGGTGTAGGGGATTAAGAGGTACAAACTTCCAGTTACGGAATAAATTAGCCATGGGGTTGTAATATACCACATAAGGAACATGGTCAATAATATTGTAATAACTTTGTATGGGGACAGATGGTTACTACTTATCACGGTGAACATTTCATAATGTCTGCAAATGTCAAATCACTATGTAGGACACCTAAAACTAACATAATATTGTATGTCAACTATATTTTAATTTAAAAAATAAATAAAAATAAAGGATTGAAGTTAAAAAAATATTATAATTGGGGGTAGGGGTAGAGAATGGGGAGGTAGAACTTGAGACAGAGGCATACAAACAAGATGGTACTGTTAGTAAGGAGGCAAAGTTATAAACTGCTAATTCATGTGGAGATCCAAAGACAAGAAGACATAGCAATGAGACTTAAGATGGGTCAGAGATCATGAATGAGGGATCATAAATAAAGGCTCCAGTGATGGAGGACCTCGTTAAGTACTTCCACTTGTATGAGACAAGAGGAAGCCACACAGGTTAAACCATCTATATACAGGGCATGTTGTTGAGGTCCACTAGTCATGAGGTCTGCTACCCACACTGAGACCACAGCGAACTCCAACAGCAGTCCTCAGCATGAAGTCTGGGAATACTAATGATTCAAGTTTTCCCCCAGATTGAGGAAATAATAAAATCTGTTTCCTCTCTCTAGAAAGCAACCTTACAATGGAACACTTGAGAAAGGATGTTCAGGCAAACGAGTTACATTTCCTGAAAAACTATAAAAATCCTCTTGCAGTGCTTCCTTCTTTTTGGTTCTTCCCCTACCCTTGAGACTCTTTTTTTTTCTTTTTGCAATCTTCTCAAGAGTGCAAATGTGAAAATGCTGTGAAATGGAAGAAGCAGCAACAACTTTCTATGGCTTGGACTTGTTAACATAAAAATAATAATATGTCTTGCTTTTGCTGGACCAAGGTAACACTGTCACTGCATTCACTGGCATAGCAATGCACTTTTATTCCCTATGAAACAGTAGAAATATTAGTATTCATTTATTTAAGCAGATTTACTTTGAAAAAAGGATGCTAGGATACTGTGTCAATTAGCTTAAACTGTACAAATAACTAGCAATATATGTTTCTCTATCCTGTTACAGACTGATCATAATGTGCTGATATATGCAACAATGTGGGAAGGGACGGTAGGAAGGTTCTAATATATGGCCTGTATAAATGATAAAATATTTCTCTAAATCAGTAATTTTGCATGAGAAGAATGAAATAAAATGCAGGTCTACTGCATGGAGTATATTTGCCCCCTCCCTCCCTACTAAAAAGCTGAGATACCATCACTCAATTATCATAGCATTTCTTAAGATTTTGAACTTGAGTGATCTCAATCTCTACTCTGGACTTCAGCTTCATGGGTTAGCAAAAATACAACCCTCTAGCAATACTTTTGAAAGGCAATAATTACAAATATAGCATAAGACTCTCTGTTTTCAACAGTTTTAACATTGTTGTTTTTAGAAAGTAATTGGTTTTTCTTTGGCTTCCCCCCCGTATCCAATGCTCAATGCAATCTATACTGCCTGGAAGCCAGACTTTAATTGAAGCTGATGCTCCAAGTTTAAACTCTGCACTGATGGTACAGTTGTTTCCTAGCAACGCAAAGTTATGAAAACTTTAAGAACACCACTTCACTCAATACAGTTTCTCCCATTTAGTTTCATGTACTCAGTGGGTTATTATAAAGAAATGAGTATCAAGTCAGAATCAGCTTGATCCTGCATTAATAAAAATGAAAAAAACACTGCATTGATTTTGAATGACAGACATTTCCAAACCTTGGGCAGACAAATCAGGCTTCATACAATACTTTAAAAGAAGGTTTTCAGAATGAAATTTAGGAAGGACTGTATAGAAAGGTGATAGATTTAGGCCATAAAAATATACAAACAGATACTTTATTTTAAAACATCTAGACTTTCTGAAGAAATGGCTAACTTAACCCAGGCAGGTGAAATAGTGTTTAACTGAAATGCTCTATACATTCTCAAACATTCTGGTTTTAGAAACCCTGTAGATTCTTAAAAATTATTGGTTATCCCAAAGTGCTGTTGGTTATATGGGTCATATCTAGTAACACCGCATTAGAAATTAAAACCTAGAGATTTTGTCTTCATTTATTTATTTTGAAATAAACATATATGTTGAAATAAGTAACATATTTTATTAAAAATCTCAAAACAAAAACAAAGACAGTTTAGTGGGATGAGTGCTGTTGTTTTACATTTTTACATTTCCTTAAGGCCTGACTTAATAGAAGACAGCTGGGTTCTTATGTCTTCTTCAACGTTTACTCTGTTGTGATATCACACATCACAGAGCCCATAGAAAACTCTACCATGCCCTCCCTCCCCTTCCCCTTCCCCTCCTCCTCCTCCTCCTTCTTCTCCTACTTAAATGAGTAGCAATAAGTATTTCTTCCTTGTATAAGAGGATGATTTCCTTGTATAAGAATTTTCTTGTATAAGAATATGATTTCCTTTTTCTTGGCTATTGACATTAGGCAGTATGATGAAGTGATTATATTTCAGATATGTAGTCAGCTTGCCTGAGTTTGAGTTTCACTGCTCTCTTGCTCTGTGACCCTGATTAAGTCACTCTAAGTTTCACTTGTATCATTTATAAAATGGGTCTAATAGTAACATTACCCCTACAGTACTATTAAGAGAATTAGGTAGGAAGTAAATGGAAAACACTTGGCATATTTCCAGTACATAAAAGTAACCACTGGATAAATATTGTCCGATTTTATCTCTGATTTTAAGATTGCAAAATAGAACACTAAGACAAATATATCAATAAATCACTCAAATAACTACCACTTCCACCCTAACGTCATTCCTAAAAAAAGAGGAAATAACATGAACCCATGATTATCAGACACTTATGTACTTTGATGTAGAGTTGAAGTTTACTTTATTTTTTAATATCAAGGGAAAGTATCAGAAACTATGTGCTAATTCTTTCTTATGTGCTTCTTTCCTAACACAATCTCTTTCAATATCATCTAGTAGAGAGACAGAGGGGTGAAGATGTGTGCCTTTGCCTAAAGAAAGAGTGGAAATAAGTACTAATACAATTTGAAAAAAGCATAGAATTACACAGTTTGGTTTTAATGATTGATTTCTTGTAATTGGTAGATTTATGCTTGCTTTGACCTTTGTTCTGGTTTATATAATGGCCCAAAATAAAAATTACCACAGGTTTTAATCACATGCTGATTTCTCTCACTCACTGGATCAATTCCAACTACACCAACAGCAGTACACTCTTTTACAGCAGTTGCAAGAATGATCACAATTGCAACACCAATATCATCTTTCATTCCATAATTTCAAAGCACTCTCAGTATTAGCTCAGTTCTCATAACAACTTTGTAGCTAGATATGTAGTAAACATTTCTTCTTTTTGCCTTGGGGCATAGCTTAAGAGAGTAATGGACTGAGATTGCACAAGATTTTGCAAAGAGCCAATGGGGGAGTCCTGAACTCCACAATAAATGTCGCTTCCTCAAAGGAAAATAAATGGATGTTCTTGAAAATCAAATCTTTAAAACGGGAACTTATTTTTGAACTTTAAACATTGGTAAAATACAAAACGATGTTTAAAAATGCAGTTTAACAATTTAGCAACAATCATATTTCTTTCATATTAGGCATTTAAAAAAATGCTACTGCTTATTATACTAAATCAGTTCTGATAGTCTTTGTTAGATAAATTGGGGGTTTGTAGGATGTTTGAGACCTGGGGTATTTAGACTGTTTAAGAGTATTTTAAAAACATCTTAGAATATCTGAGCATTGTGTTTGAATAAAAAAAACTCTTTAATCTTTTGCCACAATATGATGAATTTTTATGACATCAAAGTGGAGAACCAAGAAAAATAAAAGATCCTTGGGCATCCTCTCACCTGTTGTCTTTGAGAGAAATAAAGCATTGAACTATGGTGTCCTTCTTTGATAAAATATGCTGTAGTTAGAAGCTCTGTTTTCAAATTTTGGTATCACAGTTCATAAGATGAATGTTCTGAAATACATTTCTGAACTTCAAATTCCTATAAAATAGTATGCTAAACATAACTACTTTGCAGATTTATTGTAATGGGTTAACATATACAAAAGAGCCAACCAATCCTCAAAGAAATCAATTTTTCCTGCTTTTTCTTTCCTTGCTTTCTTTTTTCTTTCACTACTTTGTTTACTGCAAGCCAGTTATTTTGCCTGTTTTAGTGTTTAGCCTTTACTAGAGATACCAGTAGCAATCAGATCTCATGAACCCACTTTCTTTTGCAGTACATTTAAAAAGAAAATGTTGCAACCACAATTTGTTGAAATAAGTTATAACTTTGTTAAGAAATGTATTTTTTAACCATTGCTCAACTGTTTTATTTAAGCTAAATTGAGTGTAAAGTATTTTTAAATATCAACAAAAGTATTATCATCATTCCATATAATCATCGATAATACTATAGTACTATAGTAATTCAATAATATAAAAATAATAATAGTATTAGAGTATTATTGTACTATAATAATAGTAATGTAACATACTTTTATCTCAATTTTACAGAAGAAAATACTGAGACACATATAGGTGCATTAGCTTTTTGAACATCACAGAGCTAATAATTGTCAGAATAAGATCCAAACTGAAGTTGTTTTGTTTCAGTCTGGGCATTTAACTACTGCACTAGATTACCCATATTTATGTTTTTGTTTGAATAACTGCCTCCAGAAGCTCAGAAAAACTAAAAGATATTTTCCATACTCTTCACTTTAAAGAAAATATGATAATGAACTGGTTTTACTTTGGTGAAATCACACAATAACTCATACTTTGAGACATGTTCTAATGTCTCATAGTACAAGGTTATACCTGTAGTTAGAGGTTTCCACTGACAGAAATGACCATCCTAATGTCAACCATCCTGGGAGGAAATCAGATTCAAGGACTAAAATCAGGAACTTGAAAGGCATCTCATTGACTGAGCCCAGGAGGGAAGGCCTTCTCTCTGGGCTTTTCTCCCCATGCTTTTCTCTTTCTGGAGCTTGCCCAGCAACTCCCTAAATGTGCTGGAAACTTGCTTCTTCCTAATGGAACCAAGATAAAAGCTTTGAAGAAATGGAGACTGAAGGTATTAGGCAGGCAGATTTCAGAAAACTTCATAAAGATATAGCCTGTGGGTTTGAGAGAAGTTTTAGAAATAAAAATGAGGTATACATTATTTTCTGTGCTGTAATTTCCTTCTATTATACAAAGTAAGCATCCTCAAATATATGTTAACTGTGACTCACACCTTAGTGTATTGTAAGTACAAGTAAGATCACAGGGAAATTTAAACTTGGATTCTACAGGTGTGAAGGATCTGTGAACTTGTTTATAAATGTAAGTACACAAGCAAGCAGAAGGGTAAAGAATATGTAATTATTATTATCAAGAGACAAAAACAATTTCCACTTTGAGCCATGATGCAGTAAGAGAAACTGGATTTACACTTCCACCTTAAACTAGAAAACTGGAGAAAATATAGAATACAGATTTGGGACATTAAAAAATGGATGATTAAGATTTCTGGATCCTTCTGACATTTTGGATCTGATAATTCTTTGCTTGGAGGCTGTCTTGTGCATTGTAGGATACTTAGCAGCATCACTGGTCTTACCCTACTACATGCAGCAGTATCACTCTAGCTGTAACAACCTAAAACATTACCAGATATTGCAAATATCTGCTAGGGGGCAAAATCATCTATTTGGAAACACTGGCCTAGAGGTAGTCCTTAGAATGTAGCATTGAGCAGGTAAATCCAAGTAGAAGAACAAGCAGCTCTGCTGAGTTAAGAAGACAGAGAGTAAAGGTTGAAAAGTTCAGAGTGGCTATAATTTGAGAAGCAGACTACCAGAGAGGAGGGAGCTCCTGAAACTAATATAATATTGTATGTCAGTTGTAACTCAGTAAAAAAAAAAAAAAATTGTGACCAGAACGAAGTCCAACACTACTTAAAGAAATACAACACAATCTAGCATTCAGTAACATAAAATTCACGTCAGGCATACAATCATTGAAGCTAGAAAATATTCCTCATAATATTTCCTCATAAAACAAGGACATTTGCAAATATTTAAAAAATATAAATATGTGCCATAGATTCAAGAAGGTAAAGAAAGCATGAGTATGATGAAGAGAGAGGTAAGAGATGCAAAATATTACAAAATGAACATTTATAAAGAAAATATATATATAAAATAAAAAGTACACTGCATGAAGGCATAACAATAGAAACGAAGCCCAGATTAAAGAAAAAGACTGTACATAAAAGGAGCCACAGTGAGTTGTAAGACAATAATTGTATTCTATCATGTATAATTGGATCTAGAAAGAGGAGGGGCTGTGAGTCATAGTTTTGAAAATAGAAGAGCAGAGAATTTTCCAAATTTGGTTAGAACTCTAAATCCACACATCCAAGAAGCTGAACAAACCCCAAACAGAATAAAGAAAACAACGTTGGGACACATTAAAATCAAATTGATAAAATTAGTGATTGAGGGACTTCCCTGGTAGGGCAGTGGTTAAGAATCCGCCTGCCAGTGCAGGGTACAAGGGTTCGAGCCCTGCCCGGGGAAGATCCCACATGCTGCGGAGCAACTAACCCCGTGCACCACAACTACTGAGCCTGCACTCTAGAGCCCGTGAGCCACAACTACTGAGCTTGTGTACCACAACTACTGAAGCCAGCACGCCCAGAGCCTGTGCTCCGCAACAAGAGAAGCCACCACAATGAGAAGCCCATGCACTGCAACAAAGAGTAACCCTTGCTCGCCACAACTAGAGAAAGCCCACGTGCAGCAATGAAGACCCAATGCAGCCAAAAATAAATAAATAAATAAATAATTTTTTTAAAAAAATTAGTGATGAAAAGAAACATCTTAAAAGCAGCCAGAGGTTAAAAACAAAAAAACAAAAAAAAAGGACCTATTATGTACAAAGGAACACACTTAAAAGTGACAAAGCCTTGTCTGTCAAAATTTATGCAAGCCAAAAGAAAATGTAATGATTATTATTAAAGTACTTGTGGGGAAAAATAATCCAGAGCTGTCAAGTTGGCTGTTTTCTACCTGGTTAAAAAAAAAAAATCCAAAAATGGAAGTGAAAGAAAAACTTATTCAGATAAATAAAAACTGAGGGATCACATCACTTAGCAGGTTGGAACTACAATAAATGTGAAAAGTTCTCCAGACAGAGGAAAAATGGTATCAGACAAGAATTTAAATATATACAAATGAATGAGGTGTCGGAAATTAGAATTATATAATAAATATATTTATGTAAATCTCTTTAAAAATAATTAAAATAGCTAATTGTGTGAATAAAAATTAAAATATAATAGTTTATAACACATATAGAAATAAAAATAACATCAAAACACAGAAGTTGTGAAATGTATGTAAAATCTTATCTACTTCCTATAGATGGTCAGTGGCATTAGATTTGAAGGTAGACTGTAATTAGTTGGAGATGTATACTGTGAAGCCTGCACTATCATAGCAAACAAAGAGATATGAGTTATAAGACAACAGTGTAGAGAAAGCAAATTGTAAAAGTAAGCAACTAAACTAAAAGAAGACAGGGAAAATGGAACAGAAAACAATTGGAACAACAGAAAACAAACAGCAAGATGGTAAGTTTAAAGCCAACCGTATTGATAATTGTATTCAACCTAATTGGAATGATCTAAAACTCCAATTCAATGGCAGAGGTTATCAAGTTAAATAAAAAGTAAGACCCAACTACATGTAGTATATAAGAAACCCATTTAAATATAAACATACCAATAGGTTAAAAGTAAAAGGTTTAAATATATATATCATGAAGATACTAAGAAAAGAAAGCTGAATTGAGTATATTAATATCAGATAAAGTAGATTTCTGAGCTAAGAATATTACCAGGGAAAAGGGAAACATTTTATACTAATAGAGGGGTCAATTCAATAAGGGGTTATAACAATTTTAAATGTGAGTGCACCTAATTTTTAAAAAAGCTTCAAAATACATAAGGAAAAAGACATAACTGAAAGGACGAATATACAAATATACACATAGAGTTGGAGATAGTTAAAACTTTTTTCTCACTAATTGATAAAGCAGGTAGTGAAAAGAATAAAGAAGATTTGAGCAACACTATCAATAGTTTACCCTCTTGAACAACCAAAAATAACAAAGTATAGCAAGTTAAATCTAGCAATATATAAGAAGAATAAAACATGACTGAGTATGGTTAATATTTGAAAATAAATCAATGCATTTCATCATATGAACAGACAAAAAAGAAAAAGCATATGATTATCTTAATAGATGCAGGAAAAGTATTTCACAAAACTCAAAACTCATTAATTATTAAAAATTTCAGCAAACAAGGACAGAAGTTAATTCCCTCAATATGATAAAGGGTATCTTTGAAAAAGCTACAACTACTATCATATTTAACGTGAAAAGAGTGTATATTTTACCCCAAAGCAAATGACTTAATGAAGTTGTTGAAAATATTCTACAGGCTCTGTGACTGAAACTACTCCTATCTCTAAGCTTGCATGGACATAATTAAAGTACCACTGGGGCATTTCTGCTGGGCATCTACTTGAAGGGATAAGGAGCCTCTTAGGAAATGACTCAGCCTGAAAGAAGAGTGAGTGCTGGCACAGAAATTTGTTTTTGTTGTTTAACAACAGAATAGAGTGAAGATGAGGTCAGCCTCTGTAGATTTTATTCATCTTGTCCAAAAGTTTAACCACTAAAAAACTCTGCCCTTATTTACCTCCCAAGTCCTAATACGAAAAGCAGATCAATACACAACAAAAGATTTAGTTAAAAGATTATAGTTTATTTTTCATGTGATAATGAAGACTGAAAGCAATGAGAGTGGTCTTGGTGTTGATACCGGCAACCTTGACGTCAAAGGGCTCCTCTCCCTAACAAAAGCTAAACTTCTCCTTTCCCTCTAGCTCACTACCATTATCAATGCTATCACCAACAGTACAATATCATCATCAGACTTTCATCATAGAACTGAATCAGCTAATGGAAATCAGTTATTAATAGCAATTATTGTTTCACTGTAAAAAAAAAGATAAATCTATTGATAGCAGTTTTATTCCACGAAGCATTTAGAAAGATGCTTATAAATTCACTCATGACCTCTTCCTTGTACTCCTTATTTTTCCAGTGGATTCCTCAAACACTTACACATTTATCATGAAATTTTGGAGGAGCCCAATGACAGAAGTTGGAACATTCTAACTTATATGTTTATTCCTTACCATTAAGAAGCCAATAGCTGACTAAATGGCTTCTTATACTAATGTTTTATTTATTTTCAACTTCTCTGTATTGGTCAGAAAAGTCTAGATTATACCTTTTTCAGCTTTATCAAGATATAATTGACAAATAAACTTGTAAGATATTTAAAGTGACAACGTGATGATTTGATATACATATAAATTGTGGATAGCTACACCTTGATAATATACAGCCCCAAGTTTCTGACAAAAAAAAGCAAAGGTTTGTTTCTTCCTCACATTCTATGTTCATCATAGTTTGGCTAGGGGCTGTGCTTATCAGAGTCATTCAAGAGTTCCAGGCGGATATTCGCCCCATCTTGACACTAGCTTCCATGATCACTGTAGTAAGCAATAAGAGAATGTGTTAATTCTCATATAGGCTCTTAAAACTTTGGCCTAGAAGTGATGCATGTGTCTTTTGTCCACATTTTGTTAGCCAGCTGAGTCACAGGAACACATGTAACTTCAAATGCTGAGAAGATACAATATTATCACACCCAGAAGAACTGGTGTATTTGTGGATAGCCTGAACGGCTGTCATGTCCTGTCTCTGGCAAATTCACCTATCCTACAAGAAGTAATTGAAAACATTTTTTTCAGCTATAAAAACAGATGTAAAGTGTCATGCAAAACTGTTCCTTAAATGCACAAGTATTCACTCAAGACCTATTTGCACAACTTTGTCATAAATTCAATCTGGGGGTATCTGATTTTTGAATCAAATTAAAAACAAATTTAAAATCAAAAGTGAGGAAATTTGTCTAATGTAGACAACATGACAGCAGGGAAAGTGAACAGGGACAATAAGTTAATAAAAAATGCCAGCTTATCATATCATCTGGTATGAATGAGTGTAGAAAAAAATCCTTACACTTCACTAAACCCTGACAGCATCATTTTCTTACAGCACATACAAAAATTGAGTACGCACATGACCCATTAAGAAATGACTAACTGATGCCCATATTCTCTATTTAGGAATACAGTAACATATTTAATTTTTGAAGCTGTTAAGAGCTCCTGCATCCCAATTGCACTTAAATGTATTTATTTATTCAGAAATTTCTATCTCCTCTCCCTCACCCACACAGTATAATCTTTCAAGAATTCTTCACTAGTAAGATTTCACTATAGTTTGATAAGAAGGTGTTTTTGTATGGTGAAGTAGTTGGCTAAGAACTAAATATATCACTGAACAATTCTCTAAGAGAAGTGTTACATGCATATATTACACATGTATAAGATTACATAAGAGTATACTACACGTGCAAATAATTGGGATAAATTTAACCATTACAAATAAGTCCATGTTGGACACAATTACTCCTATCTTGGGTAGTATGTTTTTAAAATTTGTGTTTGCAAACTAACATCTTCAGGAAGACAATGGACACTAAATTAATATATCTGTAGTATTCACTGATATGTTTCCATCAGGAGTATATTCTACATAACAATAAAAGTGAATAAAGCAAATTTTCTTCACTTTCAATACATTTAAAAGATTTCACATACTTATATTAAACATATCACAAAAGGGCTTAAAATGTAATCTTTTTACTTAAATGTGTTTTCACATGATCAGAGAAAGATAAAAGAAAGCAAAACTTTTGATTCAGCATTTTAAGCATGTCAAGGAGGGTGCTGCCCATACAAAATATGAAAGACAAAAAAATGTAACAGTAGAGGTTTGTGCTCTGTTGCTCCTGTTCTGACTTCCAGGGAGGCTATTCAACCTTTAACAACTGAAGAACCACTTCACCACTGAATAGTGTCACAGAGGATCTCAAAATTGTAAGACATATTTAGCTTCATGAAAGCGCTATGTTGAATTCCATGTGGTTTCAGAGTTTGGTGGTAACAGGAAAACACCAGGGAGTATATTTAGGAAAGATGTCCTGAGGTTTGCACTAAGAGACTACAGCAAACAAAATAGAAACAGATGGGTAGCGTCCTCTGTGCCAAGTGCTATGAGGATTTTGCAGATCATCTCTCTCTCTCTGTCTCTCTCTCTCTGTCTCTCTGTCTCTCTCTGTCTCTCTCTCTCTCTCTCTCTCTCTCTCACACACACACACACACACACACATACAAACACCCTCCCCACACACAAAGTTCTCTCAGCATAAGAGCTACTTTATTAAAAGCTGGTAACTGTCTTGGTAAAGGAAAACAAGAACCATAGATGGTGTGAACTTGCAGGGGCATATTAAAGAACCAAGGGAATAGTCAAATTGATGCACTCTTTGTAATATGTTTTCTGTACCTTCCACCATTAGCCATTACTCTGACTATACAAATTATCTTGAGATATGCATTAACAGATTTTCTGTGGGTAGAGAGATAATCATATTATATCTGATTAATATAGATCCAGCTAAGAAAAAAGTTGCACAATAAAAACCAAAATTTTAGAATAGACAAACAGTAACAATGAATGTATTTGTGGGTGTGATCTGTGTAGGACTTTCAAGGGGGCAAAGGATTTTCTAGTTTGATAGCAATATTCTGGAAAATTCTACATGAAAGAGATTCATAATGAGAATGGAGAATGATAGGGGAGAGGCAAAGAATTAAGGGTTTTAAGTAATGAAAGATATAATTTGGTCCATAAAACATACGCCTCACCTCACAACATTGACCTAAGAGTGTGGCTGGCAAAACTACAACTCCAACTCACTGATACCTAAAGGAAAACTTTAAATTGATCTTGTTGAATAATGTATCAGTCTGTTGTGTTCCTCCAAAACGCCCAAGTCAATGATTCACTTAAAAGAGCATTTTGAAATGTCCATAAAGGATTTAAAAGGCTCACCATGACTGGATTGTCCTCAGGCTGTCCATCTAATAAAAGAAATGGAAATCAAATATGAACTATCATAGCTTTAATGTGACTCAATTTTCTTCATCTCCAGATTATGGAAGAGGACAACAAAACATCATGGGAATAAACAGAGTATGATCTGTTCATGAAAAGTAAATGAGTGTAGGGGACTCCCCTGGTGGTCCAGTGGTTAAGACTCTGCACTTCCAGTGCAGGGGGCCCAGGTTCGATCCCTGGTCAGGGAACTAGATTCCACATGCCGCAACTAAAAAAAAGATCCCACACGCCGAAACGAAGATGCCACAACAAAGATCCTACACGCAGCAAAGAAGATCCCATGTGCCGCGACTAAGACCCGGCACAGCCAAATAAATAAATATTAAAAAAAAAGTAAATGAGTGTCACTTTAAAAAAATTTTTTTCATCATGAAAATCATGGCATTGTTAATGACTCCTAAAAAAAGACAGGAAAATGTCATATGTATGAATTAGATGAGCTTACTAAGGGTCTAAGAAGGTTTGAGTGTGGTTATAGGAAACAGGGCAGGGAGTTAATGGTGGCTGGGGGAATATAAGAAATGTTTTAAAATTTTCTATAGGTATTGTGGCTGAGCACACAGGTTGAGGTCCTCAAACTTGGCCAAACAGCCAAGTCTACCTCATTTCTCCACCTGAATACTCCCACTGCCAGGGGGAAAAAATTATTCACTAGGTCAGGGACAAGGCTTAAATATAAATATTTTATGAATAACTCCTTAGTTAACTCCCATGTTCAATCAGGTTCTGGGCAGAATAAAAGCTTATACTAGGAAAAAAGCAAGATTTTTCTTCTATTTTTGGTCTGGTTTCTTACTCTTCTGAGATAATCCTAATATAACGGCATGTCTGAGAACAGTCTGTGGAATTGCCAAATGGGCTAAATGCAATGGTAATGCCTGTTATCCTCACTCTTCTCAGCCAACTTATTCTCTCTCTGACTAGAAATATTACCACAAAAATAATGCATTCACATCAGGTAAATTTTGAATCTTAAGTAATATCTAGGACAATTATTCTCTCTATATATTAATGGTGTTTTATTAAAATTTAAAGGATAGCCTCATAATGAAATATATATTTAGTAGCATGGGATAAATAGTACCACATATACCTTAGGGTAACTGGGAAGTTTCCAATTAGCTACAAATAGAGGATGCTTTTGCGCCTTTCTTGGTCCTGATCTTAACAAGTAAAAACTGAAAGAAAGAAAAAAAAAAGATAAACTGTATCTAGAAATTTTTAGTGGTGCCTGAACCCATATAAGAAAAGAAAGAATATGAAGTCACCATAGGCAGGGAATCATGGAGAGACAGGAAGTGGTTCAGCCACATGAGGCTGGAGAGATAACTTCTCTTGACACCCACCAAGAGTCAGTGGAGAGAGGCCTGTAGCACAAGACAGGAACAATTTCAGTGATTTGAAAAGAAAAAGTTCTATTTCCCACGTTAGCAGAGAATGCTTCACTCTGATTCTTCTGATTTCCGTGAGGATGGTAGGTAAATCAGTCTGGTTCTGGGGCACGACTTGTGGAATCCTATTCCAACACCAGACTTATTTGGTAATACAGTTGATATTTGTTTCTCCATCTGCCTACTACTTTGTCTCTCTATTGCTTCCAAACTTGGGAAGGAAAGCAGAAAGAAAAAAAAAAAAAACATTGAAAAATAGTTTTACTAAAAAACTATTTTTGTCTGAAAGCAAAAGCAGAAAGCCAAGTCGCTTTGAGAAACAATAAATCAGTATACAAATTTGTGACTTTCCTTAATTAATCATTCAACAAGTACTTTTTCATAAAAACAATTGTTATTACCTGAAGCAAGACCTCGTTTCACTGTTCTTTGTCACTTTTTATTGGTTTCTCTGGCCAGCATGACCTTTCTCCTAGAATCTAACCAATCTTTCATAACCTGTATTAAATGTCCTAGTATTCATAAAGATTTCCCTAGTACCCTCCCCTTAGGTGAAGATGTATTCTTCCACAGAATCCTCATCGGACATTATTTCTCTCCTATTCCATTTTGCACTTTTTTCAAAATTGTTTTCAAATAATTTTTTTCTACTGTTACAGTCTCTTGAAGGTAGAGACTAAACCCAGCACAAATAATTGAACACAGAATGTGTTCAGCAAATACGTGTTGAATTTAATTGAATATATACCATCTAGATTTGTCACGTGGTGAAACAGTGATGTGTTTGGTAGGGTAATGTGATAGTAAAACAAGGAGTGCCTTTAAATGAGAAGGCAATGTTCTTGAAGCAAGAACATTGCTTCAAACAATGCTAGGTTCAGCTGAAGAAGTAGTTTGTCAAAACATATATTTCAAATCCATATCTTTAACTATATTAGAGAAGTTTCAAATAGAAATGTCTGCCATTCTGCATTTTGTAGAGAGTGTAACTGATTAGTTTCTACTCTCATCCTCCCTTTTTCTATAGTCACCTAATTTTTCTGATAATAAATCATATTATGGATATAAAGATACTGAATGGACAAGTTCTTGGATTTACACAAACTTAAAATCATGATTATGATTAGTTATGTTAGCAATGATAAACATACAGCAATCCTTTCTTCTTATTGCGATAATAAAATATGCAATAAAAAGCAATGTTTAACACCTCATAAAATAATAAAAGTCAAAAGCTTCTAAGGTAAAGAAAATTAGTTATGTAATTTAGTACATGCCCAACCTGACTACTCATTAACCTTGTAACTTTAGAGGAATAAATCAGCTGACTTGAAAACAGATAAATAATGCATATACACAAGCTCATCTTTTCAGTTAATTTTCTCTTTGTTTTTTCACTGATATTTAAATTCTTTTATTTATTTCCATATTTTAGTCAGGAGGAGCTCTCTTCACATAGAATTTTGTGTGTTCTAATTTGGGGAAATTAGAATTAGGCAAATAATGCAATGACAAAAGGAATAACATAGTGACCCAAGATTAACATTACAGTGTCTCCTCTACTCTGGCCAGGGTCTACATGTATAGTATAAATAACTTATATAAAAAATATATATCATTATATAATAACATTTTATTATTTAAGACTTTTCTCTTCATTTCTTCCTTCATTGGATGGAGCCATGTATCTACTGTTGACCCTTGAATAACACAGGTTTGAACTGTGTGGGTCTACTTACGTGAGGATTTTTTTCAATAGTGAATATTACAATACTGCACAATCTCCAAGGATGTGGAACAACAAATACAGAGGAACCACAGATAAGGGGAGCTGACTGTAAATTACAGGTGGATTTTTGACTTGGTGAGAGTAGGTGTCCCTAACCCCTGCATTATTCAAGGGTCAACTGTATTTTCTATAGTTGTTTGGACTTCTGTCAGATGGCATATTATTAGGCCATCTGACAAAAGGCATATTATTAGGCTTACTGGCAAATTAAATACGGCATTTTTTTCCTAATGTTACATCCCGTCCCAAATTTTGGTCATAAGGAGAAAATATCAGTATGGCCGGTGTTGTGTACTTTAGACCATAAACTTATTTACTTGCACAAAACATAACTGGTTTGGTTTTCATCTGACAACACCATGGAAAGCTATCATCTAGACTGAAGCAACTTGAAATGCACATACCACACCAAGCCTTAATTCATTTCTGCCACTGCCATTCAGGCAGCGTGGCCCAGGGCATGTGCGTGGGAGCTTAAGACGGGGGGGGGGGGGGGGGGGGGGGGGGGGGGGGGGGGGAGTGTCACACCTTGTTTGTTTGTGTTTGTTTGTTTTTTCCCGGTACGCGGGCCTCTCACTGTTGTGGCCTCTCCTGTTGCGGAGCACAGGCTCTGGACCTACAGGCTCAGTGGCCATGGCTCACAGGCCCAGCCGCTCCGCAGCATGTAGGATCCTCCCGGACCAGCATCGGCAGGCGGACTCTCAACCATTGCGTCACCAGGGAAGCCCCCAATTGATTTTAAAGTGGAAAAGTGTAGGCTATTTATTAAATATGTCCTAAAGTTGATTTTCTGTGTACTTGCTTTTGTTATTCTTGCTGTTATTGAAAAATAAATTAATTAAAATGTCCATTAACGTTTTGCAAGTAAATGTTATTGGTACACATTTTACAGATAACAGAATTAAACAAATATCATTAACAAAATGGAATGATATTCACATGAGGGAAGAAAATTATTAAGCTGAAATAAAAACCTTCCAAACATATATAAATTTAGATTGAAACTTGAAATATGGCAAATATGTCTTTGTACAGAGGCCACTTGTGTAAATAGTTGTGAAAAGTATGGTGTATTTAATAATAATTTACACTTATTATTTATAGTGTGTATGTAATTTGTAGAAAATAATTTTATTTACTTCTTGTAACCACCCAAGAGGTAGGTGGCATTATAATCCCAGTTTTAAAATGATGAACACAGGTTCAGGCCAGTTAAATGGATGATAAAAGATCACAACCAAGTGGCCTGCCTCTAAGCCTGGTTTTACTTAAGGTGCTACATTGTTTGGTGGAAATATGGTTGGTTATCAGTGATAGAAAACAATGTTAGAGCTCTATTTTGTGTCAATCATTTTTTTTCCAGACAGAATAAAATGTTTAATTGAAGGAAAAAATTTGAAAATTTGTACAAAGCAAAAAAACAATTTTTAAAAATTTGGGCTCTGGTAAGCTTTCTTAAGTAAGACAAGACACCCAGACCCATGAAGTAAAAGAAAATAGTATATGACAAAACAATAATTTGATATTTTGAATGTCAAAGGCTGTACTGAATACGATGAAAAGTAAAAGACTTGGAAAACTATTTTCAAATAAAAAATAAAATGGCAAGTACCCTCCTTATATATAGATTTTTCTATATATTTAAAAGAAACCTTTCAGTAGAAACATTAATAAAAAGTGTGAACAAGTAAGTCAAAAAAGTGTGAATGTATCTTAGCACTAAACACTTTACAATTTGCTCAGCCTTATTACTACTCAGGGAAATGAAAATAAATCCAGTTGGATACCCTGTTTCTCATCAATTTAAACAAATTTCAAAAGAAAAATTAAAACCACTACTTTGAGCACATAAGCACTTTCATACATTGCTGATGGGAACAAGCACCTTAGGGAAAGGGAAGTAGCAGTAGCTGGTGATTTTAAAAATACACACACCCTTTGCCATACACTCTTATTTTTTTTATTCTATCATATATTTAAAAGCATTCAGATATAAGTACCTGCACAGGAATGATTATTGCACCAACATATATTGGCAAAAATCTGAGACATATACTTCCATTAATATGAAAATAGCTATATAATTAATGATATATTATAGAATTTTGTGCAGTTATTAAAATGAGTATTTATGCATTTTGCCTAGGTGATGCCCATGGCAAACTGTTAAATGAAAAGTGAAGTTAGACTGTACTTAAAAAAGTACAAATGTATCTAATGTACAAATACACATATATACACATACTTTCCACATCCTCAAAGGTTTTCTATATCTAATTTCTGGCTTATCTTAATCATATAGGCCATTAAGCTTCCAATTAACTGGTCAAATATATGAAGGTAGATATGGGGCTAAGGAAGAGGAATGCAAAGCAGAAGAGGTAGGAAAGCAATCTAGGATAAATAATGTTAACTGATTCAATGTCAGGTCATTCTAACAGAGAAAAAGATCAGATAACTCACTCAGAGCATAAGAATTCTGATAATCTGAGTTTTCTGGTTAATTAAGGCTAGTGTGAGATTCCTTTTTGGCTGTGACTGAGAGTTAAAAGTCACTGTGGAATGTATGCATTTCTCTTATTGTCTTATAAAGTATAATGGAAAGCCATCAGTATTTGGTTGGTTCCTTAAGATCTTATAGTGCTACTGCTTATGTTTATAAACATCATTTTCCTGCAAGATGTTACCTCTATAGATATGAGTGTGAAAGAACCTGGATTAAATCCAATTTAACCCAATGGTATAACTAAGGATATCTTGGGTCTTGAATTTTTAGTAGAGTCCAGACAGTTAAAATCTCAGAGTTGGGTGGTTGTCAATGTAGTTACATATCACAAGAGTAGAGCTTTAATGAAATTAAAATATTCAGGCCTTGATCTCCTTCTCCTGAACCAGATAAAACTTAGATGTGTATAATTCTGGTAATGTATATTTATAATGTATGTTTTTCAAAAGTCTTCAGTGAGTCAGATATACTTCCTTTGTGAAGTAAAGCTCATCCCTTCAAGCACTTCCAATTTATAGGAAATTAGGTCCCAGACGTGCTGAAAGTGAGGCAAGGACTGTTTTCTGACTCTCAATCCATTTAGTCATTTCAATAATTTATTCTTGGTATTTTGCTTTCATTGAAGGTTTGGGTACCTAGGCTCTGAGATTTATGAATGAGTACATTGGTGCTATTTTCTAAATCAGTGGTGCTTTCAATATGTGGCATCTACACTTCCAGGCAAACATAAACATTCCCCTTCTGCTTCAACTCTAACCATTACATTCACTGTTAGCTGTTTTTTCTCTATCTTTCTCTGCCCCTCCCATCTGAGACCTCACACAAAATAATGCATAATCTCTTCCTCAATTCTCACATTCACATACCCCACTTTCTCTGGCTAGCTCCTGCTTCAGATCTCCAATTAAGTGTTACTTCCTGGAGGAGGCCTTCCCAGTTTCCTGGGTTAACTTAGGTCTCATGCCTTCCCATAGTAATTTCACCATCCCCTCATCATATACATCAGTGATGTAGAAGCTCAAAAATCTGGATGTCTATTCACAGTTACTTATGGGTTATTTTGTTGTTTACTAGTTGTCTCTGCTCCTGTATCAATCAACCAAATAATAAAAATCAGTAAAATATTTCCAAATACATTTCAGTATTATGGGGATATTCTAGCAAGTTTTCTCACATTAACAGAATAAGTAAATTGATGTGTATTAACTGACGACTAGGTATATTAGTATTAATTGATGACTAGGTATTTTAGATTGACTATGATTCCTAGGGATAGAGCACAGTCAAAAACCGAGGCAGAAAATTTACCTCTATTATGTGCCCCCTGATCAGCACAGCACAGGTTAATCTAACTTTCTAGGCTTCTGCAGAAATACTGCCCCATACATTCTTTGGGTCCCTACTCATTTGGACTATTTAAAATTTTTTGTACCTAAGGACACCTTTCACTTTTCTCCTACCTAACCTGTACTCATCCAGATCTGGTCTGGGATGACTGGGGTGTCTTCCTCACTCACACCCTTTCCACCTCCCACTCCCAGTTCCCTACCTCTGTCTATCAGTACCTTTGTTTATTAATGTCAAGGACAGCACCTGGCCCTTATTCATCTGTATATATTTCAGTGCCCAATAGTATTATTGAAATGTAGGAGATTAACCCCTTTAAGTTATATTTCATATAGGTAGCATTCATTTTTTTTTCCTGATTGCTTGTAATTTGCTAAATCAACAAAGTATTTGTGGCTCTCTTTTCCTTCCTATGTTTTAAATGTGAATTTTCCTGAGGGCAGGAGAAATATCTACTTATTTCTCCATTCTCCTGCATAACCTAGCACAGTGCCTTGCAGGTAGCAGCACTTCACTTGGTACTTAAATGCAACTATTTGGATAAGGAAAGATCATATTCCTTGGCAAATAATTCTCTCTTGAATATGGAAGAAATTAGATCAGTTCATTAAAAGTGTGAGAAAAATAGGAATTCTATTTTGAAAACCATTGCATTCTCCCAGAGTACCAATGCCTACTGGGGCCTGTGGAGTTAATGCTTACAAAAAGGAATCCATTTCCTGGTTACTCAGCAGAGATGCAAGGAAAAAATATTTGTGCAATGACAGACAAGTGAAAAAATCCAAAGTAAGTAAGTATAATTCAATTTGAACAGTTATTTGTTTCACACACACACACACACACACACAGACACACACACAGACACACACGAAGAATTGCCATGAGGTTCTTTAAAAGTATAGATAATTTATTTGCATCTTGGCAAATACGTTTTAGCTGCTGAGAAAAAAAATACCCCTACTATAGACAATGTATGTTTTTGAAAAAGAGGTAAGAATTGTAATGATAATCGAGTGATGTTGAGAAAATGAATACATAATGCACCCAGAAATATTAAAGATGAAGCAAACAAAGCTCTCAGTTGAAGAAATATGACTTGTTGGCTGTGTCTACATGAAACCAGAAATACCTGTTTGTATATGAAAAAAAAATCAACTAATTAAGTACATTGTTCTCAGGATGCTATAAAACTGGTTTAGTTTTGGTTGAAATGACCTTATTGACATCGTGTAAACACAGACTAAATGTCATAAAAACAAATATGAACTAAATTTTTTTCAAGTTAGAAAATACCTGTGAAGGCATACAGTATCAGATGATAATGATTAGGATTCACTGATCAACAAAGTTACATCATAATCATTAGGCAATCAGGGATACATTTAAAATGAACAGATTACGGCAAATGCAAAGCACACTGATAGTAAGGATGAACTATTTCACAGTAAGATTGTTACTTAAGGAAAATTTTTAAAAATTATCATGAAGTATTGACTTAAATAAAAATATATGAACAAAATAGTTATTTGATTGCTCTATAAGACTTGAAATTTTTAAAGTTATAAACCATGTACTATTCCTCTGCATAATGGTCAATTATTTAGGGCCTGACAGTGACCCAAATGGATTTTCCAATATTCTACTTCCATATCTTCTCTGGTAGTAGTGCTCTAAATTGTCTATATCTGATGGTCTGAAATCATGTTCACTACTTAATTTTGTAAAGATTAGCAAATAATACCTCCAAAATAGGACTGATTATGTCCCAGCGGATTACCAAAAATTGACAAGTAGAACCCCAAAGTAAATATTACTCATAGATTTTTCTAAATTCTCTCAATTTGTAATTTCATAAAAGCAGCCACAGAGTCTACTGTCATTGCCTCTTCTACTGTGTAAGTTGGTTGGTGAAAAAAAAAAAAAAATTCCTGGTTACTGACTTTTCAAAAATAATTTTTTTTTTTTTTTTTTTTTTGCGGTACGCAGGCCTCTCACTGTTGTGGCCTCTCCCGCTGCGGAGCACAGGTTCCGGACGCGCAGGCTCAGCGGTCATGGCTCATGGGCCCAGCCGCTCCGCGGCACGCGGGATCCTCCCGGACCGGGGCACGAACCCGTGTACCCCGCATCGAGCAGGTGGACTCTCAGCCACTGCGCCACCAGGGAAGCCCTCAAAAATAATTTTTCTAAGATATAATAAACTATTTTTCTGTTGCTCACCAAAGTGCTAGAGAGTAGGTGTAAAATAAAGTCAATGCTCAGAGGCAGAGACCTGAGATCAAGATTTAGATCTCTTTTATCAGCTTCATTGATTTTGGGAAAATTAATAACTTAACATTCAATTTGGGTTTTTTTCTTTAATGTGACTAATAATCCTTACTTTGCAGTGATATTGTAATTAAGATAAGTATAATTATCTAGAATTATACATTATCTAGAGTTGCTCCTGACACATGACAGGTGATTAAAAATGGATTTTTTCAGTAGTATTAACAGATATTTTTTCAAGAAGTGTTGAATGAGTTTTGTCCTGTATGACAACAACTGGTAGAGCTACCTGTGACCTTGCATTTGAAACAATGCTGATACAACATCTGACTCAGAGATTTGTATGGATTCATGAAGGGTGTGCAACATGCATGCAACATATATTTTATTTTTCTTGAAAAAGTTGTTTGACTTGCTCAAGGTGCTACAGCACCACCTTCTCTTGGCTTTGGTTTTTGTAGACATTCTAGATGGAAAAATATTTTTGTTGAGACAGAGACTATATTAATATAACTAGAAATGATGGACATATAAGAGACAATTGATATTGTACATTTGAAGACAGGTGAGTATATGTGACCATCAGTCAGACCTAAAATAAAACAATGCATCTGCTATAGATGGAGTTATTTAGAGCAAGTGACATTGCTATAAATCTTGGTAAAAGAAAGGTATTTTTATAATTATTATTTCTACAGTTATCTATTTCAAGAAATATTTGAAGCAATATTTTGATTTAAGTCAAGGAATTTGGTCAGACCCTGAAATGAGTTTACATACTGGTAGTCGTACTCAGATGTGAATAAAAGTAAAATAAATAACATGTTTTTCTTTTACCTTTAGTTTTGCAGTTGGACTAGTTCATTCTTAGTATGTAACTTCCTTAGCAGCTGTATGCTAATTTAGAATTTTTTTTAACCAAGCATCCATTTGATTCATAAAGATGAACTATGTAGTTATATCTTGAATATTCCCTGGAATGTCACATCTCTAGAGGCCTCCAGGATCATACACATAAGCTAAAGCCTCAATAGAGTGACTTTTAGGATTTAGAAAAGAGATATTCTCATTATTCTTGAGGAATCTTTAGTTGTTCCTATACTTGAGAAATAAACGAAAATATTTAAAAAGCTATTCCTGTTTTTCTTAGCAGGGTATCACTCTCTCAAATATTGTGCTTAATTGTAAATATGTGACACACATAAACTTAACCAGACTGTGTAGTATTGTGCACCTAAGCTCTAATATAAGGTATCCAAACTTACTACCACTGTTTATAAATAAGTGTAAGCTGCCAGCTCTCACTCTGGGGCAACAACTTGCAGCAGTATGGACAGGTTTCTCTAACTCTAAAGGATTAGCGTGGCCTCTATTAAATTGGAAGTGGTAGAACTGTGACTATCATGATGGTTTAGAATCTCAGACATCTCCATTAACAAAACAAATTTACTTTCATACACCAGCTTTTTAATGTGGGACTTTCACCAGGTGCACAGTGGTGGCAAGGACATTGATGCAAGCTGTGAGAGGACTGGAAAATGGAGAGATGTCTCAAAACAGATAAGGCTTTCACCAAGGACAAAGCATAATCCTGCTGATTGCTGGGAGGAGGAAAGAAGGGCAGAGATAAAATCATAATATGTGTCAGGTCTTCACAGAGTACACTGCAGAAGACTATTATAGATTGTACTTTCTGAGAAACAGAAAGATGAGGATAGGCTGGAAAGGAAAGGAAATTCCCCAGACAGTCAAATTGGCTGTGAGGTAAAGGCGGGAGGGAGAGACAGAGGGACAGAGAGAGACAGACAGAGAGAAAGGGACAGAGAGAGAGAGACATAGAAATATCTTTGAAGTTTCAGGAAACTGCTAATTAGGCTGTAAAGCATAAATATTTCTGAAAATATCACCAGTGCTCACAACCCAAGACCTGATAAAGGAAAAGTCCTAATACCACCTTTAAAGTATTTGAACCAGAGAGGAACTGAATCTACTGAATGACACAATAAATCCAAGACTGAGCTCAACCACAGATAAAAGTGACTCAATTGCTTTTATTAGCAGCCTGACAGAGCAAGAGGCATGCTTTTTTCTAGGGGAAAATTTCACCCACTTTAATACTTTATACTCCTTTTTAAATGTAAAGATGAATTTTGGCAAATATGTATCTTTTGAGATACACAAAGAAGTAGGAAAAAATGACCCATAATCAAAAGCAAAAATAGCCAGTAAAGTCTGATTCATAGATGGCCCACATGTTAGAATTATCAGGAAAAAAAGAGTATAAAATAACTATGATAAGTATATTGAAATATCTAGTTAACTAATAAATGAACAGATGGATAATTTCAACAGAGAAGAATAAACAATAGAAAAGACTTCAATAGAAATATCAGAATTAAAAACTATAATCCCAGAAATTGAGTTCACTTGATGAACTAAGCTTCATACTGGACCCAGAAGAAGAAAAGATGTGAACTTTGCAGACAGATTAATACAAATAATCCAAACTAAAACATACATACATACAAAAAAATCATCTAAATCACATGTTCTTATATATATGTAATGAGGATCCAAGAAAAGGAGAGTAATGCAGAAGAAATATTTAAAGATATAATGGCTGAAAAGTTTCCATAATTAAAAAAAATATTAATCCACAAATCCAAAAACTTGAATAACACAATGCAAGATAAATACAAAGGTCTCACAGGCACATCATAGTCAAAATACTGAAAATCAGAAAAGAACGAAAAAAATTTTAAAGCAGTTAGAGAAAAAAGGGACATTAGACACCCTATCATCATTGTTATCATCATGATGATGACCATCATCATAAGGAGAAGAAGAGAAAAAGAAGAGGAAGGAGGGGGAGGAGGAGAATTAGAAGAAAATAAAAGGAAGAATTAAAACTGATTATTCATCAGAAATAATGAAGACCAGAAGACAGTGGAATGATTATCTTTAAAGTCATGAAAGAAAAAATAATTCAATCCAGAAGTGTGTATCCAGCAAAAATACTTCTCAAACTTAAGACAAAATACAATTATATTTAAAAAGACAAAGGCAGGACTTGCCTTGTGGAGCAGTGGTTAAGACTCCACACTCCCAATGCAGGGGGCCCGGGTCCAATTCCTGGTCAGGGAACTAGATCCCACATGCATGCTGAAACTAAGAGTTTGCATGCCACAACTAAGGAGACCATGTGCCAAAACTAAGAAGCCAGAGAGCTGCAACTAAGGAGCCCATCTGCTGCAACTAAGACCCAGTGCAACCAAAAAAAAAAAAAAAAAAAAAAAAGACAAAGGTTAAATGTTTTTCTCTCTAGGAAACCGTCATTATAAGAAATGCTAAAGAGATAAATAGAGTCCCTTTGGAGGAATGAAGAGTACCAAAAAAGGTAAATATGTGTGGCAGAATAAAATAACTTGAAAAATCTGCTTTATTTCTTTAAAGACTACTGGCAATTTAAAATGGAAATAATAACATTTTATAAGGTTATTTGCAGAAGTAAAATATATGACAATAAATGGAATAGTATGATTGAAAATTTCTTACATTATGAAGTAATAAAATACTATCTGAAGTTAGATTGTGATAAGTTAAAGATGTATATGGTAATCTTAAGGACAACAATAAAATAACACAGAGACATATTTAAAAGGTCAATACATGAGATAAGAAAAAAACACCTTGATTAATCCAAAAGAAGGCAGGAAATGAGAAAATGAACAACCAAAAACTATGAACAAATAGGAAACATATAGCAAGATGCAATACTTAAACTCAATAATACCAATAATAACATTAAATAGAGAGATCAAGAATGTTAACCAGGTACAAAAGCAACATCCACTATATACTATTTATAAGAAGTGTTCTTTAAATATGAAGATACATGCTGGATTAAGTACAAGCATGGAAAATATCTACCATAAAAATGGTAAGAATAAGAAGCAGGTGAGGCTATGTTTATATCAGAGAAAGTAGTCTTCAAGAAAAGGAGTATTGTTGGAGAATGGGAAGGAATATTTAATTAAAAAAAGGTCAATTTCTCAGGAGGCATTATAATCCTAAATGTGTATGCACCTAATAAGAGACTGTAAAAATACATGTCGGAAAATTTAACAGAATAAAGGGAGGAACAGATAAATTGACAATCCTACTGGCAGATTATAACACACCTCTTGATTAAGTAGACAAAATCAAGTACATACATAAAAGATTTGAACCACAATATCAAACTTGCTCTAAAAAAAATTCATAGAACCCTACAACCTGACAACTATAGAATACACATTCATTTCAAGTACACATGGAACATTTACCAAGATGAACAAGCTGGACCATTAAAGAAGTCTTAGCAAATTTCAAAGGCTTGAAATCAGGCAGAGTATGTTTTCTAATAACCCCATAATAATTAGGAATTACTAAGAATGTTATCTAGAAAATATCAAAATATTTGAAAATTAATAAGCACACTTCATTTGTCATGAACTAAGAAAAAAATCACAAGGAAAATTAGACAATGTTTTGCACTGAATGAAGATTAAAATACAAAGTATGAAAATTTGTTGGATGATTTTAAAGTAGATGTCAGTCAGGTTGAGCTAGTATAACAAAGTACCATAGACTAGACTGTTTACAAACAACAAACATTTGCTCCTCACAGTTCTGGAAGCAGACAAACCCAAGATCAAGGCTTTGTCTTTTTGCTGTGTCTTGCAGGATCTCTCTGGGGTCTTTTCTATAAGAATATTAACCCATTTATGAGGGCACACAGGATATTTAGGGTTTCAACAGGTGAATTTTGCAACATTCAGTCTGTAACAGTAGTTTTACAGGGAGAACTATAATTTTAAAAGTCTACGTAAGAAAAGAAGAAATCTTTTAAATAAAAAATTCTAAGCTGCTACCTTAAGAAGCTGGAGGGAAAAAAAATCACATTAATTCCAAAGTAAATAGAAGGAAAAAACAAGTATAAATGTAGAAATCAGTAAAATGGAAAACAGATAAAAAATAGATTAAAAGATCAAAAAAGTAAAATAAAATGAAAAATATCAAGATTGTTATAGCCTTGTGAGATAAATCAAATAATAAAAAGGAAAAGCACAAACAGCAATATCAAGAATAAAAACGATGACATTATTACAGATTTCACAGATGTCAGAAGAAAAAAGATATAAAGGACAACCTATTGCAATATATTGAATACCAAGGAGAAAAAGAAAAGTTCCTTGTTAAAGAAACTGGGTTTTTAGTAAAATTTTACTACTGAACAAAACAACCCCTCTGGCCCCAGGTGGTGTGGGCAGTCAATTAATTCTATCAAAGATTAAAGAGAGGAAATAACATAGATTTTACACAAATTCTTTCAAGATCTGAAAGAGAAAGAAAAAACATTTTCTGATTCATTTTAAGGGCCACAATGATGCTAATACCAAAACCAGATAATGACATTATAAGAACAAAACAGCAGCAAATAGATCAATATCCCTCATGAACACTGTTACAAAAATTCTGCATAAAATCTTAGTAAATTAAGTCCATCAGTATATAAGAAGGATGATATAATTATACTTTCCCAGGATAGAAATGTTGGTTTAACATTCAGAAACCAATCATGTAAATCATCTCTTTATAGAATAAAGAGGGAAAATATATGGTTAATCAATAAATGCAGAAAAAGGGATAAAATTCAGCACCCATTCATTTCAATGGTCTTTTAACAAACTATGAATAGACAGTATCTTCTTATATTTTATAAAAAAGCACCTATGAAAAAATATCTATAGATAATATCATACTTAATGTTGAACCATTGTATGCATTCCCTCTAAGATCACATATAGGGTAAGAACAGCCTCCAGAAATAAAAATCACATATATACAGTCAATTGATTTTTGATAAAGTGGTCAATACAATTCAATGAGAAAAGCAGTCTTTTCAACAAATGCTATGGGAACAATTGGATGTCCATGTGGAGTAAAGTGAACTTTGACTTCTATTTCACTTGATAGGCAAAATTTAATATGAGATGAATAATAGATGAATCATAACTAAAGTCATAATATTTCTATAAGAAACTGTAGCACAGAGAATTTTTACAACTGTAGCTTAAATGAAGATTTCTTATATAGGGCAAGAAAACCCACTATCCTTAATAGAAGACACAAATAACTTAAAATTCATCATAATTGAATATATCTCTTCATAAGAAGGCACAATGACAAAAATAAACAGGCAGCCCACAGACTGGGAAAAAATACCCTATTCTCAGTACATATATCTGACAAAGGCTTTGCATCCAGCATATATAAATACCTGTATAAATTAAAAATAGAAAAGCAAATAATCCAACTATAATAGGAAAAATATTTGAGCAGATACTTCCCAAATAAATATATAAAAATGACCAATAAATACATGAAAAGACACTGCACATCATTATTCACCAGACAGATGTCACTTCACTAGAAGATAACTGTTCACACCTACACAAATATTTAAAATAAAGAATTCATATAGTACCAAGTATTGATGAGGATGTGGAGCAACTGGAACTTTCATACTTTGCAGGAAGTGTAGAACAGTGCAGTTGCTCTGGATAAACATATGGTAGTTTGTTATGAAGTTAAGGATAAACCAACTCTATAATCTAGCATTTCACTCCTTTATATTTACTCTTCAAAATGAAATGTCCATAAAAAAGCTTGTAAATGTGTGTTCATATAAACCTTATCACAATAATCTCAAACTGGAAACATGCCAAATGGCCATCAGTGAGACTATGGTTTAACAAATTGTAGCATGGAGTGTATGTATTTTCTAGTTGAAAATCTAAAGATTTTAGTCTTTACTTCTATACAAATGACTGCTAAAATGTGCCTTCAGCATCAGGCCTTATTTTACAATAACTTTCCTGATTTCCTTTTTTTCAGTCATTCAACAATATATTTATTTATTATTTACTACAGGATAGACATTAGTCCTATTACTATATTTGGAAACATATAAATAAGATTCTTACTCACATGGAGACAATATTAACTGAGGAAGTAGCATTCATAAAACCACAGTAATTTTACATTAATTAAAGGTGTCGTAAATAAAACAAAAAAGAAGAAATATGAGGAAGTATGATGGTGAGAATGGATATGTGGCAAGAGTAGGGATTAATTACCTACATAGGATAGAGGAGGCAAACTCTATGAAGACTGAAATATTTGCCCTGATACCTGGTACAAAGATCTCCTAAAAAACAGGAAGTGAAAATATTCTAATAAGTTAAGAGATAATTTGATCATCAGGGATATCACTGGGGATTATAGTTGACTTTTTTTCCCCAAAATAAACCTTAATATTGTCATTATATAATCTTTTCAATAATAAGGTACTAATTAAATCCAGTCTAAAGAGCAGGCAGCAAATACATTTTGCCCAGTTTCAATACTGTATTTTGAGATTATTAGCTAATAAACTTGTAATCAAGTAGGTATCCTAAAAGAATTTGAAAGAATTGAAATGTATATATATAGATGTATATTTGATAAATAGCAAATTTTACATATTTAAATAGACAAACTAAAATACTTTCCAAGAGAATCTGACATAATTTAGTCTTGAGCAGGATAGGTAGTGTCATGTAAACTTGTTTATAGTATTCATTTTCCCAGAAAAAGAAGTTTCTAGAATTCTAACATGATAAAGAAGAAAACCCGTCACAACCCTCCAAAAGAGCAAAGTTTTAAATTACTATACATTTTATCTATGACAACATCGTTCTAGAGAAAAACACCAACCCATAGACACAGAACTACTAGGTAAGATTGAAATGACTTCTAAGACTTCCAAATTTTAAAAATCTAGACTAAATAACTCTAATGCCTCCGTAAGTGTAAATATTTAGTCCCGAACATCTATCTCTCTGGGATCATTTTGGCATACCCTTTGGTTAATTAATTCAGATGGTTCATACTTATACATGGAATTGGGCTACAGAAGACACAGTTCCTTCTGGTCACACTTTGTTTAACTTCACCAATGAGCAGCAACTGTACACCTCATTGCTGGCTCAGACACAAACCATTTTTTTTCCATTCTCTCCTTGTTATTTCCTCACATATTCTGAATTTAGAAATTTTAGTATACCAAGTCCATTTCTGAGGCTTTAGGCAGCAGGCTATTACTGAAAAGCCTGTAGAAATCAAAGAATAGCCAATTGCCCTTTTATGCCCGTTTGATTCTGATGCATGTCTTTATTCCTATTCTTAAAAGCCAACCTAAAGATCTCTATGCAAAGTTCCTCTGTAAACATGAGCGACTCCTGAGGCTTTTTTATTAGTGCTTTGCAAATCAATGTAGTGCTTCTGAGTCAAGGAAACCCCTGAATGTAACTATTCTATAAACTTGTAAATTGTAGAAGGAGGGCTTAGAATCCCTTTCTCCTGCTCTGAAATCATGTTGTGGGTTATATGTGTTATGAAGCATTGAAGTTATGAGATATCAAACCTCCAGTGACTTTTTCATCTTTTAATCAGATTGCTTAGTAATTACAGAATAGCTGTATTTTCAGATTTACTTATCTTTTTATTGCAATTTTGTACTTCAGGAATAACATCATTTTTATCCTATTTTAGTAAAATTTTATAAAACTAAATTAAATACTGCCATTTACACTAGTGGAATCATTCAGAATTACACTTATTTACTTTTATCAGAAAACCTCTAAAAAATTTACTGTCTCAAAGATCAACATGCTTCCAGTAGGGCTCCAACCAAATTATTTATCCATTCTGTTGGTGAGTTAATAAAGAATATGAATGAAAAAAAGAGCTTTGTGGCCTCAGGCAGACTAGAAAAAACTAAATCAAATTCCCAAAGGATCTGTGGAGAGCAAAGAATATTTTCCCAAGGTGTATTGTGAATGTGACATGATCTGATCCTCCATCCCACATTCCATTCCCTTGACTCTTGTGGAGAAAAACCACATATAGCACTATGCTTTCTGAAGATCAGAATAAAAACGATAAAAACAACAAAAAAAGTCAGCCAAAGCACGCAGAAGAAAATAAGTCATCTAAATTTAAATTTTAAAAGAATGACAGGGCTTCACTGGTGGCGCAGTGGTTGAGAGTCCGCCTGCCAATGCAGGGGACAAGGGTTTGTGCCCCGGTCTGGGAAGATCCCACATGCCGCGGAGCGGCTGGGCCCGTGAGCCATGGCCACTGAGCCTGCGCGTCCGGAGCCTGTGCTCCGCAACGGGAGAGGCCACAACAGTGAGAGGCCCGCATACCGCAAAAAAAAAAAAAAAAAAAAAAAGAATGACAGGTAGCATGAACACATAGCCCAATGCAAAACAGAAAAAAGTAAAGATGCTAATCATGTAAATACATCTATTTCCCTTTATTTTTCATGTAATTTGTTCAAAGTAGTGTTTTTGGTCTCATTTCTTAATGTGTCTTTTCTAAATTTCCAGTTTTCTTAACTTCAAGTTATATATGCCTCCCTTGACTTATTTTCCACTGTTCCTCAACATGCACACATGCATGCAGAAACATGCACATGGAGTCTTCTCCGGATAGGCCGTTGTCTTCACCCTCTCCAAAAGGTTTGTACTCTGGCTACATTCTTTTGCACTGTGTCTTCTAATTTTCCAAATACTATTGTTCCTTGGAGACTTCACTAAGGTTCTCATACAGTATAAAACTCTCCAACTCTCTACTTTTTAAAGAATCTTTTGTTAGTATTTTCTAAAGTTGGTTGTCAGGCTGCTTGAAACCTACTGTCAAGAAGAGGTGACTGAGAAGATGAAATTGGATGAGTAGTCCCAGGAACACTGGTGAAGCCAGAACTGGGAGTCAGAAAGCCAAAACAGATTAAATACAAACAAGTGTCTAAGCTAGCGACAGAAGTATGGGAAAAAACCCCACAAAGGAACCCAGCAAAGTGCAGCTGCACTGCTTGTTTTGGTGCTTCTTGCTGTTGTTTTGTTTCCATGTTCAGATGTTTTAGCCCCCCAGAGCGTGAAAAGTGCTGAAAAACTCATGTTATATTACTCCAACCTTCACTAGTCTCTTTTTCCCCTTAACACTCTTAGAAATCATTGCATGGTTAGAATAGAAAATTGTGTATGTCTTAGATAATATAATTACATATTAAAAATATTATATCTGTATAAGACCTTAGGGATAATACAGTGCAGGACTTTTCAACTTTTGTTTTGGACTCCTTTGGAAGTCTGGTGAACCCTGTGGACCATTTTTGAAAATAATTTTTTTACATGCACAAAGTATAACACATGGGATTACGAAGAAAACAACAGTATTGAAATACAACTGTTAAAATATTTTGAATACACCTAATTTGTGATATAGTAATATATGTTTTATGCATTAACATACCATATAAAGAGAATGGAATAACATTATCTCAAAATATTTTCAGGTATCTGCAATATCTATAATATGATATGAAAATATCTGTGACTGATTCTGAAGCAGGAGATAGATGGGCCCCAGGCTGAGCAGCCAGAGTTTGTCCCCTGTGGACAGATACTCCAAAATAGCAGGAGGGAGGAGGAACTAAGCCCTGCCTAGATAAGAGACCACATATTTCTCATTCTCAAGGTCAAGAAGACCTTCCCAACTACACATGTGCAGAAAGGCTCCTTGGAGGTCAAAGGGAGGGGACATCACCTCACAGTAAGTGATGTCAACCTACCCATAGGCTTCTTCGATAGAATCCATCTTGGCTAAGAGATGAGCATGCACACATGTGAGATAAACCTGAGATAAACCAAATATGGACTCAAAATCAGGCAAAGCAAGATGACTGGCCAAAGGAAACCTGGAAGAAATGCCCCAATAAGTGACTCAAACTACCACAAGGGAGAGACTCTTTGAGTCCGCCGTGTGTCTATCCACACGTACTCTTCTTCCTCCTAATAAGCACTTTACTTGCTTCACTACTTTCCATCTCTATGTGGAAATTCATTTCTACACAGCTGATGGGCTAGGGCCTTGTCACTTGCCACTGGTCCTTGGTGGTCTAGTGGCTAAGATTCAGCACTCTCACCACCAAGGCCTGACTTCAATCTCTGGCTGGGAACCGAAATTCTGCTTTAAGCCACTGCAGGGTGAGGCCATCCGAGATCAATTCCTCATTGTGTCAGATTCAGAGGTGCCACTAATAATCCTATGATTATCTGTCTACACTGGTAATGGAAGGACATACAAGATTTCTATTAGGAGCTGGTGAATAAGAAGATTTTTTTCTCCCATTCAAATTCGCAGGCCCTCTGAATTCTATTCACAGACCCCCCTAAGAGTTGGTGGATCCCAGATTTAGCACCCCAATCTAGAGAAAGTTTTCTTTTACGTGTGAAGAAATGATGGAGGGGGAACAGCAGCTTGTCCAACATCATAAATATTAGTGCAAAGCATTGGAATTAACAGAAATCACATCTACTCCCCCCAAGGCCAGGGTTCTTAATACCACACTCTGCTAATTCATAAGCTTTCATTTTAAGATTGTCACAAACGTTAGTGTGTAAATTGGAGGCAAATCTTCATAAATCCTCAGAAAGTATCCTGTAAATGGAGGATTTATTACATTGTGCTCACCTCTGTCTTGTAAATAACTACCTTACATCAGAATGATCTGTATATCAATCTATCACCTCCAATAGCCAGTAAAGTCTTGTAGAAAAGTCACCGTGAGATATTTATCTCATTATCCCTGGATGTTTGTATAAGACTATGTGTGTTTATTGGAGCTGACTATAATTTACTAACTTGTTTATTTATTAAGCCACTGTCCCTCATAGTTTGCTTTTGTTTCCTGGGGCATTTTCTTGTTTCCTCGCTGAACTGAAAGCTCCTGGTGACGGACAATTTTCACAGACTTCCATATTCTCAGCAGTGCTTAGCACAATGCCATGTACACTTAATAAAGATTTCTACAGAGAAAATAAACTATTTTTGAGAAGGGCTGATAATATAATTATTCAGATAAATGAAAATCTATATTTTAAATGTTTCTCAAAATACTATAGAAAAATAAATTAATATGAAAATTTCTATTAATGATCAGCTTTACATATTTTATATGCTTAATGCATAATTAAAATATAATATTTTAAAACTCTTATATTGAATGTATTGGTTTGGAAAGGTCAATACTTTTAATTATTCTCCAAACAGATAACCTAGACAAAGAGCATTTGCCAGTCTCACCCTTGCCAGAGAATCTACAACTGTGTTTCAAAGGATGGTATTCCAGAAATAAAAGTACATTGCATCTTGGGATATTTAAGAAATAAATTTGAATAAATAATTTAATTTGAATTTTCCACCAACCATATTTTCTCACTTCTGCTATATTTGGATGTCATCTAATTTCACAGAAGTTTATTTTCATTACAGTCTTAGGGGAATTAGCTTCTTCTCAAGTATGATTACTCATTCTGTTGTGGCGAGTGGTTTTATATGTTACTATCCTGTTGTTAGCTATCTGAGTTGATTCCCTCAGATCCTGCTCTTATTATCTCAAGTCAGGTTGAGATCCAAAAATAATGCACAAAGATAACAACAACTGCACCATTAACATGGATAACATGTTCTAATCCTACTAAAAACTTTCCTTAACAATTTTTAATACATTTTCTAAGTAATTTTTTAAAATTTAATTTCCATTTGAGACATGACAGTAATTGGAGTTTATAAATGATCAGATAGTCTTTGCCTGTTTTTCTGTCTTGTTGGTTGTCTTTTAAAATGAAGATTTCATTATCTCATTATATTAATTAATTTACTTAACATCCAAGTCCATGGACTTTACTATATTTGATGGTGGAAGTCATATTTTATTAAAATTCTTATTTATATTATTTTTAGTTGAATTTAAAATTGGCAAATTTCAAATGTAATACCAACTTTTAAAAGCAAAGGGTCATGAGATACTGATATGAGGGTATTTGATATAATTTTGAATTGTTCTAATGACTTAACAGTTAGGATGATACTTTTAAATTATCACTGTGTTACAGAATTTTTTTAGTTGGTGGAGAACAGGAACTATTACTCTTCCACTATTAATTTTATCTCCTTCCTCCCTTTTCTTTTTCTTTCTTTCTTTCTCTCTCTCTCTTTCATTCTTTCCTTCTCTTTCTATCAAACATTCACAACATAGTAATAATAATAATGATAATAAATTCACATAATTATTTTCAAATGTTACTTCATTACATTCGTATAATAATCTTGTATAGTAAGTATTCTTTTTATCTTTTTTTAAAAGAAATATTCCAGAGGATAATTACCTTTCCTTATTCACTCATCATAGATTCTTTTACATTAATGAAAAGCTTGGTCACTTAAAACTAAATTGCTTGAGTTTCAAATGTTATTTGATCTTTAAATAAAGCAACTAATCATTAGGATAATATTTTAAATGTATACTTTGACAATAATCTCATCATAATTCACATCCTGATTTTTTGTTAATTACTGTAGAAGGCAGAGCGACACAATTATGCTATTATGATACCCATATGTTGCAGGAGAAGTGAAACTGGGGTAATTCAATGAACAGTGATTGGATTTACCTACATAACTTCCCTATACACATTAGGCAAGAAACATGCAGTCAAGTTAAAATTGAATTGCATAATGTCACAAACTCTTACATGCTAGAACCACCCCTTTCCCTATCTTACTATCTTGCTGTTGGCCATCTGAGTTGACTCCCTCAAATCCTTTTTTGTTTTTTAAATCTTTCCCTCAATTGTTTTAAAAGGAAAATGATCTCCCAGTCAGACTCAGAAGTGGAGGGGAATTACTAATCTACTGCAAATTAAAAAGCTGAAAAAAAATCTAATTTGTTTGTTACATAAATATTATTTTCAACCTTTTATCCCAACCTCCCTTTTGAACAAAAGTTCACACCTTCCTTTAATGCTCTTTAAAATTCAAAATGTGCTACTTATTGGTAAAGAGAAATCAAGGCATTGATGAATTTAGAATATTTGTTTTCAAAATACATGTATATCTATTGCAATACTAAATCAGAAGGTCAAGCGGTGCATCTTACTATCAGACTAAAAATTACCATCATAGGTAGATACCTAAATTGACTTCAAACAAACTTACTTTACATTGAATTTGAACATTATATTTAATTACAATATTTATTTATTCAACAAGTGTTTACTGACAATTGACTACATGTTCTACAATTTCCTAGGTGCTAGGGGTACAACAATCAACAACACAGACAACTCTATCCAGGTTACTCAGAGCTTATATTCGAATGAGTAAAATATATATCAGAAAATGAAAAGTGCTGAAGAAAAATTAAGCAGAGTAGTGGGTAGAGTGATGTTAATTAGCAGGGTACAATTTTAAATAAGGTGGTCAAGGATTATTGTGAAAGTGACTTTTGAGCAGAAACTTAGCAAGGTGAGTGAGCACTTGAGGAACTGCCTACTAAGCAGAGGAAACGGCAAGGGAAATGGCCTTGAGGCAAAAACACGCTCAATTAGGACAGCGTGGCTGGAGCAGAGTGTGCATGGTGGAAATAGTAAAAAAAATGAGTCCAAACAACTGTAAGGTGAGAAAGTGACCTTGTGGAGTATCATAAGGACTGATTTTTCTCTGAGTAAGATGATGTCAATTACAAATTGGCACTTGCCATCTACCTCTACAAGGATTAAATCATGAGCTACTGCAGCTGCTGACTTTCAAGACCCCCTGAAAGGAGTTCAGGGTGGAGAGCAGAAAAGAGGCACTCTGTGCTCTGGGAAGAACTGGCAGAACAGGTCTTCAGATAGTTAGATATTTTCAGGAGACTATTTTATGAGACCAATTCTTATATCTTCTCATATCTACAAAAGCACTAAAATCCTTCATGGTGACGTTTGTTCCTCATGACTAGCAGTAACCTTCACGAGACTAGCACAAACCTGCAAAAAATATGTGCTTGATTGCATGTACTCCCCCTTCACCAAAATCACATATATACTGACCTTCCCCCCTACCTCTTTGGAGCAGTTTCTCAGAGCTGTCTGAGATGCTGTCTCCTAGGCTATAGTCCTCGTTTTGCTCCAAATAAAACTTAACTCACAACTGTCACATTGTGCATTTTTTAAGTTGGAAATGGGAAGCGTATGTGGTATGTATGGACAAAAGAAAGTGAACAGGCAGAAGCAGGGAGACTAGTTAAGGGGCTGTTCCAATAATACACAAGAAATATAAAAGTGGTTTTTCCTAAGGTGGTAGTAATTGAGGTGCTGTGAAGCAGATTTGGGGTAGACTTTGAACATGAACAGGATTTACTTATAGATTGCCTATTGACTATGAATTGGATGTGGGGTATGAAAAAAAGGGTCTGAAACAACTGGAAAAATGAAGTTGCCATTTGTTAGGAAGACTATGGGAGTAGCAGGATTTCGGGGGAGTATTAAGAATTTGGTCTAGGGCAAGTGAAGTTTGAGATGACAATTAGGGATCAAATAGAGATGTCAATTAGAGAGGTGGATAACTGTGTCTGGAATTCAAATAACAGGTCCAAGCTGGGCATATAAATTTGGAAGTCATCTGCATAGAGTCATGAGACTAGATGAAATCACTATGCAAAGGAATGTAGACAGAGAAGAGAGGAGGGTCATGAGCTGAACTTTGAAGACTCTAAGCCTTTAGAGTTTGAAGAAGTGAGGAAAAACAAGGAAAAGGGGTTAAAAAGGAGTGGTAAGGAAGGAACCAGGACTACGGTGACCTGGAAGCTGAGAGAAGACATTTCAAGCAGAATGAACAGCTGTGTTTGTTAGGTCAGATAACAGCACTGGTTTGCCAAGTTATTGGACTATGGCTTTTACCAATGTGGAGATGAGCAGTTTGATAGAGTGTTAGGTATGAGTTTATCAGGAGGTGAGATTTTGGAGATAAAAATATAAATAACTATAAAGGAATACTGCTGTTAAAGGAAACATGGAATGGGATGGTAGTGGAAAAAAGATGTGTAGTCAAGAGAATTTATTAAGATACCACAGCAAATTTATATGCTTACAGGAGTAGTCCAATAAAGAAGGTAACAATTATGATGAAGGACGGAGATAAGAGAATCACCTGAATGATGTCCTTGAGTAGGCAAGAAGAAGGATGCTCAGGTAGAAGACTGACCTTAGATAGGAGAACGTACAGTTCATGTAAAGTATATATTATATTATACTGGTGACTAATGCTTGTTTAAAACCAACTTCATGAACATTTAAGTTTTCATATTCCAAAGAACTAGATCTCATAAAACTCATATAGAAATGGGTATTTTTATTTTCCCTATTTTATAGATATGAAAAAACATAGGTAAAATGAAGCCACTACAGTCAGAAAATATGCTGCAAAAGTGGAATTCAAATCTTCTAACACTTGTTGGGGATTTTAATTAGAAATGGACTGAGATCAGCCCACAATCCAGATCATAGAGTCCTCTGATCACTCTAGGGGTGATATTGTTTCCAAATTTAGGTGTACCTCAGAATCACTTCGAAGATTTCATTTTGCTTCATTTTAGAAAAGAATCTCTTTTCTAAACTTTTGGATATTCTCATTCAGTGGATTTGGGGAGGAAATGGACCATTTATGCTTTAAAGTAAAGCATCACAGTTGTTTCCAGTGTGGCTTCACTGCAGTCAGACCTATAGACTGTATCAAATGGTTTTCTACATATAGATGTCCTCTGCAAGCTGGATATATTTTCAACCATGAAGAAAGATGAAATTATGAAAAGTTAGAATGTAGTTTTTATGACAAAAGACCTTTGGCAGATTCTCTCTGCTGGATATATTTTCCACCATGAAGAAAGAAAAATTATGAAAAGTTAGAATGTAGTTTTTATGATAAAAGACCTTTGGCAGATTCTCTCTGCTAATTAATAACGTTAGATACATGAATTTTCTTTTTATAACGATTGGGGGAATTAATTTGGTGTTAAAGAGAGAGTAGTAAGACCTAATTCAAATGTTCATTTTTAGTTCTGTCTGGTACTCCCTAAATGGTGAGGAAGTATATCAAGGGCTGAATCAGGGGTTGCAAGGAAGCCTGGTCCCAATTTTGACCATAATTATCTTGCTTTCAAGAGTCCTGTTTAATATTTCACTTTAAAGAATTTTTATATTTTATTAAAACTTTTTAAAATGGGTGAAATTATATGGTATGTGAATAATATTTCAATAAAGCTATTTTTTTAAAAACATGATTTCTTTAAAAGACTGAATTAGACAGATGGGTATTCATCCAGGATTCAAGACCGCAAATACTCAGATGCTCAGCTTTCTAGTATCACTACTGTCTCCCTCCAGAACAGTTTTGTCAAACAACACTAATTAATAAAAAGATGCGGGGCTTCTCTGGCGGCAGAGTGGTTAGGAGTCTGCCTGCCAATGCAGGGGACACGGGTTCGAGCCCTGGTCTCGGAATATCCCACATGCCGCGGGGCAACTAAGCCCATGAGCCACAACTACTGAGCCTGCGCGTCTGAAGCCTGTGCTCCGCAGTGGGAGAGGCCGTGACAGTGAAAGGCCCGCGCACTGTGATGAAGAGTGGCCCCTACTCGCTGCAACTGGAGAAAGCCCTCACACAGAAACGAAGACCCAACACAGCCAAAAATAAATAAATTAATTAATTAAAAATATAAAAGAAAAAAAAAGATGCTCACCAATTAGTCTCATATTAATTGACACAATGCTCTAGACAAGTAGTACCATCCTATGGAGACTCCATCAAAATAAATCTATTTTGACACTTTTGTGCTAGGGTAACTGGAGGGACTTACATGCACAGAGATGAAACTAAGCAGAAGCAATCCTTATTACTAACTTGAGCCTACCCCCTAAATTCTACAGACTCTTCTGATAAGCTGGACTAGATATGAGTAACTTTAAGAATTATTTGCATAGAGTAGACAGATATAATTCTTAGAACAATATTGAACTTCTTTGGCCCTTTCTGCCACTAAAACCACACTTGTTCTGGCTATTTCAATTTTACAACTCTGACTGATAAGTTAGTAAGAGATTTAATTAAAAAAATAAAGAAACATTTTGTGTTAGCATAGGTTCTCTGATAAGCAGAAACCAAGATGGAATTAAATATCAGTAAATTTATTATGGAAAATACCTTGTGAAGAATAAAAGGGGGGAAGGAGCCAGGAGAGGCTGAGAGAGCCGTCAGACCACCTTATAAGTCTGACCCAGAGTGAAAGAGAAAGAGAAGGAAGGAGAGAAGTTTTCATGCAAGCATCTTAGACTACAGTGCAGTTCTAGGAAAATTTTGGCAAGGCCACTTTGCCATATTTGAGCCAAAGTCTCCCAGTAAAGAAGACCAACTCCTCCAGGAGCAGGCCTGCATTAGCATCTCTACCTGGCTCAGTCTTTGTCTGAGAGAAGCCATGGGAAATGTGGCTTCTATACAAACACTGCAATAGGTTTTAGAGGTTCCTGATGGAGCCCTCGATCAATTACACTTTTTGCAATTGGAGATCTGAGAGGCACATTCTCATGACCACCACATATTTATATTCTAAAGATGTATACTTGCATGTCTGAGTTCGTGTTATTTATTAATCCACTGTTGCTAACTTCAGGTTAAAACTTTGCTACCAATAACTGTAGAGGCTGGAGATAACTCCAAATTCAACTTCAAGAACTGGACCAGAGAACCCGATATTCCCTTTTCTTCATACTATCACTTAAACACGTTTTAATGTCTAAGTTTTCCGTTTCTTCCTATCGTTTCTAGAGTCAAAACCATAGGGGAAATAGAATTTACTCCTGTTTCTATGTAAAAGGAAGGTACTTTTCCCAAAAGGCACCATTAAGAAAGACTGAGAAGGTGCCAGTCCTGAGGCTGTGTGGACTGAGCTGTTCTTCACACAGTACTGATTCCTCTCATTCCTCAACCTCACCAGCTAATGGAATATGCTCCTCCAAAGGGCAAGACTTATTCATGGAATGACTTCGGAGAAAAATGTACAAGGAGTAAAGCAGTTCTCTTAGGGTGATGAAATGAATTCTTTATGCTCTGTCTGTGAAGGGATTGGTGTTTACTCCCAGTTATCTCTGTGCTTTGACTTCAGTTTAAGATTACCAGTTGTCTGCCTTCCTATGGAAGAGATTTGATTATATTGAAAAAGGGATGAGAAATATTCCTGAAGTTACATTCCTCTGCTCTAACCTGGGCTGGTTCTGGAGACATAAAGATAAATATGCATGATCTCAATTGTCAGGCTCACAAACTCTTTAGTGATTTAGAGAATCTGTATTCTGGAAGGTAGATAAGTGTACTGTTAGAAATCTTGAGATTTTTGTTTTAGTCTTAGTTCTTTGTGACTGAGAAAATCGTTTAGACACTTTGAATCAGAGGTTTCTTATCTGAGCTGGCTGTACTAGCAGACCAATGCGAATGATACTTCCAGGAATTTTACAATATAACAGCCCTACATCGTAGTCACTCTCCCATCTTTCAAAATCTATTATTTTAATCAGTAACATAGAAAATTCTCAGAGAGGAATTTCTATGACAGTGTTCAGCTGAGTATCAGTGTGCATGTGTGTGCTTATGTACACACACACATATATATATATACATATATGTGTTATGTATATATATTATAGTGGGATTATTTTAGGAGTGAAGAAATAACCTCAAATTATAGTGGAAGGACTTTTTGAAATGGTTTGTGGGAATGAAAATGAAGCAGGGAGTTTTAGAGCCAGGAGACATCTTAGTTCAGATTTATTTTTTTAAATTCTCTTTTGGGTCTACCTGCACCATAATCAACTGTGATGTTTATTTTAAAGACAGATTCCTGAGCCTCAGTACAGACCTTCTAATAAAGACTCCTTTGATATGGAGCCCAAGAATCTTAATTTTTAACAAAGCCTCTGGATGGCTTTTTTACACATGAATGTTTGAGGATCGTTCATCTAATCCAAATCTTCTTTTTTATAGATGAAGAAACTGAGGCTCAGAAGCAATAATATACATTTATGGAGTCGAATTGATCAAAATGATCCAAATAGCTAGTATTTGATTTCCAACTGAAATATTCATATCATTCAGTCATTCATTTATTCATTCCTTTAACAAAAAGTTATTATTTACTCAGGTACAATGCTAAGTATTTATATTATCTAACACTTAAAACTCTCTGTATTATAATAGCTTAGAAGTTATAATTGTAGGCAGATTTAGCAGAGGATCCCTGGAAGAAGAGGACTAGGTAAGCACAGCTTTCTTGATGTAAGAGAAGCTATTTAGGCTTAAGTTATCTTGTGATCTAAGCCTGGCCACAGTGTTAGACCTTGCAGAAGAAGAGACCTCAGTGGTTAATGATTTTAAAGAAACAAAAAAGTGAGAACAAAACAGCTATTACCAGGCCAGGGAAATAGTTTAACCATATCAGAGACAAACTGTTGTAAAGACCCCCAATTCTGTTTCAAAGGTAAAGATTAGCCTAAAGCACATTCTTGAGCTGTTTAGAATCCAAACCCCCTTGAGCACTCAACCACCAGACTAACTAGAGCCCAAGGAATGATGCTGTTGACCTTTGCTGACCCTTGTGACTTCAATCAACTAGAGCGTGAACTCTGTCAACCTCTGCCCCAAATCCATGCTGCATTCTCCTTTGCTCAAGCCTTTTCATGAATATTCACACACCCTTAGCTTAAAATTTCCCCAATTTCAGAGAGATACTGCCTTGGGAAATATTCCTGGAGTGCTGTGATGGAGACTGCAATGGGGGTGGTAAAAGAATTTACCAGAAGTGAGAGGAGAAAGTGAGATTTACTGAGTACACTGCAAGGGAGAAGTGGGCTAGGCCAGGAGGGGAGGTCTGTGCTGGGGGAGAGAAACTGGGCTTCTTTTATGGTCCCTTCTGGTCACCCTTGGGTTAATCTTCCACCCATATGGTGGTTAGGGCTACGTGTGTCCTAGCTCTACCTTCTTGGAATGCCAATTGCTTGTGACTGCTGGTAATTTCCATTGGGGGCAGGGTATTATCCTCTTATCTTGAAAGGACCTCCCCAGCCTAAGATGGCTGTTCTATTGTTAAGTTCCACATTCTCTTTACTTGTTGCACTTAATAAAATCCTTCCTTCTCCCACTCTTTGGCTTTGGTTGTGTCTTTTGTCTTGACATCCACCAAGAGGTGAACCCAGTTTTTGGGTAACATAATTACTTCTCAGGAGACTGAGGCTAAGTTCTTTGAATAGTTTGCCTATGTTCTGACCCCTAGAAAGCTGATGGTTTTAGGTTTAAATCTTATGTCCCGTCTGGAGGGTAAGCACCCTCGTGGGAGCTCTCCAAGGGTTTATATGGTCTCAATATACTTTGTCTGGTGCTTTCTGCTAATGTGGACAACACTGAGCATATGGTCTTTGGGGATCTACCCTGCACTTTCTTCACCCTGTGAATATTTCTGCCTTTGATATAATTTACCTTCTCCTCCCTACACAGCTTCCCCAGTCTGATTTCTGGATGATTGGAATTGCTCCCCCAACAAAACAAAAAACAAACAAAAAAACCCACTTATGCTCCTTAACCCCAACTTGTGTTTCCTCCAGAGGCATAAATGGACTAAAATGTTTTGTGTGCCTATGGTATAGCAAGAAGTTTTTCATACGTTATATCATTTAATCTTTTCCTCATTGAAGTAGATAGTACGTATTTCTGACCTATACAAAATTAGAAACTGAGACTCAGAAGTTTAAAGGAACAGGACCAAGATCACAAAAGCCTAGGCGTTAGACTTACAGCTTTCAACAAGTAATTTAATATGTTTTTTAGACCCAAAGACTATGCCTAGCTACTTGAAACTTCTGTAGGTTTAAGTATGAAGATCTAAACTTCTGAAAGAGTGTCAACTCAGACCCTCAGCTTCTGACTCCTGAATTGCATGTGTAACTAGCAATGCTGGAGTCCAGTCCACTGTGCTGGAAGTTGTCTCTAGCCTGTCAGCAGAGTTATCAATGGCTATGTGTTTCAATCAAGCAGTGAAATGAAGAGTAAACGAATGTGGTTATTTTCCCATATTTTAGTTTGCTACCTAGGAATACTGTCAGCTGGGACCATGCATTATGCTAATGTTATTACAGCATTGTCTTCTTTGCATTCCAACAGGGACTGCTTTTGTTCTCACAAACTGTACCTCACTGAAATCTGGAAGTACCTGGTTTACATATTCACTGTCACTCTTGGCTTCCTCAGGGACCATTTCAAAGTACTGGAGGATGGTAAGCAAATTAGTTATTTGATTTCAATGAACCAAGGTCAACATAACATCTGTTTTCTTCAACTTTGCTATCACTTTTATTTCTGCAGCGTTTGCTTGGGCCTGTGATTCATTCTGTCATCTAAGAGCATATTCAATGACCTGGAGCCACTTATCTTTCCTGGCAGGGTTCTTTCAAGTTGTTTTCTTGCCACAGCCTGGCCAGCAAACTATGACTGAGTAACCAATGAAAATTCCTCAAATTCTGCTGTTTGCAAACTATACAAATGTCCTTTCCTTCCAGCGAATTGAGCGGTAGCATTTGACAAAGTGGATGTAAACATTTTTGTGGTCAGTATGGGAAAAGGAGGAAAAAAGTTCTTGGTCACCCACTTCCATATCAAGTAACCCTAAGGCAATGCATTCATTAGTCAAATATCTTATAGAACAAAGAATTTACTAAACAAATATTTTAGGTATCTTTTTACTTATTTTTGAAATCTGTTCTTTAAGAACTAGGAAACTTAGAAGAATCTTTCAAGATCTGCAATCACCATTGTCCCCCAAAGTCATCTGCTTTCAAATGCAAATTTCTTTGGCCAAAATGGCAGATCACATGGGTTCACATGGAGGGTAGATAAGACTGGACTGAATCAGGTTGATGTTGTAAAGTGTTAGAAGCAATCTCAATCTAAAGGGTAAGTACAAGTATGATCCTGAAGGAGAACCAAAGTCAAATGAAAGGAGAGGTATCAGGTTCAAGAGGTGAATGTGGGGGTGGAGTCACAATTGCGGAATACAAGATGTGCTGTTTGTGACTCTTCATAATTAGGGCAACTGCTAGGCTCTGGTGGGGGTCCTCGGACTCCTAAGGGGATGGGAGGAGTCCCCATGTGACCAGGTAGAACATGGGAGGGAATAAAAGTGGAGGAGGAATGGGATCAGTGCCCCTGATGGGGGACTGGGGAAGGGAAGGGGTTCCCATGCTCAGAGGGGCCCACCCATGGTGAGGAAATCAGCAGGTATGGAGAGGGACTTTCGGGGGTTTGGGGGATCAGAGGGGACTGCGGACAGCAACTCCCCTGCCTGCTCAGGACCTGGCAAGCCTACCGGGGTCCCGGGACTTAACCACCACCCCCTAGGGGCCCCTCACAGTGAATGGATCAGCAGGAACAGAGAGGGACCTTTGGGGGATCAGGGGATTGGAGAGGAATGCAGCCAGCATCTCCCCTACCTGCTCAGGCCCCAGGGAGCCTGGTGAGTTGCTGGGCCTGAACCCCAAACTGTAGGGTCCCCTTATGATCACGTGGGTCTTGGGCCTGAGCCCTGCCCCAGCCAGGACCTCCTGGAAGACCTGAGTACTACCTCCTGGAAGACCTGAGTACTGCCCGCCCCGCAAAAGGCCTCTGTGGGCCATGCAGGTCCTGGCCATGAACCATGAACCCCACCTCCAACAAAACCTCCTCTGGCTGCAAAAATCCAGGCGGGCCGAGCTCTGCTCCCCTCCGAGGCCTCCTCTGCCCATGCTGGCCCATGTGGGCATGGCTGTGGAGGCCTGTGCCCCAGCTGGCCTGTCCGGGCACATGTGAGAGGAACAGACACTGGTAAGAGGAAAAGAGGGGCTGACACAGAGGGTCCAGAGACCTACCAAGAGGTCTTGGAGGCGAAGTGGGCCTAGGCTATAGGAAGTGAACTTATAGCTATAGGAACCTATAGCTATAGGAAGTGAACCTATAGCTCACTGTGGGGGCAAGGACACAGACAGAGGTGGCACCAGGGAATTTTAATTTTATTCTTATTTTTTTATTTATTTAATTTTAATTTTATTTTTTTGCTGTTGTGGTTCTGTTTTGTTTTGTTGTTTCATTTTTATAGTTATTTTCTCTAATATATTTTTTTATTGCCACATTGCGTGGCTTGCAGGGTCTTGGTTCCCAGGCCAGGGATCAGACATGCGCTCCTGTGGTGGGAACACTGAGTCCAGGCCGCTGGACTAACAGAAAACTTCAGGTCCCAGGGAATATTAATCTGTGTGAGGTCTCCTGGAGGTCCTCATCTTGGCACCAACACCTGGCTCCACCGATCTGCCTGCAAACTCCAGTGCTGGATGCCTCAGGCCAAGCAAACAGCAAGACAGGAACACAGCCCCAAACAAAAAAAAAAAAAAAAAAAAAAAAAATGAGCTAACAGAAATATACGTTACAGATGAAGGAGCAAGGTAAAAACCTACAAGATGAAATGAATGAAGAGGAAATACACAACCTACCTGAAAAAGAATTCAGAGTAATGATAGTAAAGATGATCCAAAATCTCGAAAATAGAATGGAGACAAGGACATAGAAGAACTTAAGAACAAACAGTGCTGAACAACACAATAACTGAAATTAAAAATACACTACAAGGAATCAATAGCAGAATAAATGAGACAGAAGAATGAATAAGTGAGCTGGAAGATAGAATGGTGGAAATAATTGCCACAGAGCAGAATAAACGAAAAAGAATGAAAAGAAATGAGGAGAGTCTCAGAGACCTCTGGGACAACATTAAATGCACCAACATTCAAATGATAAGGGGTCCCAGAAGAAGAAGAGAAAGAGAAAGTGTCTGAGAATATATTTGAAGAGAATATAGTCGAAAACTTCCCTAACATGGGAAAGAAAATAGCCACCCAAGTCCAGGAAGTGCGAGAGTCCCATACAGGATAAACCCAAGGAGAAACACGCCAAGACATATATTAATCAAACTAACAAAAATTAAATTCAAAGAAAAAATATTAAAAGCATTGAGGGAAAAGCAAAAAATACCATACAAGGGAATCCCCATAAGGTTATCAGCTGATTTTTCAGCAGAAACTCTGCAGGCCAGAAGGGAGTGGCAAGATATATTTAAAATAATGAAAGGGAAAAACCTACAACCAAGATTACTCCACCCAGCAAGGATCTCATTCAGATTCAAGGGAGACAACAAAAGCTTTACAGACAAGTGAAAGCTAAGAAAATTCAGTACCACCAAACCAGCTTTACAACAAATGCTAAAGGAATTTCTCTAGGCAGGAAACACAAGAGAAGAAAAAGACCTACAAAAACAAACCCAAAACAATAAAGAAAATGGTATTAGGAACATACATATCAATAATTACCTTAAATGTAAACAGATTAAACGCTCCAACCAAAAGACAGACTGGCTGAATGGACACAAAAACAAGACCCATATATATGCTGTCTACAAGAGACCTACTTCAGACCTAGGGACACATACAGACTGAAAGTGAGGGGATGGAAAAAGATACTCCATGCAAATGGAAATCAAAAGAAAGCTGGAGTAGCAGTATTCATATCAGATAAAATAGACTTTAAAATAAACACTGTTACAAGAGACAAGGAAGGACACTACATAATGATCAAGGGATCAATCCAAGAAGAAGACATAAAAATTGTAAATATTTTTGCACCTAACATTGGGGCTCCTCAATACAAAAGGCAAATGCTAACAACCATAAAAGGGGAAATTGACAGTCACACAATAATAGTGGGGGACTTAACACCCCACTTACTCCAATGGACAGATCATCCAGACAGAAATAAATAAGGAAACACTAGCTTTAAATGACACAATAGACCAGATAGACTTAATTGATATTTATAGGACATTCCATCCAAAAACAACAGAATACAGTTTCTTCTCAAGTGCACAAGGAACATCCTCCAGGATATATAACATCTTGGGTCACAAATCACACCTAGACAAATTTAAGAATACTGAGATCATATCAAGCATCTTTTCTGACCAAAACACTATGAGATTAGAAGTCAATTACAGGAAAAAAGTATAAAAAACACATACACATTGAAGCTAAACAATACACTGTTAAATAAGCAAGAGATCACTGAAGAAATCAGAGGAAATCAAAAAATATATAGAAACAAATAACAAAGAAAACACGACAAACCAGAACCTATGGGATGCAGCAAAAGAAGTCCTAAAAGGGAGGTTTATAGCAATTTAATCCCACTTCAAGACACAAGAAAAATCTCAAATAAACAACCTAAACCTACACCTAAAGCACTAGAGAAAGAATAACAAACAAAACCCAAAGTTAGTAGAAGAAAAGAAATCATAGAAATCATAGCAGAAATAAACGAAATAGAAACAAAACAATAGCAAAAATCAATGAAAATAAAAGGTGTTTTTTTGAGAAGATAAACAAAATTAATAAACCTTTAGTCAGAGTCATCAAGAAAAAAAGGGTGGAGATTCAAATCAATAAAATTAAAAATGAGAAATTACAACTGACACTGCAGAAATACAAACGATCATAAGAGACTACTAGAAGCAGCTATAAGCCAATAAATTGGACAACCTAAAAGAAATGGACAAATTCTTAGAAAGGTACAATCTCCCAAGACTGAGCCAGGAAGAAATAGAAAATATAAACAGACCAATCACAAGCAATGAAATTGAAACTGCAATTAAAAATCTTCCAACAAACAAAAGTCCAGGACCAGATGGCTTCACAGGTGAATTCTATCAAATATTTAGAGAAGAGCTAACACCCATCCTTCTCAAACTCTTCCAAAACATTGCAAAGGAAGGAACACTCCCAAGCTCATTCTACGAGGCCACCATCACCCTGATACCAAAACCAAACAAATATATCACAAAAATAGAAAATTACAGGCCAATATCACTGTTGAACATACATGCAAAAATCCTCAACAAAATACTAGCAAACAGAATCTAACAACACATTAACAGGATCATATATATGATCAAGTGGGATTTATCACAGGGATGAAAGGCTTCTTCAATATACACAAATAAATGTGATACACCATATTAAACAATTAAAGAATAAAAACCATATGATCATCTCAATAGATGCAGAGAAAGCTTCTGACAAAATTCAACACCAACTTATGAGAGAAACTCTCCAGAAAAGTGGGCATAGAGGGAACCTACCTCAACATAATAAAGGTCATATACGACAAACCCACAGCAAACATCATTCTCAATGGTGAAAAACTGAAAGCATTTCCTCTAAGATCAGGAATAAGACAAGGATGTCCACTCTCACCAGTATTATTCAACATAGTTTTGGAAGTCCTAGCCACAGGAATCAGAGAAGACAAAGAAATAAAAGGCATCCAAATTGGAAAAGAGGAAATAAAACTGTCACTGTTTGCAGATGACATACTACACATAGAAAATCCTAAAGATGCCACCAGAAAACTACTAGAGCTAATCAATGAATTTGGTAAAGTTGCAGGATACAAAATTAATGCACAGAAATCTCTTGCATTCCTTTACACTAGCAATGAAATATCAGAAAGAGAAATTAAGGACTCAATTCCATTCACCATTGCAACAAAAAGAGTAAAATACCTAGGAATAAACCTACCTAAAGAGGTAAAAGACCTGTACTCAGGAAAGTATAAGACACTGATGAAAGAAATCAAAGATGACACTAACCCATGGAGAGATATACCACGTTCTTGGATTGGAAGACTCGATATTGTGAAAATGACTATAGAATCAATCTAGTATAGCCTACAGATTCAATATAATCCCTATAAAATTACCAATGCCATTTTTCACAGAACTAGAACAAAAAATTTTACAATTTGTATGGAAACACAAAAGATCCCGAATAGCCAAAGCAATATTGAGAAAGAAAAACGGAGCTGAAGGAATCAGGCTCCCTGACCTCAGACTATACTACAAAGCTACAGTAATCAAGACAGTATGGTACTGGCACAAAAACAGAAATATAGATCGATGGAACAGGATAGAAGCCCAGAGATAAATGCACACACGTATGGTCACCTTATCTTTGATAAAGTAGGCAAGAATATACAGTGGAGAAAAGACAGACTTTTCAATAAGTGGTGCTGGGAAAACTGGACAGCTACATGTGAAAGACTGAAATTAGAACACTCCCTAACACCATACACAAAAACAAACTCAAAATAGATTAAAGACCTAAATGTGAGACCGGACACTGTAAAACTCTTAGAGGAAAACATAGGAAGAACACTGTTTGACATAAATCATAGCAAGTTCTTTGTTGATCCATCTCCTACAGTAATGAAAATAAAAACAAAAATAAACAGATGGGACCTAATTAAACTTAAATGCTTTTGCATGGCAAAATAAAAACCATAAGCAAGACGAAAACACAACCATCAGAATGGGAAAAAATATTTGCAAATGAAGCAACTGACAAGGGATTAATCTCCAAAATATACAAACAGCCCATGCAGCCTAATATCAAAACAAACAACCCAATGAAAAAATGAGCGGAAGACCTAAATAGACATTTCTCCAAAGAACACATACAGATGGCCATGAGGCACATGAAAAGAGGCTCAACATCACTAATTATTAGAGAAATGCAAATCAAAACTACAATGAGGTATCACCTCACAGTGGTCAGAATGGCCATCATCAAAAAGTATACAAACAATTAATGCTAGAGAGGGTATGGAGAAAAGGGATCCCTCTTGCACTGTTGGTGGGAATGTAAATTGATACAGCCACTATGAAGAACATTATGGAGGTTCCTTAAAACACTAAAAATAGAACTACCATACGACCCAGGAATCCCACTACTGGGCATATACCCAGAGAAAAGCATAATTCAAAAAGGCACACGTACTCCAATGTTCATTGCAGCACTATTTACAATAGCCAGGATACGGAAGCAACCTAAATGTCCACTGACAGATGAATGGATAAAGAAGATGTTGTACATATATACAATGGAATATTACTCAGCCATAAAAAGGAATGAAATTGAATTATTTGTGGTGAGGTGGATGGACCTAGAGTCTGTCATACAGAGTGAAGTAATCAGAAAGAGAAAAAGAAATATTGTGTATTAATGCATATATGTGGAATCTAGAAAAATGGTACAGATGAACATATTTGTAGGGCACAAATATTCAGAGGTAGAGAACGGGTGTGTGGACACATGGTGGGGGAGTGGGATGAATTGGGAGATTGGGACTTACATATATACACTACCATGTGTAAAACAGATAGCTAGTGGGAACCTGCTGTACAGTTCAGGGAGCTCACCTTGGTACTCTGTGGTGACCTAGATGGGTGGGATGGGGGAGGGGAGGGAAGTTCAAGAGGGAGGGGATATATGTATACATATAGCTGATTCACTTCATTGTACAGAAGAAACTAGCACAACATTGTAAAGCAACTATACCTGAATTTAAAGAAAAAGAGATGAATGTAGAAAAATAAAGCCAAATGATCAAGAACAACAATGTGGAACAGACTGGAAAGCGGAGTTTATTTTTGCAGCCATTCTTTGATCCTCTATTTTCAATATCTTTGCCTCCCCGATGGAATATCTCATCATTTTCTGTCAGTTCCACTCTGTGCCATGGCTCAAATAACATTGTTTTCCTCCAGCTGACCTGCAATACCTGTCAGTCTAAACCATAGGAGACGATCACTTAAGACCTTAACTTGTTTTTCAGCTTCTTATATTAAATCATTTGATAAGTCTATACAGAACTTATACTCAGCTGTATATTTAAAAAGTAAATCAGATCATTTTTCTATTCTGCTTGAAACTTTCCAACAGTTGTTAATTGCCCTTTTATGGCTTGTAAGGTCTTACTTCTATCTGTATGATTTTACTTCTGTCTTCCTCTTTTCATTTTTTTAATATTTCATTCCTCACTCTCGACTTCATTGTATGTGAGCCACACCTGACATTTTCTCTTCCTCAAATATGCCCTTCCCAACACAATATCTTTGCATTTGTTCATTACTTTGCAGTTCTTTTATCAGCTCTTCAAATGACTGACATCAGCACCTTTCTTCAGCTTTCTGATCAAATATTAGCTTTTCAAAAAGCCCTCTCTGGCCAGCCTTTCACAATAAGCTCCTAACACTCACATTTTATTCTCTACCACTTAAGTTACTTCCTTATATCATTCATCTCAACCTGCAATGTGATGGATTCTATAGATTGGTCCACTCATCTACCATTCTACCCTCCTTCTAGGTTGCCTTCCTATACCACAGAGACTGGTAAGCTAAAAATCTATACTTCCTGGACTCCTTTACACTAGGATTCTAGATGAAACTAAGGGTTATGTGACATTTGGAAAGTAGAAGTAAGGCACAGGCTATACCTTCTTGCTGCTTTTGTTGACAAGCAAGGTTGTAGAGCTGAGAATGCCAAGACACTACTGAAAAGACTGAACTTTTGTTTCAGTGTATATACTCTTTACTATCATGAATGTTAGAGGCAATAGTAGTGCAAAACTAGCTTCCTGAGTTTAGCTGAGCAACACTGGAGTGTTCTAGAACACAAGAGTACCAGTGGCTGGCCTCTGACTTTCATTTATTCGGCCTTTCAACCTTTTTTGTTTTGCATTTCTCTATGAAATCTCTGTCTCAAACCTCTTCTGACTAAAGCACCTAGAGTGTTTTCCTTAACTGCACTGAACTCTAATCAATTATTTATTTGTTTGTTTGTTTGCTATTTACTTTTTCTCTGCCCTTTCTAGAATGTAAGCTCAAAGAGGACAAGGACATATGTTATTCAGCACTGTACAACTATTTAACACTGAAACAATTCTTGGCACAGAGTAAGGGCTAATGAATATTGATGGAACCCTTGAGTGAATAAGTTAACATAAAACCAAATTTAACTTGTTCAACAAATAGGTTAAAGGTATTTAGACTATAATATTTTTGGTGCTGATCTTCTTTGTGTATTTATTTTGGACTTACGTGGCATTAGGGAAAGAAACTACATTAGAAACCAGGATTATGACACCCATGTTTTTGCTTTTCAGGGTACATAAATGTTAACAGTTTCTATTGAATAGGTTTTCATTTAAGTGTCAACGAATCCCAGTGAAAAAATATGAGAGCTGGATTAGAAGCTTTCATCCATAGCAATAGCTTTCAATGAATTTATTGCTTTTCTGACAATCTGCATATTCATCCTGGTGAATAAAATCCTATTTTCATAACTTGTGTTTTGCATGAGGAATCTGGAAATAGCATACATATTGGCTGTGTTTGAAGCTTCTCAGTTGCTCTGGCTCAGGCGTATAGCCTTTCTTCACTTCCAAAACTGCTTTCCTCTCCTCTCCTCTCCTCTTCTCTTTTCTCCTTTTTTTTTTTGAATATGCATTAATATCACACAACAGGCTGATGAATGCAGCTTACAATATCATCATTCACACAAATGAGTCAGCAACTTTATGCCACAAGGGAGCTTTAGATGTTTTGAAATACTTGACTTCAGATGGAAAGAGCCCCTCCAATCAAATTGGAGTTGCTGTTTATGTTACTCTTCTCTCTGACCTGCAATACTTAATCAGGTCACAAAGTCCTCTTATCTTCTTTCTTCTTCTGCGTATTTAAAACTGCTGCAGTGCCTATCACTAATGGGTAGATTCTATGGGGTTGGGAGCTGCTGCTGTTAATGGATACACTTAAAAAGGTTCTGTTTTCTTAACTGTTTCTTTCCTTTTTTAAAAGTAATATGTAACTTTCTAATTTCTACATAGATAAGACACATTTTTAACTAGTTCCCCTCAAAAAAATTATAGATAAAGAAAAACCTACCATGTTAGACTATTCCAAAAGCTGTTTTAAAAAGGGAAAACAAAACACTTTTCTTTTTCCTAAGGCAATTTTGGGAGCTCTGAAGCAAAGAGCAACTTTAGTCAATAAAAACTGATTCTCTCAAGTGCAGCAGGAAAATGTGACTCATTGCAGCAGAGGAGGGAGCTAGAAGCCAGAGGAGTGATGTTGCCTGCTTCCATTGGGTTTCATGAGTTCATGCAGTGCCCTTGTGATGAGCCACATTCAGCATGCAAACAGCTGAAGAGGCACGTGAGTGTGCATGTTGATGAGCGTGACCACTTACCATTCACCAACCACAGCCTGCTCCTTCAGATCTTCTTTTATGTTGAGAGAAGAGAGAACACAAGAATATGTGTTTAGGAGTTCTCTGTTTATTTATGTGGGAAGAAACAGAGAAGGGAAATTGGCTGGGGGATTTAAATAAACCAACAAACCAAAGAAGAGCTAAAGGAGAGCAAAAAAGAAATGGGCAGAACTTGAGGAAGAACATTTTTCAAACGCTGATGAAATTTTCTCCCTATGTTCTTTGTTCAGAGAAACGAACAAGTGGGCTAATTTGGCATTGCTGGTAAGGAAGAAGTAGAAGAAACAAGAAGTGGGTTCTGCTGGTATATCTAACTCTTAATACAGAGTATCAGAGAGAATGACTTTTATCAATTCTGTCCATTTCCTTCCTCCCTTCCTTTCCTCTCTCCCTTCTTTCCTTCCTTTCTTTCTTTCAATTACTGGACTGCATTCTAGAAAGTATATGGCCTAGCCCTCTGCCTCTGCATATAAAGATTCAGACACCTCTTAAAAAATTAAATGACCTGCTAAAGATAGCATTATCGTTTCCTATAAAAGTTGGAAATATAACTCAGACTCCCTAACTTCCATTCCAGTGCTCATTTCTCTATACCATCCAATATTATGATGATGATGATGATGATGATGATGATGATGATGAATAGTAGTTATCTTTATGGAACTCAAGCATCCTTGAGCATTAACTGTAACAATATTTTCCTAAAGTTTAACATTGTGTAAAAGGCATGATTGATTTTGATAAAACATGTTGTAAAGAAACTTTTAAATTTAAAGTATTTAAAGTTTTTAAATTTAAATTAAACTTTCAAATTTTGAATTAAAGTATTTAAAGTATAAATTTAAATTAAGTATTAAATTGCAATGAAATATTACAAAGTTATATTTTCTGTTGTCAGGAACTCACAGTTAGCCCATATGTAACCAAGATCAAACAACAAGTTCTTAATCATTTGAATTAAAATCCATTTCATGTCTGATATTTCTGAAGTGCAAAAGGAAGGAGAGAACTGCTGTGACCTTTTAAATTTCCTGCTAAGAGGCCATGACTAGTTCCAATAACTGAGGTTTTTGGTAACATTGAAGGATATAGTAGATTTCAGACATAAAGAATAAAGAATGTGGCAATAAAAGGAAGTGCCTTGTATCATGCTACTGGAGATCTTTATGTAGTTACAAAAATTTTGTTAGAAAATAATGACTAACCTCTAAAATACTTAGGTGATTAAAGTGGCATATGAAAGCAATGATCTTGGTATCTCAGGTCAAAAAATATTTCCACTTGAAATATACAAATAACTGAAAATGAATTTTGTTAAGGAAAAATTCAATCCAAAAATGTGAGTTAATATCCAATACTTCAATTTACATGGTGTAACCCTAACAAGAAACATCTCAACATTTAAAAAAATTCATAAAAATTGATAAATGTATCAAAAAGAAATGCCAGGAAAGATTTTCAAAAATCATGTAATCCAGACCCTTAATTTGGTAAGATAGAGAGTAAAATATATCACGAAGATGTTAATTGACTTAATTTCTGAAAATAATTGTTTTCAAAAGTCAAGCTAGAAACCAAGTCACCTGTTTTCTCAACAATATTAGTTACCAAACAGTAGGAAGAATAATTCTGGAGAGTCACAGATTCATTGCAAGTGGTCTGTTGATCCATAATACTATAAGCTTTGTCTATAGGCCTGGATAATAAGCTTTATTTAAATATATACTATATTTCATAGACAGATAATTACTGTAATTAACACCAAAGCATTTTGATTTAACAGTAGTTTTTCTCATACTTTTAAAGTCCATTAAGAATCAGTACATTTCCCAATCCAATTATTATTATTATTGGATGTCTATTATTATTATTATTATTTGGATGTCTCTTATTATTTGGATGTCTCTCAATAGTTTTGATATTTAAAAGGGTCCTCCCTCACATTTGAGAATACTGAGAAATATGTTCTACCCCATGAATGATTTATCCCTAACAAGTCAGAATTTAATGTTAAAATTTATTGCTGAATAATATTCTATTCTATAGATATATCACATTTTATTTATCCATATCCATCAGTTGATGACGATTTGGGTTGCTTCCACTTTTTCCCTGTTATGAACATGTTGTTTCGAAAATTTGTGTACTGGTCTATGTGTGGACATATGTTTTCATTTCTCTTGGGTATATATCTAGGAGTGGAATTGCTGGGTCACATTGGACTTATGTTTAATCTTTTGAGGAACTGCAAAATTATTTTCCAAAACAGCTGTACTACATTGCATTTCTGCCACCATTGTATTAGGTTTTCAATTTCTCTACATCTTTGCCAGTACTTATCATTACCTGTCTTTTTGATTATAATCATCCTAGTGGGTATGAAGTGGTGTCTTATTGCAATTTTGATTCACAATAACCTAATGGCTAATGATGTTGAGGATCTTTTTGTATTCTTATTGGATGTTTGTATATATTCTTTGGATATATATTCTTTGATTTTTAAAGTCCATTCCATCTCAAATATTACATTCTACATGAAGTCTTTCTAATTCTGCTGGCCAGCTGTGATTTCATTTTCCTCTGACTCATAATAGAATTCCTGTATGAAACTTAGTTAATTTAATTAATGATCACTTCTGATGTGTAAGATACTATGCTAAGAGTAATTAGAAATATGAATGTGATCAGATATTGATATATGGTCCCAGTAAAGAGTACAGCCACATCAAGGAGATAAAATATTTGCATTCTGGTCACATTGCATGCTTTTGTTTTTCCTTTCTGGTTTGTGAAATCAACAGCACTAAATTGCTATTTTATGGCCTAGTGACATGAACAAAGTCAACAAATATTGGTAGACCTAACTCCAGTCCCAGCCTAAATTATGTCTAACTTTGCAATGATCTTAAACTCAAGTAACAAATCTCATCAATCGAAAATACTGTCGGTTTATTTTTTGTGTTAAATCTTTAAATTTGCAAGTGAAATTTAAAAATTTTCTTTAAACAAGTTAACTCAAACCACCTGACCTCTTCCTTTCTAATGTTCAAAATCATACATAAAACTCTAGAAGAGGCTTACCTCAAAATTACCTCATCCATTTCTTACGAAAAATGCAAATCCCTGGAAATTGAATTTCATTTGAGTATTATATTCAACCTTCATACTCAAGCTTTATATAAAAATGCCACTTTTCTATAAGGACTTTCTCTGCATTTGTAAGGCAGTTGATCCCTCTTTCTGCTCTTACTGTATCATGCTTTAGCTCTATAACGGCAATCATCATTTTGAAATGTGGTTAGCTATTTAAGCCTAACTCCCTCCATAAACTGTAAATTTGTTAATGCTGTAGACTATGCTGGATTTCTCTGTGTATTCAGATTCTAGCTTATATTGTTTTTGTTGTAAAATCAATTTGATCAGATGTTATGAATTTTAAATAACTCAGTGAGCATTACTGATTGCCTATTACTGATAGAAAGCAGGTGTTTTCTGGTATTCGTAAAATATTTTTATAGAATCTAGAAAAGCAACTATTGCAAGCATTTTAAGGTTACTTTTGCTTTATCTTATGCTTTCTCACAAAAAGGAATGTTATTTTGATTATTTAATATGCAGTATCTTAGTTCTTTTACATTGGTTAAATTAAAATAATACCTTTTTTACCATTAACGATTATATGTGAGTTTTTTAAAATAAATTATTTTCATTGCTCACTTTAAAGAATTATTTAAACTTAACTATTATCTCATTATCTCATTTAAACTTAACTATTATCTCATATTTAAACTTAACTATTATTTCAGAACATATCTCATGTTCTAAGGAGCCAAACTTAGAACAAATGTGAGTGTGTGTGTATATATATGTATATACACATACATATATTTATAATGTTTAGTGCATAACCTTGTAGAGATAGATAGAGTTTCTGAGAAAACATATATTTTAATAGCGTGTACAGAATTTTCTCTATAATAGAGAAAAATCTGTGGAAAAATATTTTTTTGTAATTTCTAGTCATTTATTTTTTGCCAGAGTTTGATAGCTTCCTAAAATAATCTTTTTAGAAAATGAAGTGTCCAATTTAAAATGATATTTGTAGTGGATAAGAATTGAAAAATCCAAAGGACAGTATTTAAATCTCTTTATCACTGCTACAGCTTGAACCAAAATGAATGCCCAGTTCTACAGGAAATTTGTTTCAAGCCTATGATAGATAAGTCATTTAACCACTGACAAAGACTCTTTCCTTGACCAAACTTTAGTCAGGATCCTCTGAATTCTCTTCTCAACTTGACCCTGACTTTTGGGACTCTGTGATTATCTTTTTTTTTTTTTTTTTATGTGGTACGCGGGCCTCTCACTGTTGTGGCCTCTCCCGTTGCGGAGCACAGGCTCCGGACGCGCAGGCTCAGCAGCCATGGCTCACGGGCCCAGCCGCTCCGCGGCATGTGGGATCTTCCCGGACCGGGGCACGAACCCGTGTCCCATGCATCGGCAGGCGGACTCTCAACCACTGCGCCACCAGGGAAGCCCTGTGATTATCTTTATTTGTCCAATTTTAGCAAGAATTCTTCTAAGTTGGTTTATATGGAATCCCTCATCCTTGATATCTGATCATTTTCCATATCTAACTGGGTTCCTCATGTTCCACTATCCCCAGGTAATGTTTGATCATGTTTGATCATTCCTCTTAGTAATTTTCATCCACTGACCCCCTACCCTATTCCTGGGCTACAAATTCCCAATTTTACTTGTTGTATTCAGAGTTGAACCTGATCTCTCTCCCCTGCTACAAAATCATTTGTAGTAGTCCCCAGGAATAAAGTCTGCCTTACCAACTTTAACAAGTGTCATAAGTTTTTTATTTAACATCACTCTAGGCTTCAGTTTTTTGGGTTTTTTTTTTTTTTAATCTTTAAAAGTAGGGAGCAAATGATTTTTTAAATGCCCTTCCAGATATAACGTGTAATTTTTGTGTTAACTTTTGAATCACTTTATAGGGAAGAACTTGGTAGGTATTTTCCCGTTAGATTTAAAAGGAGGAAATAATATCTAGTCTGCTCTATTTTTACATATTGTTCTTTATGCTTCCAACAATGCTATTAAACAGTGATAATACTGTATTACAGATGAAAATGGAGAAATCATCAAATTAAAAAAGAAAAACCCTATTTCCAAACCACACAGCTAGTAAATAATTCAATCAAGATTTAACCCCAAGGCTCTTTGTTTCCATAAATCACTATGTATACCTGTGGCAAGTTATCTTTAAGTTCTATTAAAAACCTGCAGTGCTTAAGTTTAATATAAATGTTTAATATATGATATATTTGGCTCTAGATTATCTAGGGCATCTTCCTCATCCCCCTTTCCCCTAACCACAATCTCAAACCTAAGTTTACTTTTAGCAAAATATATCTAAGATTTACCCCAGAGTCATATTCTAAATTGCTCCCCTACTGTCATATCAGGAATGCTCTTTTGGACCTACATTAGGTGAAAATGTATTGATATATTGAGAAAATAAAGTTGTTTTGACACAATTAGAGGTGCCAAGATGGAAGAAGCACTTGTTAGGGAACCTTAAAGTGTTACATTCCATTGGCTCTTTTTACATGTAATTTCACAAAGCAGCATTTCATTCTTCCAGTGATAAAAAAAAAATTACATTATGAATGCCAAAGTAATGACTGCACTCCACCACCCTGTGTTATTTAAGTTTGTTAATTGCTTTATTTTGAATCCCTGTGGTTTGGTTAATTGAGGTGATCAAAGTTCTTTGAAAATCTTCTTACTCTTACTCTTGGCTTTTGATGAGTCACTTCGAAGTGGCTTGGGTGCCACTGTGAAACCTCAAGAAATAGAGTCCTAGCTCACCACTTGTCTCTGTATTGGAAGGCTCTGGAACTTCTAAGATCCAGGGGCTAAATCTTATTTGGATGTTTCCCAGGAGAATCCTGGAATCAGAGTACAATGATGTGGTTTAACATTATGCAAAACTAAACTCTTCAAAACTATCTCTCAAGACATTCTGAATATCATTGTGCAATACTGATAGCCAATTCTAGCATGCTTATATTCCAGACTATCTGGGAATTCAAGCAACAAAAGACATACACTTCACAAAAAGATTGTCTTGAAAAAAACATTTATTTCACCAAACATGAATCTAAGGGTTGCTGTAAAGGGATTTTGCCGATGTAATTATTGTCCCTAATTAGTTGACTTTAAGTTAATCAAAATGAAGATTATCCTAGGTACAACTGATGTAATCAGGTCAGTCCTTAGAAGAAATCAGGGAGATACTAAGCAGCAGTAATTTTCCTTCTTCTTACCTTGTAGAATCAAACAACTGTATTGTATATTGCCAATGGAGGCAGCCCATGTTGCGAGTAACCTCTGGGAGCAGAGTGCAGTTCCAGACTGACAGCCAGCAAGTAAATGGGGATGTCAGGCCTAGGTTTGCAAAGACCTGAATTCTGACAACAACCAGTGATCTTGGAAGAGAACTTCAGATGACATCAGAGCTTAGCTATCATCTTGATTTAGCCTGGTGAGATGCTAGGCAGAGAAACCATAAGGATTGTACCCAGACTTATGGAAGCAATGAGCTAATAAATTTGTGTTGTTTTAAGCCATTAAGTTTGTGATCATTTGTTTGATAGCAATAGAAAACAAATATAAGTGTATAGTGAAAAAAAATAGAAGACAAGTCTAGAATATAGAATAGAAATAGAGTATAAAATGTAAAGATAGATTCACTCCTGCCTAGAATATTCAGTGATTGTTTGTTTGCAATCAATTCCTTTCCTTTCAAATTTGTTAGTATGAAAATGATGATGTTACCTAATTTTATATTTGCCTCTCAAATTGTATTTAGAATGTATGTGCACATTTTCATTAATATCAACTTTTTATTTGGCTCAAGCTGTGAAGCTATTTTTACCAACTCTTTTCTTATGATATGTACATGTGTTTTCTTTTTTCTAATTAGATACAAATATGTTGGACACTTCTGATAATGTGCTGAAATATGTTGTTCACATTTCTGTTTTGGAGAATTTAGAAACATTAATTTTCACATATCAATCGTTGATTTTAAAAGGTAATTGGGGGACTTCCCTGGTGGCACAGTGGTTAAGAATCTGCCTGCCAATGCAGGGCACAGGGGTTCGAGCTCTGGTCCGGGAAGATCCCACATGCCGTGGAGCAACTAAGCCCGTGCGCCACAACTACTGAGCCCACGTGCCACAACTACTGAAGCCCACATGCCTAGAGCCTGTGCTGTGCAACAAGAAAAGCCACCACAATGCGAAGCCCTCACACTGCAATGAAGAGTAGCCCCTGCTTGCTGCAACTAGAGAAAAGCCCACGCACAGCAACAAAGACCCAACGAGCCAAAAAAAAAAAAGGTAATTGGTTTATTAATGTCTCTTGCTCACCTTCTATGAGTAGTTTATGAAAGCCAAGCTATATTTAAAAGTAAAATAATGTTTATTACTTTTTCTAAACATTTTACATGTATCACAGGTATACTATAGAGATTTTGAAAACTTTAGAAAATAAAAGTTATTTGGGACTGGAAAATATAATTTATCTGAAATATGACTAATAACATGGCTGATTATTATATGCCTTTAAACTCTTCTACCAGCATGTGTATCGCTCCACGTTTAAATATTGCAATCAATTCTGTATGCTTTTGTGTCTGCTTTTCTACCTAAATTCATAAATATTTTACATGTTATTTTTATTCCCCAACATTATACTACATAGAGATATAGATGTAGTTGTGGTAATTACAAATATTCTTTAAAGAAAAGTGAAAAAACACAAATGAACCTAAAGAAAATAGAATTTTTAAATTGTGTATAATATTATCATCCTGGAATGCTTTTAAATATAAAAATGGAATCATATCTCTCATACTTGGTATATTTGTTTCTTATTAACACTGTTACAAACTTGGTGGCTTGAAACAACAGCAAATTTATCTTTACAATTTTACAGGTCTAAAGTCCAAAATGGGTTTCACTGGGCCCAAGTGTTGATGAGACTGCATTCTTCTGGGGGACTTTTGGTGAAAATTAGTTTTCTTGCCTTTCTCAGCTTCTATAGGCTTCTGGTATTCCTTGGTTTGTGGCTCCCTTCCATCTTCAAAGTCAGCCATGTAGCATCTTCAGATGTTTCTCTGACTCATGCACTGACACGTCTGCCAAGCTTGTTCATTTATAAGAGCCCTTGTGAATACTTTGAGTACAGCTGGATAATCCAGGACAATCTCCTCATATCAAGGTCAGATGATTGGCAACTTAATTCTATCTGCAACCTTAATTCCACATTGTCATATAATGTAACACATACATAGGTTATGAAGGTTAGGACATGGACATTTTCAAGGGCCATTATTCTATATATTACTCTTGATATTTGCTTTTCACATAGTACCATGTATTCCGATACCTATATACATTCATATTTATCAATCTTCTTAGTGATTTCATAGATTCTTTTACATGGATGCACCAATTTTCTTTTCACCAGGTAATCTCTTGGCACTTGGTGTATTTAACTTGTTTCCTAGTTTTCACTTATATAAATGAATAATAGTCATTTAATAATTTATTTAGATATCTTTTTATCATCCATGTGCAACAGTCAAAAATAATTTGTTGTAGAAAAATTGTTCAATTTCTACATATGAAAAGCATTAGAAGTCAATGCTCAATAGACATTCTTGAATCAGAACATCTGGATTCAAAACCCTATCTCATCAATTACTGTCTGTTTGATCTTAGACAAGTCACAGAATCATTATGAGTCACAGTCTCCCCATTTGCAATAACATCTACCATTAAGATTGTTATGAGATTTGAACGTACTGATTCTGTATAATGCTTAGAAGACTGTCTGGCCTGTACTACATAATAATCATTGCAACGGTGGTCCAAGTGCTTGGCTAGGTGTTAGATATGCAACCATGAACAAAACATCACAATCCTTGACTTTCAGAAGCATAAAATCTACTGGCCCGTGCATATTTGGTAACAAGTATATTTATATTCAAATGATAAATTCCTAAGCACAGAATTGCTAAATAAAATGGTACTATAAATTTAGTGCTTTTTGGTAAATATTATAAAGTATTTAATTATATGGTCTCTCTAGTATAAATCATTTGGTTTTCTCTTATGATTTCATCAGCTAGAACTTATAATGTTACATAGTTGTACATGCAGTCATTGTAGTGTTGGCTCACATTTTAATTAGAATGATATAATGTGGCCTGGTTTTGAAATTGTGTTGGCAGTTGATTTGTAAACAATTTTCTTCATTTATGGAAATAAAACCCTTGACAGGATTTTAAATTATATAATTTATTACTCAAAAATGTACATCAAATTTTACTGAATTTGTATTTGGCATCTACCGAGAGATTTTTATAGATTTTTTCCTCCCTAATGGTCTATGAATATAGCAGACATTAAAATACATCCTAATATGTAACCACTTAGAAAAACACTTACTCGTGTCATAGTCTTACCTCTGTGTTTTCCTAGAAAACAATGCACACTTTGCAATATTTTGTTGGATGATGCAATGTCAATGTAGACTCAAAGAAAACACAAAACGAGGCAGGGAAGGAGGGGAAGCAAATACAAGGAGGTATGTTTCTGAGTGGCTTCACCTTAGTAATAAGTGAGGCTACTTTTTAGTTTTGCAACGCATCTTCAAAAGCCTAATGGATTATGGCATCCACGAGAAATAAAAGGGAAAGAATATATCCCCCACTCCTTCTTGTCACCCCTATCTCATTTCTAAAGTCCACTCTAAAGGGACTTAGGTCACATGCACATTCATGTTTACAGGTCTGTCCTCTTCAGGTAGCCACTGACGTAAGATAGGTTCTCTGGGTGGCAATGTTCCCAGTGCACAGATGCAGTATGTACCCTCTTTCTTGGATAGCACCACACAGCCTGTGAGGCTCCTGCACCTATAATTGTGGCCTGAGAAGCCATGGAGTGATCTGTGTTTAGAAGCTTGGCGAGTGTGTGTGTGTATATTTGTGTGTGTGTGTGTGCACGCGTGTTCACAGTGGTGGGGGTGGGGAGAGTGATCACATGATTTCATTAAAGATTGACCAGTACAATTATGTGGTGTTAGTCCTTAAATATATGTTAGATGCTTTACAGAAAATTTTGCTTTAATGTACTTTCCAAGCTCTATATTTTCATTTTAATTGGTATGCATGAATATTTTAAACATCATATACTTTTGTATTGTTTGTTTTCACCAAATATGAGAGTTTTGAAGGGTTTATAATATTTTAAAATCTATCCACTGTGGTATCTGACATACTGTTTTTTTAAGCAATGCTATTTTTCATAATTTTTTGGTCATTTACAAGAAATTTTAGGAGGCATTTGCTAAGTTAGTAGGCTGAATTTAATATATGGAAATAAAAGGACCTCTTAAAATCAGTGCAAAGTTTATGCACTGATTCAGGGAAGGGAGAAAGGATGAGACTTAGCTAATATTTGTACTTTTCACCTTTGGTCAAATGTCCTGCTTCATGACAACATCCCAATGCTGACTCATTTTGGGGGAACATTATGGTTTTGTTTTTCGGAGATCTCAGGAGGTACTGCCACACTGTAAAATTATTTGACATAGGTAAAAAACTGAAGTGGAATTGAACTTGATTCTACAGCTACTCCCTCTCTCCCTTGCCCTGCTATTGTGCCTGGATTGTCTCCTGTCTCTATACTTTTCCAGTTGAGAGGCTAATATCGGCCTCAAACTTCTCAAACTCCAAAAGATTGCAGTCAAGGTTTTAAAGGATTGCATCACCCACCATCTGGATATCAGCACAGTGTGGTTGAGAATTTTCTGAGTGTCATCGAATGCAGCTGGAGAAGAGGAAGGAGGCTCCCCTAATCTCCTTCAGTGGATGTCTTGGGCATCCCTCTCATATGGCATAGGTGAGAGTCCCTTTTTTTCTTACTCAAAAGGGGATGGGAGAGGAAACTAACAGTGCTTTCCAGGCCTGCACATTTCTTCTAAACGTCCACCTTCTCTAATAAAGTGTCAGAGTTCTCTATTAAATAGTGTGGAACAGAGAGAGGGGATAGATCACCTTAGTTATCTAATAATGTGAAGCAGTTGTCTTTTGAATATGAAATTTCATATCCATCATTGCTACTAACTTTGGGGTTGGGAGACAAGAGGAATAATCCCTTCCACTTAATGTTGTAATTATTACACAGTTTGCAATTTTCCTCACAAACGATCTTGGTCTGACTGTGACACAGCACCCTAGACTGTCATTTCTTTGATACAGAGAACAAATAATTACCAGAAACTGAGTACTTCCTAGGTGTTGGTACTATGTTAACCACTTTTACAGATCATCTCATATAATCTTCAAAATAATATTATGAAGTAGATATAATAGTTATTGTATTTATCACCCTTTAATAAAGTCCTTTTAGAGCACATAAATTGCTTACTATTGCAGTTAGCCAGTAGCTAAGCTAAGATGTGGACTCAATGTTTGAATAGTGCATCTGTCATCTTAAAAACCATAGTACACTGTGAATGGCTTTTGGCTATATGATATGTCTTGGAATGAGGTCTTGTGTGTTTGTTGTACTTTAGGAGTTCTTAATCTATTAACTCTTGTGGGAATAAAATTATTTTCCAATCTCTTGGATTTTTAAAGTTTTAAAAGTATACTTTTCTTTTCAGGAGGAAGCTAACAGATTTTATAACATTCTTAGGGATGCATGTGGTGAAAAATTACTTATATACTTTTCATTTCTAGCATTGTTTCTTTCTCTAAGTTTAGACTCCTATTCCAAAAGAGTGGAAGAGTTGGGATGCTTGTATGATTCTTATCATATCTTCAACAATAAACATTTATTTGGCAATGCTTGTGTGTAAGACAGTATACTAATTATTAGAACTACCAGAACATAAATAAATTTATGACATGATCTCTGGCCTCATGGAGTTTACAGTCTAGTTTAAAATGACATGAAACTTATATAAAAAGAAAAGGTAAAAAATATAAGGTAGCTACAATAAGTTTCTACAATTAAGGCAATAAATGCTTTAAAAATTCAAGAGCTGAATTTAATTTGTATGGACTGTTCAGTCAGGAAAATTTTCTTAATCAGCATTCTTATTATTTGTTACTATATAAACAAATAATGGTCACGAGAGGAGAAAGGCATTTCAGACAAAGAAGAGACTGAAGTACTAAATACAGGGCCAGGCTTGCACAGATGATGTTTGAAGAAAGTCTTGCATAGTGCCTGTTGTGAAGCAGTGGAGAAGAATTTGGAGAATTGGGTTAGCGCCTAGGTTTTAAAGGTCTTGAATAACTTCTTAACATGTGGAATAACTCAAGGATCATTAGTATGAGAAGAATACATGTAATAATATTAGACTAGGAGTGGGGTGGGAGGAAAGAAATTGAAGGAGAAAAATAACAGGAAGCTATTTATGGAAAAGAAAATTGTAGGAATCTAAACATCCTGTTTGTATCATTGAGAAGCTTATCCTTATTTATATTCATATTACTGTTTTTCTCCTAAGGCAGAACATGCTGGTGATTCCAAACACACAAGAGAGCCAGACTGCCTGGTTTGAATTTTAGTTTTCTCATCTGCAACCTAGTCATAAAAACAGTACTATCTCGTTAGGTTATTTTGAGGATTAAATGAATTAATATGTGTTATTAACTAATAATAATTATGTGTTAAGCATCTAGAAGAGTGCTTAACTCCAAGTAAATATCATTCAGCATTAGCTGTCATTATTATCATTCCTCAAGTAATTTTTCAAAGGTTTGAAAGCATATAGCAGATAGTGAAAGATGAGATTTTCCTGTTATTGTCCCACTTCAGGGACTTCCAACCACAATTTACCACTAGAGCAAGTTACTCAAGGTCTGTAATCCTGAAATTTCTTCTCCATTAAAAGGGAATAGTAGTTACTTATCTTACGTAACTGCCACCATATACGCTTTGGACAACTTCCCATTTCCCTTTCCCTCAGCCTCTGGCAACCACCATTCTATTCTCTGCTTCTATGGGTTTGATTACTTTAGAGTAATGGCAGGATTTACTTCTTTTTTAAGGTTGAATAATATTCCATTGCATGTATATAACATCTGCTATTCAACACAGTGCCCATAGTTATGATACTGTCTTGTGCACTTAAAAATTTGTTGAGGGTAGATCTAATGTTACGTATTCTTAATACAACATACACACATACACATAAAACAATACAGAACAGAACAAAACAGAAAACAGCAAAATGGAACTCCAAAAGGGCCAAGGAAACTTTTGGAGTGATGGATATGCCTATTACCTTGCTGGTGGTGCTGCTTTCCTGGGTGTGTATATGCATATATATGTGTGTGTGTGTGTGTGTGTGTGTGTGAGTGTGTGTGCAAACTCATCAAATTGTATATTTACATATGTGCAATTTTTTGTATATCAATTATACCTCAATAAAGCTGTTAGTGGAAGAATAGTAAAGCTACTATGTATACCGGATAAAATCTGTAAGGTAAGTAATATGTCAGTGAGACCTGATGCATGATAGGTCCTCAATCATTGTCAAGTTTTTATTTCTGTATCTGTCAAGGTTCAGTCAGGAAAACAGAAAGCACAGCAGTTACTGCAGCAGAGAAAATGTTAATATAAATATATATTTAGTCAGGTATTGAAAACTAAAAATGAAAAAAAAAAGAAACTGAAGTTTTACAGAAATTGTAAGTTCTGTACAGAAAGCAGCTACTGATCCCTAAGGTGGGGGAAAAAAGGAAAGCAGCTAAGGTTGGCCTAGCCCTCTGAGGAACGGATGTTTCCCTGCTGGTGCATGAGGAACTAGGAGAATGACTCAAACAGAGCTGGGACTCAGACCTCAGAGGAAAGAGTTGTAGGTTTTTGGATGCTTCTGTCTCTAAAAGCATGTGATGCACTGGTAGTAGAAATGACAGAGAAACTGAAAGTTAACTGCAGCAACTGGAACCAATTGTGTTTGCCAGGAGGAAGAACCATGGAAGGGGTGGTGGAAACAAGAGGAAACTAACAAAAATGAGCAAACCCCATATCTTTAACCCTTCTCCAGTAATCCAGTCTTTCTCTAGCACCCTCTATTGACAGAATTTAAAATGGAGCCAGTTGGTAAAGGAGACATTTGGTATGCTGTCCCTACACTAGCATCAAAGGGGAATATAAATGGGTGGGTTCGAAGTTGAGAAACAGTAATTTAATAATTCCTACATACTTTTTCTCTCTTGATCTACTAGTTCATCATGTGATATCTGTATAAGTAAAAAACCAAATATATATGTCAGTGTGTGTGTATATATGTGTGTGTTATGAAAATGTCTGGAGTCATAGGGTTTACAATGTAGTAAATACATTTTTTTTTAATGTGCAATGTAGTAAATACTTTTGAGGGAGTACAACATTCTGGAATTTATATATTTTTACAATTTGACAAGGATTTCATCAGTTTGAAAAATGATCGAAGCAAACTCAATTTCTCTTGTACGCTCATACAAAGCAATTCAATTATTTTCTTTTTTCTTAGGAACAAAATACTTACATAATGTTATTGTTAAAACTAATATGAAAATCTAATGATTACCATATAGGCAAAAGGCCACTGGACAGAGACAAAGGTAAAAGGGAGAGATTAAGAGTTAAAAGAACTGGGTTTTGGGGACTTCCCTGGTGGCACAGTGGTTAAGAATCCGCCTGCCTTCCCCTTCCCCCTCCCCATGTCCTCAAGTCCATTCTCTATGTCTGTGTCTTCATTCCTGTCCTGCCCTTAGGTTCATCAGAACCTTTTTTTTTTTTTTTTTTTTTTAGATTCCATATATATGTGTTAGCGTACGGTATTTGTTTTTCTCTTTCTGACTTACTTTACTCTGTATGACAGACTCTAGGTCCATCCACCTCACAACAAATAACTCAATTTCGTTTTTTTTATGGCTGAGTAATATTCCATTGTATATATGTGCCACACCTTATATGTATACATATAGCTGATTCATTTTGTAATACAGCAGAAACTAACACAACATTGTAAAGCAATTATACTCCAATAAAGATGTTGAAAAAAAAGAATCTGCCTGCCAATGCAAGGCACATGGGTTCGATTCCTGGTCTGGGAAGATCCCATATGCTATGGAGCAACTAAGCCTGTGCGCCACAACTACTGATCCTGTGCTCTAGAGCCCATGAGCCACAACTACTGAAGCCCGTGTGCCTAGAGCCCGTGTTCTGCAACAAGGGAAGCCACTGCAATGAGAAGCCCTCACACCGCAACGAAGAGTAGCCTCCGCTTGCCACAACTGGAGAAAGTCAGTGCACAGAAATGGAGACCCAAAGGAGCCAAAAATAAATTAATAAATAGAACTGGGTTTTGATAAAATATTTGCTAAATGTAGTGAATATGGAATGTGGTATTAATCACTTTTTCAGGTCCTGTTTTTTCAGCTGTTATATGACTTAGCTAGAGAAGATGATCCTTAAAGCCCTCTTTGGTCCTAATATTCTATGTACATCTCCCATAAAACAAAGAAGCGGGGTTTATTTGTTAATTAATTAATTAATTAATTATAATTTGAAATAAGGATTTCAGGTAGTCATTTCTGGGCCTTGGAAAGTTGGTGAATAACATAGCTATATTGTTCTGAAAAGTTCACTTTTGATATTTTTAGCTTCTTATTCATACCTATATTTATCTTTCAAGCTACTTGGTGGTGTCATGGCATATTTTCATTTTCCCTTCTTTTTTTTTTTTTTTTTTTTTTTTGCGGTATGCGGGCTTCCCACTGTTGTGGCTTCTCCCGTTGCGGAGCACAGGCTCCGGATGCGCAGGCTCAGCGGCTATGGCTCCCGGGCCCAGTCGCTCTGCGGCATGTGGGATCCTCCCGGACCGGGGCACGAACCCGTGTCCCCTGCATCGGCAGGTGGACTCTCAACAACTGCGCCACCAGGGAAGCCCTTCCCTTCTGAATTGACCACAAATGAGTAACTAGAATGGCTACAAGATGAATAGTTAGAATGACTACAGGTGAATCACTGGAGTGACTACTGTAGCCATTCTCTGGCTTTAATGAAGGTATTTAAAATTATTCCTAAAGGTCAGACATATGTCAAGACCAAAATTAAGTAATATCTGCTGCTAACCTGTTATTTTATGGTCTATTCTTTTTAAATATTTCTTTAAATATCACCTTAAAGAATAAATAGAAAAGTTTTCTTATCAAGGACTAAATAAAACACTTAAAAATTAATGTTAAGAGTTGTTTTGGGTAGAAATAGACACAGGCAAGCAATTCCAACTGAAACAATTTCACAGTTTTTCTAAATCTGTTGTTAAGCTACAGGAGCAGATCCACATTTCTCCTCAATTTTATTTATTTATTTTTATTGAATTATAATTGGCATGCAATATTATATTAGTTTTAAGTATACAATATAGTGATTTGATATTTTTATGCATTACAATATGATCACCATGATGTCAATTACCATCTGTCATATACAGTTATTACAATATTATTGATTATATTCCCTGTGCTGTACAATACATTCCCATGACTTACTTATTTTATAGGCGGAAGCTTGTACCTCTTAATTCCCATCACCTATTTTCCCATCCACCCACCCCCACCCCCTGTCAACCAACAGTTTGTTCTCTGTATCTATGAGTCTATTTCTGTTTTGTTTTGTTTGTTCATTTGTTTTGTTTTTTTAGATTCCACATATAAGTGAGATCATATAGTATTTGTCTTTCTCTGACTTATTTCACTTAGCATAATACCTTCTAGATCTACTCATGTTGTCACAAATGACAAAATTTCATTCTTTTTTATGGGTGAGTAGTATTCCATTGTATATAAATACCACATCTTTGTCCATTCATCTGTCAGTGGACACTTAGGTTGCTCTCATATCTTGACTATTGTGATAGTGCTGCAATGACTGTTAGTTTTATCTTGTTGGTAATAAGACAATCAATCCCACTGATAAGACATTTAATCCCATACACTGTGATTAAATCCAAAACAAGTTTATGTGAATTTATATTAAACATATATTTATAAGTTACCTGCACTGCAGTATCTTATTTATAAAATATTTTGTGTTGTTTTCTTTGCTTGTATATCTAGAATCATTCAAGGAGTACACAAGACACATTTAATACCTAAAACAGTTGAACCTAAATATCCTTTTCTTTTAACATTAATGCAATTACCTATCCTTTTACTTAGAGGAAATGAGATGTGGTCACTTATGATCTGTAAGTCACTTATCATTTACATTTTCTACTGCTTCCTGGATGATTATCTGCTTTTAAATGATATCTACTGCTTTGAAATCCTCTGTGTATTTTAGTTTTCTTTTCTTCTAGTCTTTTAGTACATATTCAGTTGTTTTAGTAAGAGAGAGAAAAAGTAATCACAAGCTATGACTGATGAAAATGTCACCTACTGAACCACTTACATAAATGGTATTTATATACTTTCTACATATACAATAGATAGAGTTTAGGAGGAACACAATGATGGAACAAGGAAATGGTGACAGGGTAAAAGATGTACTCTGTGAAAGGTTTGTGAACAAATGGGTTTTCAAACTCATCTACATGTCAACAAAATATATATAAAAAAGAATGTTTTGAACGAATGAAAAGCTCTAAGCAATAAAAAAGCATACGTAACAATCCGCAAGAAAATTAAATATGCTTCCTCAAGACCACAAATTCCTGCTTTCTAATTTTAATTTTATTTAAATCTGTTTTGCCACTCTCAGTAAACATTTCATCCAAAAGCTACTGCAATTTTTTAAGAAGTTCAAAGTATTTCCTTGTGGCCAAAAATACTGAGAAAATGTTCCTAGCTTTGTTAACCATCTTTTCATACTTGCCATATTGGTAAAGAGGGAGAGGAGGAAAAAAATAGATAAATACATAATGTTGCTGCTAGGTACCTGTGTTAGTCAAGGAAAACTAATTTTTATAACAATTTGGAACCTCTTAAATGTTTTATGGCTAGTCTTCTACTTAGGAGAGGATTCAGCAACTAAGGCTGTTTCTTCTAATGGCTCTGTTGTTCTGTACGGCCACTGGACTTTTGACCTCTATTAAAGAAACATGTGAAGAAAGAATGAGGAAAGTCTTATTGGGAAATATGGTCCAGGTCTGGAGATGATGTTTATCACTCTGCCCATATTCCATTGGCCAGACAGTTGGGCTATAAATTTTGACCGTCTGTCCAGTTCCTATGTTGATTCCACTAAATCTCAGTATTGGTAGGTAAATATTTCCAGAAATTTTTCTTAATGAGAAAACTAAATCTTGAGAACATGTTTATGGTAACCAGTTCTTCCTGTTTTGCCTGAGACTTCACTGGTTTTAAAACTGAAAGTTATGCATCCCAGGTACACCATCCTGTCCTGCGTAAATCAGGAGGGCTGGTCACTCTGCACACCAGGAAATTCTAGTGCCTGGATGTCAAGAGGTTGAGCTTGTTTCTGGGTCCACTACAAAAATGCTATGTCTGTCCTTGTGAAATTCACTTAACCCTTCGGGGTGTTAGTTTCGAATTTAGGATAAAACATTTCTTCCATTTCTAACATCATGATTCTACAGGTGGTTGGGCATTCACAGGGGAAGGAAAGTAGCTAAATGCCCTGACCCTAAATATACACAAATTAAAACAGAAACAACTCTTGCCTTATTCACAACAGGGAATGCTGTAAACCAACTGTAACTGCTTTACACTTGGGCAGTACAAGCCTGCTATTCCTCCCCACTGGCCCACATGAGTATGTCTTCAAATTCATCCTCAAGGAATAGTGTGTGGCCTAGTCAACTGATAAGAAAACTGATCAAAGTTCCAAAACACTTGGAAAAAAGACAGAAAACCATCATATTTGAAAAGGATACAGAAATTTACTTAGAATCGTCTCTGAGATACCTTTTGAATTAGAGTATTTAAGTTCACTATTGTGTAAGAGGACAAAGTATTTTTGTAATTTCTCTGACCTTCTCTGCATCATTATACCTCCAAATAAGATTCTTTAATAATGGTCTCAACGACACTTCAAGCTTCTGATTTCTCCCACAGTGGAGTATAGGAGCTTGAAAATATTCAATATTTTCAAACCAATATTCTTTGAAAATATTCAAAGAATCCAGCAGTTTCTTACAGTTTTGCCTATAACATGGCCCTGACACCACATGAGAAAAAGCATGAATGTAGAATCTAAAGAATGTGTGAAACAACATCATTTCTGATTTCTACTCCCAGCAGAAAATTTGTAGATGCTGCCTCCCGTGTGAAGTAATGAGTTCCTGTGTGAAGCATAATTTGCATCATGTTTTTCCAGTGTGACTGAAACAAGAGAAATCTGTAAGGGCCAAAACGCATAAAATAAATAAAACTGTGTGATCTGAAACTATAATGAAAATACACTAACAGGAAGAGTTGTGCTGAGGACAGGTGATGTTATTGGTGCCAAGTAGGGTAAACAAAATTAAGAATAAACTGATAACCTGGAAGGGTGTTAGAGTGGTCAAAACTCCAACTTGTTCCTAGAAGAATCAAACTAAAATTTTCTTTGAGGATAGCATACCTCAATTTAGACACCCAGGTTTTCAACAGATTAAGAAATAAGATAAAGAAAAAAAAATTCAAAATCAAAAATCACTAAAACAAAAGGGGCAAATCAATGTTAGTGAGAATTTTAGTAATAAAAACAAAGGAGTTAGATATGCAAGCACTTCAGATAATAGAAATATGAGCCACAGAGTTAATTTAGACTATCTATGCAATAATAACTGCTAATACTTGGCACTCTTCTAAGTACATCACATATATTGACTAAGCCCATTTTACAGGAGAAACTGATTAATCTGCCACCTTTTGAGAGACTTCAAGTCACATACCTCCATTACTTATGGGAAATACAGTAGACACTTTTGGATCTCTACACAATTACAATGTACCCTCAACAACCTTTGATTTCACCTGGAGTGGCCTGATGCCATGCACGCTGAAAGTGTCTGCCTTCAAGATCCAAACAGATGTGTCTTCTTGTCTGCTTTAGGATTTTCTCTAAATCAATGAGATTTTTTGTTGTAATTCAACTTGACTGTAGGTGCAACCCAAAAGTTCAACAGAGGTAACATGCCCGGAGCTAAGTCTCAAACATTGGGGAATATAAGGCAGTGGATAAATTATTCAGCTTCCCATACTGGGGAGGGTGAGCATTCTGAGGTGTATTCTACACAGTTCCCCAGGGGGTCCCCAGTGTGACTGAGCTTCAGTTATCCTCAGTTGGCAACAGCTTAATAAAGGATCCATATTGAATTTGAGATATTTATTATTCATTCAAGTGGAAATGTCAAATAGACTAATGACTATACAAGTATAGAGAGAGGCATTGGCTGAAACTTTGTACAAATTTGAGAATTTGTTACTCTTTATTTCTCTGTTTTGCTATTGAGGAATTTATGTTGTGCTCCGACTCTTGCTACTCAAAATGTGGTCCATGGACCTGCAGCATCAGCATTACCTAGGAAGTCATTAGAAAGGTCTAACCTCCACCCCAACCCATCTACTGAATAAGAATTTGGATTTTTACAATATCCTCAGGTGTGTATTTTATACATTTAAGTTTGCAAAATGCTGCTCTATACCTTCACTGTCCAATATGGCAGACAATAGTCACATGTGCTTTTTGAGATGTGCTATGAGTGTAAAATACACACCAGATTTCAAAGACTTAGTACAAAAAAAAAGTATATATTATAATGTCTCATTAGTGATTTTTATATTGACTTTATATTGATTATATGATAATATTTTGTATGTATGGGGCTAATAAATATATTACTAAAATTAATTTCCTCTCTTCTTAGTAAATGTGGCTACTATAAAATTTGAAATAATATATGTAGCTCACATAATATTTATATTGGAAACTATCTTTCTAAGCCATGAAAGGCTGTGGAAATTAACATTAAGGAACTTATATTCTTTCTTCCCCTGTTTGTATGTGATTTGAACATGTTTTCTTGGGGAAAATATATACTACAAATTGTCTTTGAATTTCATTTATCAGACTTTTGTTCAACTAACATTGTGATGCACCAAATATCTGATAAGCATCTAACACGATCCAGTCACTGTGCTCTGGAGAGTTAGTGAAGAAAGTAAACAAGGTCCCTTTCTTGAAGTAATCTGTAGTCTACTATGTTAAGACAACAACTAACAAATCATGGTAAAGTGTAATGAGGAAAGAAAGCAGAGTTTGGGTTTAGAAACAGTTGACAGTAACATTTCTCAGGGTAATGTTACCATTGTAGATGGGTTCATAGCAGAGGAAATAGTTGCTTACAATGAACTTTTAGGTGGCAAGAAAGAGAATGGGTGGAGGCAGAGGTATTCTCTCTGTGCTAACTGAAACCTTAATATAAAAATATCTCCTGCTCTCTCTGCTAGTAGAAATAGCAGTCTTGCTACATACCACATGATATTAAATGTGATAGTTTTTGTGTATAAGGAGAATAGAAATGATTTCTTGAGTTTTACTCCTTTGATCTTGGTGGATTCTTTCAAACTAGCATTTTCGCAGGAAATACAAGTTCTATAGTTCATCTGCTTTGGAAGTCTAATGCCTTCAATCATTCACCTACTGGTCTTCAACTCATTAATGGCTCCAGTGTTGTGCACTAATCTAACTCACAGTGTGAATCATTTTTGGTGCATTAGACAGAACTTTCTGAGGTTAGTATATTCCTTACGCACAATTTGATAGTTTCTAGAGTATGATTTTTAAAAAATATTTTAAAGATAAGCCTCAATTTGGGATGAGGAGCTGATTTATTTCTGTTGTGATTAGATCACACATCAGACTTTAGTGAGGAAATCCACATTGTCTTTGATTTAGACCCTATTTCCCAAAAAGACTTAGACAAAAAATACAAACCCTCCTAGAACAGATCTTCTGTGCCTTTAACCATCATACTGAAGCTATACCTCTTTCTACTGGTTAAGGGAACACCTTTGGAAGGAAACTTGAAACTTGAAAACAATTGGTTTATGGAACATATGCATTTAACATTTTCATTCATTCAGTTCCTTAAATTGTGGTAGGTTATTAGAGAACAATTCTTATGTTATTTTCCTCCTACTAGACAATAAATTGCTAAGAGTTCATTAACAAATGGTAGGGAAAAAGCAAGGGATTCAGAAAATATGTAGAAAATCTTAAAACAAATGCTTTCCATTCTGGAATAAATAACAGTCATGTCTCAGATCACTAATTGGACAAAAGGAGCCTAGAATCAAGTTACTCAAAGCATTTAGAATCTTCAGGAAGAAAAAAAAAAAAGCTGGTGGTTACCATCCAGGATTAAATGCTAAGGAAATTTAGAAAATCTCTAGATGAGATTTTCTAGATGAGAAAATCTCTAGATGAGATTTCTGCAAATGAATTTATGTAAGTCTATGAAATAAAGCTGGTTCTGCCACTTTGATTAGCTTATAGAAAATATAGAGTCAAAATCTGTGCTTAGCCATATTCATCTGCTCTTCTTAAGGCTGGGAGAATTTTTTCTCTCTGTTCCTGTTCAAAAAGTTCCATTTGTTTTTAATCCTAATTGTCCTGTTTTTCAGATTTAACTTTCAAGCTGCCTCAATGGAAGTGTGGGACATTTTATTTAAAACAAACAAAAAAAGAACTCAGGAAATAAAGTGTCTCTGACTCCTGGCTCCTGACAAGATGGAAAAGGAAGGAGCACAGGAATCTGGCTCCTTTCCCAGAGCTTAATCCTGGAGATGCCACAAAAGCAAGAGGGAAGTTGACAGATCTCAGAACATTAAAACCCAGAGACGCAGAAGGTGGAAGGTTCCTGGTCCTGGGTTAGAAGAGAGCCAGAGGCACAAGTGGGGAACTAAGAAAAGAAGAGCATTATTGCTGTTCCTTTTTTTGCTTCAGGGTATCTCTGTTTACTTGTTCCATCTCAGACAAGATCAAAAAACAAAATAATCAGTGAAGGAAATAGGAGGATGAACTGGAGGATTACAAAACTGACTGTGCTGCAGGGCAAATAAGAAAAGATAGGGGTAGAGGGACGAGCCTCAGATTTCAAAACTTTCTGTTCATAACCTCCTCTTCTCTCAGTCATCTAGTTTATCAGAACGCAGGGGAGAAATCCTTGGATGTGAGCAGTGTCTGGAGCAGAAGTACAGAAACTCTCCTGATTGAGTATGGGTTGAGGGCAGGAAAATGAGTTTGCTGGTGAACTCAGGTTGTAAGGAAAGAGCATCTCCATCTTGAGGCACATTCCCCAGACTCACTTCCTAAATTCACCTTGGAAGCTATAATTAAGAGTCTGGATGATAACATTTTTCCTGGGTCAGTGCATTCCCAGCTAATGCAGCTGCTATTTCCCAAAAAGCTATGTACTCATAGGATAAAATTAGAAATTTGAAGAATATGAAATGTAAAAATAAATAATTAATAATAAGAAGAAAAAAAAGGAAAGGAAAGAACAAAAAGAAAAATTAATTGAACAGACCTCCCATGCCAAATCAAAATAAAGCATTATAATTAACCCCAGGCAGATAGGTAAGAATGATGGAACAGTGAAGCAGAAGTGAGCCATCATAAGAATGAACGAAATGAAGATTACCTGAAAATTTAAATAGACTAAGAGCCAAGAGATCAAATGAATAATGAAACACTAACTTATGCTTACAAAAGATATCAATAAAATAATTCTAGGCCCGGATGTTTTTACAGGTGAGTCTTTCCAAAGTTTCTAAAAATAGGTAATTCCTTTCTCTTACACGTTGTTACAGAAAAGAGATATAGTTATTTAGGGTTCTCCAGCGAAGCAGAGCCAAAAGGATGTGTGTATATACAAAAAGAAATTTATTAAAAAGAAATAGCTCACACGATTATGAAGGCTGGCAAGTCGAAAATCTGCCTTGTGGGCTGGCCAGATGGAGACCCAGGAGAACTGATGGTGCAGATGAAGTTCAAAGGCAGTCTTCTGGAGAATTTCATTTTGCTCCTCAGAATTGGAAGGGGGTGTCTTTTTTGTTATATTCAGACCTTCAAATGATTGGCTGAGGCCACCTACATTATGGAGGGCAATAATAATCCAAGGTTCCCAATTTAAATGTTAATCTCATCCAAAAGCACCCTCCAAGTTGACACATAAATTTAACGATGACAACAGAAAAAAATTCAAAATACATTCAGCTAATTTAAAAAGCATGTTTGAAATTCAGATTTCTAACTAGATGAGGATAGCAGAGGAATAGAAAAGCAGAGGCTCTTTTCATTTATGATAATAGATGTGAAATTTCAAGTAAACTATTAGCTTTGAGTGGTATTAAGAATGTTTAACGTGAATTTAAATTAGAAAAATACCAGAGTTGCTACATCTTTATCCTAAAACAGATAATTACCATCAGAGGCAAAAATATTTCACATGCTAAAGATAAATTTTGCACACATAAAAGCAGATGCCAAGAATCTAAGTCATCCTATCAAACATAAAGATTACATTGTTGGTGTTTTTTGACATCTACACATTGAAAGAATTTTGACAAATTGAATAGAAGGAATTCACACACCTAATAAATAGTTTTTGTTTTTCTTTTACATTGATATAGAGCAAGGAATCTCCCTTTGGGTGATTAATCAGCTACTCTAAGATCTTTCTTCAGGTTTTAGTTTATTTTTAATCAAATCTGGGTAAAAGGAGACAAATAGATTTCTTATTGAATATAATTTTTTTTTTACAAAAGTATATGTTTACTTCTATGCTATTTGACTCCAAAAGTGTATTAAAATTTATCACATCCCCACATGTTTTATCCCTAGAATGCAAGCATGATTTAATGACTTGTTGAAGAATAATCAGTATGGAGGCTACAAAAACCAAAGAATATTAGGGGACTTAGGACTGCAAATTGGGAGACACAGATTTGGGTAAAACTGAGAATGTTCTGGGAAAGAGAAAGAGTCAGGAGCTTATATAGGCAAAAGCCACAAGGTTGTTCATGAATTGTTTGATCCTGATGCAAGAAAGGAAATATTTGTCTTAAGGGATAGGTTGTCATGAGTTATTCTAGGGCAAGGGTCCAATAAGTATCTTGAGTTTCTGGAATATTGTGCAGATGTTCTGGATGTCTATGTTAAGACAAAAAGTGGTCAAAGTTAAATTCCATCTGGGTTGAGACATGCATAAGTCACACTTCCTCAGTGGCCTTCTGGCTCCATTTTAGAGAGCTCTTTTAGCAATACCAACTTCAATTTGATTTTCCTTTCACAGTCTTAAAATCTAGTGAAATAATTTGCCACAAAAGTTGAATAAAGAAGGAAAATCATATAGTTTTTTCAATTAAAAGAGAAAAAAATTCAATAAATCTCAAACATCAACTCATGATGGAGAAAAATCATTTAAAAGTAAGCAACTTGCTTATTTATTAAATTTATCTAGCAGAAATGAGTGTTTGTGTGTGTATGTGTGTGTGTGTACATCATATGAACTACAAGCCTTATACTTAAGAAGAAAAAATAATAATGCAGGTATATGACCTCTAAGGAAAAAAAGATGTACATTATTATCACTATTTCTCATCATATACTGAAAATCCTAGCCTAAGTAATAAGTCAGAGGGAAAAAGAAATAGTAGAAGTATAGGATCCAAATGATAGAGTCAAGACTATCTTCATTTACAAAGATATAAATCACTACATACACAGCCCTATAAATTCAACAGTTACCAAGATTAAATTTCAAAAATCAACAGTGTTCTAAGAGTTTTACTTTTCATATGGCAGATTACCTCCTATCAATTCAACTTTCCCTGACAACTGAAAACAGCTGACAAAAAAATATAAAAGCTACTAGGAAGCACAAGGGAATGACCAATAACAGGCAGATATTGACTGGGAGGAGGAAAGTTGACACTTTGAGGAAGGAAAGTCACAGTGTGAATTTCCTATGTTTACAGCTTTTAGTCTAAGGATAGGCTTAATTCCATTAGAAAATGTGCTGGTTTGAAGACTCAAAGTCCTGGGATGTGGAAACCACAGCAACTAGAAACTGAGGCAAAGAAATTCAAGGAAAGGGAGAGCCAGAAAGGAAAATATCAATTGTTGCTGTAAATTCTGCCCAAACTATTGACTAAGACATGAACTGCAAATACATGGGGAAGCATCTAAACAGCCCAAGTAAGCTAAAAAAAACTAAACTGTTTTGAGCTGTTCCCCACCATGGGTCTGTAGAGTTCATCCAAATTATGTGCCTGTTAAAAAAGCAAAACAAAAGAAAAATAAAATACTCTTTAGAAGAATATAATAGAATTCAGAGTTTCTAAAACATATTATTTCATAATGTAGAGATTGCAATCCAAAACTTCCCAACATATGTAAAACAGGAAAACTGAGTATTCACAAGAGAAAGGCAATCAATGAAGACCAACTCCAAGATGACTCAGATACTGGAATTAATGGACTAAGATTTTAAAGCAACTAGTATAACTATACTCAATGAGGTAAGAAAAAATACAGTCATACTAAATGAAAAATAGTAAAACCTCAACAGAGGGATACAAAATATATGAAAGAACCAAATGGAAATTCTAGAACTAAAATATGCCATATCTAAATAAAATATTCACTCGATGGATCTAACAATAAAATGGAGACACCAGAAGAAAGAGTCAGTGAACCTGATGAGTAATCAATAGTAAGTATGCAATCTAAAAAACAAAGGAGGGGACTGATTTCTGGTTTCAGCTCCAACATGTAAAGAGGTTGGAAGTCATCAGTTCTGTCCTCCCAAAAAGAAAAAAGAAAAAAGCAGAGAAACCTGAAAATCAATGATTTAAGTGAAATGGACCAATTGCTGAAAATACTTACACAAGGAGTAATAATCTGAATAGGTATATACCTATTAAAGAAATTCAGTGAATAATTAATAAACTTCTCACAAAGGAAGCATTATGATCAAATGGCTTCAATGGTGAATACCAACAAACGTTTAAGGAAGACATTGAAATGAATTATAATTTTCTATAATCTCTTCCAGAAAACAGAAGAGGGAGGGCTTACTAACTCAACTGAATGAGGCAAGCATCATACTAATATCAAAACCAGATAAAGACAAGACAATACAAGAAGGATATACATTACAGAACCAATATCTTCCATGAACAGAGATGCAAAAATCCTCAACAGAAATTAGCAAATCAAATCCCAAAATTTATAAAAATAATAATACAACATAACCAAGTAAATTTATTCCAATAATGCAAAGCAGTTTCAACATTAAAAAAACATCACATAATGTAATCTATCACATCAATAGGCTAAAAAGGAATAATCATACCAATATGTGAAAAAATGCACTTCACAACATCCAATGACTCTTCATGATAATCTCACAGCACATTAGGAATGGTGGGGACCTTTCTCAACTTAATAAATAATGTCTACAAAAACCTACAATTTATACCATACATAATGATGAGAAACTGGATGTTTTTCTCTTAAGATCTAGAACATGGCAGGATATGCCCTCTCATCACTCATATTCAGTATCACACTGGAAGTCCTAGCTAGTGCAATAAAACAATAAAAGGAAATTAAAGATAAACATATGGAGAAAGTAAATAAAGCTGTCTTTGTTCATATATGACATGATTCTCTATGTAAAAAATCACAAATAATCAACAAAAATACTCCTGGAACTAGTAAGTGGTTGTAGCAAGGTTGCAGCATACAAGGTTAATATAGAGAATTCAATTGCTTCCTACATATCAGCAATTAAAAATCAGAAATTGAAACAAAAAACACATCTGCAACCAAAAATGAAATACTAAGATATAAATATGTCACAAAATATGTACAGGATCTATATGAGGAAACCTATAAAACTCTGGTTAAATAAATCAAAGAAGATCTAAATAAATGGTGAAATAGATCATGTAAATGGATAGGAAAACTCAATATTGTTCAGATTCAATTTTTCCCAAGTGACCTATGGATTCAATGCAATCCCAGCCAAAATCCCTGCAAGTTATTTTGTGAAAATCAACAAACTGATTCTGAAGTTTATGTGTAAAGGCACAAGACCCAGATTAGACAAAATAAAATTGAAGAGAAACAATGAGGTAGAGAAATGACTGACTTTAAGATTACTATAAAGATTCCGTAATTAAGATAACATAGTATTTGCGAAATAATAGACAAATAGATTAATGGAACAGGAGAAATAGCTATCTGTGTAACAGGCTCACATAAATATTGCCAACTGATTTTTGACAAAGGAGCAAAAGTGATACAGCAGAGAAACGACAGACATTTCAACAAATGGTGCTGGAACAATTGGGCATTCATATGCAAAAAAATTGTTTTAGACACAGATCTGACACCTTCCACAAAGATTAACTGAAAATGAATGACAAACCTAAATGTAAAACTCAAAATTATATAACTTCTAGAAGATATGAGATAGAAGATATGAAGATATTCTCTGTTAAGAGAATGGAAAGACAAGCCACAGACTGGAAGAAAATGTTTGCAAGATAAAGGACTTGTATCCAAAATATAAAAATAATTCTTAAAACTCAACAATAAGAAAACAAACAACTCAATTAAAAAATGGGCAAGTGATTGAACAGAGACATCACAAAGAAGATATGCAAATAGAAAATAAGCATATGAATAAATTCTAAATATTTACCATATCATATTTTTATAATAATCATATATCATTAGGGAATTACAAATTAAAACAATGTGATAGCACTACATACTTATTAAAATGGCTAAAATCCAAAAAAATTCACAATACCAAATGCTGGTGAGGGCAGAGGGTACAGAGCAACAGGCATTCTTGTTCTTTGCTGGTGGGAATGCAAAATCATGCAGCCACTTTAAAAAAGAGCTCCATAATTTCTTGCAAAGATAAATATACAACACACTCTTACCTTGCAATCTAGGAGTCATGCTCCTAGTTATTTACTCAATTGAATTGAAAACTTATGCTTGTTTTTCATAAACAAAAATGTTTATAACAGCTTTACTTATAAAGCTGTAAGAAACAAAGATATTTTCAACAGATGAATAAATAGAGTATATACATAAATGGACTATCACTCAGCAATAAAAAAGAAATGATCTATCAAGCCATGAAAAGACATAGGATAACCTTAAATGGATATTTCTGAGTGAAAGAAGTCAATGTGGAAAGGCTACATATTGTGTGATTCCAACTACATGACAATCTGGGAAAGGCAAACTATAGAGAAAATTATAGAATCAGTGGTTTTGGGGATTTGCTGGAGGTAGAGGAGGCGTGAATAGGTGAAGTACAGGGAATTTTTAGGGTGGTAAAACCATTCTGTATGTATGTAATTGTGGATACATGACAATATGCTCTTGTCAAAACCCAGAGAACTGTACAACATAAAGTGATCCTTAATGTCAACTATTTATTAATAATATATCAACAGTGGTTCATCAAATGCAAAAATGTACCACACTAATGCAATATGTTAATAATAGGGGAAACTGTGAAGAGGGATATATGAAATGCTGGACTATTTTGTCAATATTTCTATAAGTCTAAAACTGTTCTAAAAATAAAATCTATAAATTTAAAAAAGGAGAAAGATTGAAAAAGTTAAGAAGTTTGGGGAGCTGTAGGACAAAATAGATAAAACTAACTGATGTTCATGGTACATACTCTGAGAGGACTATAAACTGGCAAAGTGCACAGTGAAAATTTATGAAGCACTGGAAATATTCCGTGTCTTTTTTTGGGTGGTTACAGGAGTATGTACATATACATATGAATATGTGTATATAATCATAAGATATACACTTAAGATTAGTATACCTTATAGACCTTACTATATATATATACTAGTGAGGGGGGGGAGACAGAGAGGGAAAGAGAGAAATTGGTATTGGAGTATAATTATTTTATGAACTACACCTAGAAATGGAAAATAGGAGTTATCATTAACATAACTGTTCACCAGAGATTCAATTTGATTTTTTCCTAAAAGTTGGTCAAATTTCTCCATGATAAGTACGTTTGGAGATTTTTCTTCTAATTTCCTTTAGAGGGTTTTTGTGTTATAGCAATTTTTCACTGTTTATTAAATGCCAGGTGGATTTCTACGTGTTTGGCTATATACTGAGTGTGAGGTATGGAAAGAAAATGCCAAGGAAACAAAAAAGAAAACCTAAGAAAACTAGAAAATTTTAATATAACAAAACTTATAAGTTGTGGGTTAGGCTATGTTTTAAACATTTCATTATAATTTGTTTGATTTTGCTAAAAATCAGTGTGTGGCTTTTTAGAAATATTCTCATAGCATTAGGAATATTAAAATATTCCTAAACAGTTTCCTAACTGTGGAGGTAGGGGTCATTGGGGTAGGCTGGAAAGCATTTTTAAGGTCAAGAAAATATATGAATATAGGAGAGATAAGGCAAAACTAAAGAATGTATTACACAGCGAGTATATGCAAAGACTGAATAACAGTAGCAAGTAATCATGATGAAAAAGTATTAGCCAAACAATTTATTGAAATGTATCTTTGTGAAGAACAGAAAATGCATAAGATGTAGAGAAAGAAGAAATTATGAACCTCTTTGTTATTTGGAAATGACTTAAAATAAGTCACATTTAGTAGAAAATCACCCTAATCCCGAAATCCATGGAAATCTACTTTAAATTTCCAAGGAATCAGTTATCTTTGAAGATTCAAAACAATAGGTTTCAAGACTGCATTCTGTACATTCCAAGGTGTATGAGGTAGTGCATATCATTCAATAAGAATATAATTGTAATACTCCCATTTACAGGTGTTTCGTAAAAATACTCAAACTGGAACTGCTTGTTACTTGTTCCTGATTTGTATTTCTATTTCCCTTCAGATATGTTATTCCTGAGGTATAAGAAAGTGGAAATACAAATGAGATGTGGGCAGATATATTTTGGGGAACTTTTGGATGATGCCAGCCAAGGGTTTAAATACATTAACATCCATCCTATTGTTTGATAACATCAGGTAGAAACAAAATTGTGTTAATAAGTGAAACTATAATAGGACATTTTTTTCTTTTTTGATAGGTACAGATTTCTGTTTTTGCCGTCCTTGAAGGAATATAATGCTAATGAAAATATGAAACTCTAGAAATGTTACCGAGACATTCTACAGCAGTTAGAACAAATTCTACAGACGCTGAAGAAAACTGGGCAACCAGGACAGATCAAGAAAGAGCATAAACACATATTAAATGCTGCAGCTTAATGCTCTACGTTTAGTTATTTATTTTTAGTTCAGACTATGGCCAGAAGAAGGGGTTTTCAGCCTGTACAGAATCAGGGTAAAAATTGCCTCTTCTTATTGCCCCTTGATGAGTAATACATTTTTATTAAAATAGTAATTTAAATAGGTTATTGATGACAATTAGATATACAGTGGTTTTAAATATTAGGAAGTAAAAGAAATTAGTACACCCTCAAAACCATAAAATGAAACAGATATAACTGTTAAAATGAAAAAAAAAAAGTTGCTGATAATTATTGAATCACTTTTTATCTAGTCCAAAACAAATCTTCTTAATCTCTGGTATGTAAGTTCTAAACACTAAACATTTTTAAAAAAGAGATATATGGCAAAGTCAAAGATAGGCAATGCAGAAATACAAAATTAAAATGAGAAAGGACTCAAGAAATTAAAGAATGTAGAAAGAACAGAAGATTAAACAGTATAGCATTATCTACTTTAAACCAAGCACAATGTTTAACTAAAAAAAAAAAAAAAAAAAAAATCAAATCCATCTTCTCCAGTGCAGGATGATAAAGCAGATCAAGAAATGTTTGTAAAGATAAGATTGGCCTTGAAAAGACTAGAGGAGTGCTCAAGGGGGATTTCCCACATTCTGACACTGATCAGCATACAAATAGCTAAACTAGCTAAGAATGGGGGACTTTCACATCCAGAGAATGAATTGTCTCCATGCAGAAATGTATAAATGAGCAAAAAAGATGGCTTTAGGACATGAACCAATGAAATCCCAAACAGCCTTATTCTTAGTGAGGAAAACAGACATGTGTTGCCCTTTCATGCCCTGAATTATGATTCCATGGAAACTTTAAATGCTCTCTCAGTCCAAAGATATTTGAAAGACAGTTTATAAATGCTTACTGCCTCAGTTCAAACATTTCATGCAAAATCCTCAGGACTTGAAACTCCCTTTATGTTTAAGGCCTACTTATCTTTGATCATTGAAATTTGGGGAAGACTAGTGCTTTTTAAAAATCATTAAATCAGCTCCCATTCTCTCAGACTCCAAGTCAAATACTATAATGAATACAGGAAAATAAAAAAAAAAAAAACTTTTAGGAACATTTTATGCTTCTATTTTAAGATAAGATTAATTGTAGCCTAGTTTTATATAAACTTGAGTTGAATAGAGATCATTATAAAGTCTGGGTCAATTCCCATACACTAGTCTCCCATTTTTATACCTCACATCAAAGATGTACTACAAAAGGCAAAATAAACAAACTCAAATGAGAAATTGGTTGTATTTCTTTCTAAATCATAAATAAGAATTTATTTGGGAGTGATATGCTTTGCTCAATACCTATATTTCTCAAGCTCCCTTGCAGATAGATGTGGCCTTATGTTGATGCTACTAGGAAGGGTGTTTAAGCAGCTATTATTTGTGTTTTTTCTCACATTTCAGGAAATTCAATTCCTAACTGATATGACACCGTAGAGCATGGGTTGGCAAAATATGGTCAAGGGCCATAACTGTCCAGGCACCTATTTTGTGAATGAAGTAACACTACAGCGTAATCCTACCCAATCTGTTAGATAGGCCTATGGCTGCTTTCAAGTCATAATGGCAGAGTTACAACTGAGACCATATGGCCACAAAGCCTAAATTATTTACTCTCTTCTCGTTTACAAAAAAAAATGTTTTCTGACCCCTGTTCTAGAGAATGTCTCACACATAAACAAAGGAGAAATGTTTAGGATCACAAAAGGTTTGCAGTTATTATTTCTTACCCTCTCTTCGTCTTGACCAACTTTAGTCAGGCTTCTCTCTTTCCCCTAGGTTCCTGAACTCTGCATGCTCTTAAGTATAAGAAAGCACTGAAAAAAGTAGAATCTGCCCCTCCTCTCAGCTTCTCCTGGGAATCAGCTGATCACAGCAAGACCCTTTCTTGGTATATTCACTGGTCACTTCCTTTTGCTTGTCCAGCTTCCCCTTAAAAGATTCTGGAGCTTCCCTGCTGGCACAGTAGTTGAGCGTCTGTCTGCCGATGCACGGGACGCGGGTTTGTGCCCCAGTCCGGGAAGATCCCACATGCCGCGGAGCGGCTGGGCCCGTGAGCCATGGCCGCTGAGCCTGCGCGTCCGGAGCCTGTGCTCCGCAACGGGAGAGGCCACAACACTGAGAGGCCCGCATACCTAAAAAAAAAAAAAAAAAAAAAGATTCTGTACATCTGTGCTTGCCCTTCCTTCCCTATAAACCAAAAAGCCTTTTCTGTTTGATTGTGAGGTGAGTGCAGATTTCTGAGATTGCAGCATTCTCCCTATTGCAGGAGTATTTCTTCTGAATAAAACCTCTCTCTAAATCCAGGTTTGTTTTTAATTTGACAGTTTCTAGTGCCATGACATGGATGGAGTACTGACCACTGCACACACCCTATGGTCTTTACCTTGGTATTCATGCTGGCTTCTCAAACCCTTGTGTCCATCTTAGCTGGGGAAATCTGGATCCACGGTGGTGAGTCACAACCCATAATCCAGTGCTCCAGACACTATTTTGAATTAGCATAATTGGGAGTTGCTTTAATTCTATTAAATTGACTTCTTCAAGTTCTTTCCTATTTGAGCAGGACTTTTCATGGCTCTCTCTTTTTTTAACTTTTTATTTTATACAGTGGAGTATAGTTGATTAACAATATTGTGATAGCTTCAGGTGTACAGCAAAGTGATTCAATTATACATATACATGCATTAATTCTTTTTCAAATTCTTTTCCCATTTAGGTTGTTACATAATATTGAGCAGAGTTCTCTGTGCTATACAGTAGGTCCTTGGTGGTTATCCATTTTAAATATAGCAGTGTGTATGTGTCAATCGCAAACTCCCTATCACTTCCCTCCACCCTTCCCCCTCTGGTAACCATAAGTTTGTTCTCTAAGTCTGTGAGTCTGTTTCAATTTTGTAAATATGTTCATTTGTATAATTTCTTTTTAGATTCCACACATAAGCAATATCATATGGTATTTCTCTTTCTCTGTCTGACTTCACTCAGTGTGACAATCTCTAGGTCCATCCATGTTGCTGCAAGTGGCATTATTTCATTCTTTTTAATGGCTGAGTAACATTCCATTGCATATAGGTACCACAACTTCACTCTGTATGACAGACTCTAGGTCCATCCACCTCACTACAAATAACTCAATTTCGTTTCTTCTTACGGCTGAGTAATATTCCATTGTATATATGTGCCACATCTTCTTTATCCATTCATCTGTCAATGGACACTTAGGTTGCTTCCATGTCCTGGCTATTGTAAATAGAGCCGCAATGAACATTGTGGTACATGACTCTTTTTGAATTATGGTTTTCTTAGGGTATATGCCCAGTAGTGGGATTGCTGGGTCATATGGTAGTTCTATTTTTAGTTTTTTAAGAAACCTCCATACTGTTCTCCATAGTGGCTATACCAATTCACATTCCCACCAACAATGTAGGAGGGTTTTCTTCTTCCCACACTCTCTCCAGCATTTATTGTTTGTGGATTTTTTGATGATAGCTATTTTGACTGGCATGAGGTATATTTCATTGTATTTTTGATTTGCATTTCTCTAATAATTAGACATGTTGAACATCTTTTCATGTGCCTCTTGCCCATCTGTATGTCTTCTTTGGAGAAACGTGTATTTTTTAGGTCTTCTGTCCATTTTTTGATTGGATTGTTTTTTGTTGTTGTTGAGTTGTATGAGCTGTTTGTATATTTTGGACATTAAGCCCTTGTCAGTTGCATCGTTTGCAAATATTTTGTCCCATTCTGTATGTTGTCTTTTCATTTTGTTTATGGTTCCTTTTCTGTGCGAAAGCTTTTGAGTTTAATTAGGTCCCATTTGTTTATTTTTGTTTTTAGTTCCATTACTCTGGGAGACAGACAAAAAAGATATTGCTGCAATTAATTTCAGAGAGTGTTTTGCCTATGCTTTCTTCTAGAAGTTTTATAGTGTCTGGTCTCATACTTAGGTCTTTAACCCATTTTGAGCTTATTTTTGTGTATGGTGTTAAATAATGTTCTAATTTCATTTTTTTTACATGTAGCTGTCCAGTTTTTCAAGCACCATTTATTGAAGAGACTGTCTTTCCCCCATTGTATAGTCTTGCCTCTTTTGTTGTAGATTTATTGACCCTAAGTGAGTGGGTTTATTTCTGGGCTTTCTATCCTGTTCCATTGATCTATATTTCTATTTTTGTGACAGTACCTTACTGTTTTGATGGCTATAGCTTTGTAGTATAGTCTGAAATCAGGAAGCGTAATTCCCCTAGCTCCAATTTTCTTTCTCAAGAGTGCTTTGGCTATTCGGGGTCTTTTGTGTCTCCATACAAATTTTAAGATTTTTTTGGTTCTAGTTCTGTGAAAAATGCTATTGGTAATTTATTGATATTGCATTGAATCTGTAGACTGCCTTGGGTAATATAGGCATTTTGACAATATTGATTCTTCCAATCCAAGAAACATGGCATATCTTTCCATCTGTTTGCATCATCTTTCATTTCTTTCATCAGTGTCATAGCTTTTGGATTACAGGACTTTTGTCTCCTTAGGTAAGTGTATTCCTAGGTATTTTATTCTTTTTGATGCAATGGTATATGGGATTGTTTCTTGAATTTCTCTTTCTGATCTTTCATTGTCAGTGTATAGAAATGCAACATATTTCTGTATATTAACTTTGTATCCTGCAACTTTACCAAATTCATTGATTAGCTCTAATATTTTATGATAGCATCATCAGTATTTTCCATGTATAGTATCATGTCATCCACAAACAGTGACAGTTTAAATTCTTCTTTACCAATTTGGGTTCCTTTTATTTCTTTTTCTTCTCTGATTGCAGTGGCTAGGACTTCCAAAACTATGTTGAATAATAGTTGTGAGAGTGGACAACCTTGTCTTTTTCCTGATCTTAGAAGAAATGCATTCAGCAATTCACCATTGAGTATGATGTTAGCTGTAGGTTTGTCATATATGGCCTTTATTACGTTGAGGTATATTCCCTCTATGCCCACTTTCTGGAGAGTTTTTATCATAAATGGGTGCTGAATTTTGTCAAAAGGTTTTTCTGCATCTATTGAGATGATCATATGGTTTTTATTCTTCAATTTGTTGATGTGGTGTATCACACTGATTGATTTGCAAATGTTGAAAAATCTTTGCATTCCTGGGATAAATCCCACTTCATCATGGTGTATAATCCTTTTAATGTACTGTTGGATTCAGATTGCTAGTATTTTGTTGAGGATTTTTGCACCTATGTTCATCAGTGATATTGGCCTGTAATTTTCTTTTATCTTCTATCTTTGTCTGGTTGTGGTATCAGGGTAATGGTGGCCTCACAGATTGAGTTTGGGAGTTTATCCTCCTCTGCAATTTTTGGGAACAGTTTCAGAAAGATAGGTGTTAGCTCCTCTCTAAATGTTTGATAGAATTCACCTGTGAAGCCATCAGGTCCTGGACTTTTGTTTGTTGGGAGTTTTTTGATCACCATTTCAGTTTCAGTGCTTGTGACTGGTCTGTTCATATTTTCTATTTCTTCCTGGTTCAGCCTTGGGAGATTGTATCTTTCTAAGAATTTGTCCATTTCGTCCAGGTGTCCATTTTACTGGCATACAGTTGCTTGTAGTAGTCTCTTATGATCCTTTGTATTTCTGTGGTGTCAGTTGTAACTTCTCCTTTTTCATTTCTGATTTTATTGATTTGATTCCTCTCTCTTTTTCTCCTGATAAGTCAGGCTAAAGGTTTATCAATTTTGTTTATCTTTTCAAAGAACCAGCTTTTAGTTTCATTGATCTTTGCTACTGTTTTCTTTGTCTCTATTTCATTTATTTCTGCTATGATATTTATGATTTCTTCCCTTCTACTAACTTAGGTTTTGTTTGTTCTTTCTCTAGTTGCTTTAGGTGCAAGGTTAGGTTATTTGCGATTTTTCTTGTTTCCTGAGGTAAGATTGTATTGCTATAAACTTCCCTCTTAGAACTGCTTTTGCTGCATCCCATAGTTTTTGGATCATTGTGCTTTCATTTTCATTTGTCTCTAAGTATTTTTTGATTTCCTCTTTGATTTCTTCAGTGATCCATTGGTTGCTTAGTAGCATATTGTTTAGCCTCCACTTGTTTGTGTTTCTTACAGTTTTTTCCTGTAATTTCTAATTTCATAATGTTTTAGTTGGAAAAGATGCTTGATATATTTCCATTTTCTTAAATTTACCAAGGCTCACTTTGTGGCCCAGCATGTGGCCAATCCTGGAGACTGTTCCATGTGCACTTGAGAAGAATGTGTATTCTGCTGCTTGTGGGCGGAATGTCTATAAATACCAACTGTCCCTCTGGTTTCACATGTCATTTAAGGCTTGTGTTTCCTTATTAATTTTCTGTCTGGATAATCTGTCCATTAGTGTAAGTTGGGTGTTAAAGTCTCCCACTATTACTGTGTTACTATAGATTTCTCCTTTTACGGCTGCCAGCATTTGCCTTATATATTGAGGTGTTCCTATGTTGGGTGCATATATATTTACAATTGTTACATCTTCTCTTTGAATTGATCCCTTGATCATTATGTAGAGACCCGCCTTGTCTCTTGTAACAGACTTTGTTTTAAAGTCTATTTTGTCTGGTATGAGTATTGCTACTCCAGCTTTCTTTTGATTTACATTTGCATGGAATATTTTTTCTATCCCCTCACTTTCGGTCTGTATGTGTCCCTAGGTCTGAAGCGGTCTCTTGTAGACAGCATATATACAGGTCTTGTTTTTGTATACATTCAGCCAGTCTTTGTCTTTTGGTTGGAGCATTTAATCCATTTACATTTAAGGTAATTATTGATATGTATGTTCCTATTACTATTTTCTTAATTGTTTTGGGTTTGTTTTTTCAGGTCTTTATTCTTCCCTTCCTCTTTTATTCTCTTCTCTTGCAGTTTGATGTCCATCTTTAGTGTTGTGTTTGGGTTGCTTTTGCTTTTTCATGTGTGTATCTATTGTAGTTTTTGGGTTTGCTCTTCCCATGAGGTTTTGATATAGCAGTCTCTCTCTATATATATACAATGTTGTTTTAAGTAGCTGTTCTCTTTCTCTCCTAGAGGAGTTCCTTTAGCATTTGTTGCAAAGCTGATCTGGTGGTGCTGGATTCTGTTGGTTTTTGTTTGTCTGTAAAGCTTTTGATTTCTGCATCAAATCAGAATGAGAGCCTTGCTGGGCAGAGTATTCTTGGTTGTAGATTCTTCCCTTTCATCACTTTAAATATATGGTGCCACTCCCTTCTGACCTGCAGAGTTTCTGCTGAGAAATCAGCTGATAACCTTATGGGAGTTCCCTTGTATGTTATTTGTCATTTTTCTCTTGCTGCTTTTAATATTTTTTCTTTGTGCTTAATTTTTGTCAATTTGATTAGTATGTGTCTCAGCATGTTCCTCCTTGGGTTTATACTGCTTGGGGCTCTCTGTGCTTCCTGGACTTGGGTAACTGTTTCCTTTCCCATGTTAGGGAAATTTTCAGTTATTATCTCTTCAAATATTTTCTCAGGTCCTTTTCCTCTCTCTTCTCCTTCTGGGACCCCTATAATGTGAATGTTGGTGCATTTAATGTTGTCCCAGAGGTCTCGTAGACTGTCTTCATTTTTTTTCATAATTTTTTCTTTACTGTGTTCTGCAGCAGTGATTTCCACCATCTGTTTTCCAGCTCACTTATCCATTCTTCTGCCTCAGTTATTCTGCTATCAATTCCTTCTATTGTATTTTTTTAAATTTCAGTTATTGTATTGTTCATTTTTGTCTGTTTGTTCTTTAATTCTTCTAGGTCTTTGTTAAACATTTCTTGCATCTTCTCGATCCTTGCTCCATTCTTTTTCTGGCATTAACTGGCAAAATTTCCCTTTCTCTGAATTCCAAGCTTTAACAAGGCATCATGATGATATACAGGCATACCTCATTTTATTGTGCTTATCAGACATTGTATATTTTAGAAATTGAAGGTTTGTGGCAACCTTGCTTTAAGCAAGTTTATTAATGCCATTTTTCCAACAATAGTTGCTCACTTTGTGTTTCTGTGTCACATTTTGGTAATTCTCATGGTATTTCAAAATTTTTCATTATTATTATATTTGTTATGGTGATCTGTGATCAGTGATATTTGTTGTTACTATTGTAATTGTTTTGGGGTGCCAGGAACCACACCCATATAAGACAGCGAACTTAATCCATAAATGTTGTGTATGTTCTGACTGCTCCACTGACTGGCTGTTCCCCTGTCTCTCTCCCTCTCCTTGGGTCTCCCTATTCCCTGAGACACAATGATACTGAAATTAGTCCAGTTAATAATCCTCAATGGCCTCTAAGTAATCGAGTGAAAGGAAGAGTCACATGTCTCTCACTTTAAATCAAAAGCTAGAAATGATTAAACTTAGTGAGGAGGACATGTCTAAAGCCAAAACAAGCCAAAAGCTAGGCCTCTTGCATGAATAGTTAGCCAAGTTGTGAATGAAAAGGAAAAGTTCTTGAAGGGAATTAAAAATGCTACTCCAGTAAACACATGGATGTTAAAGTGAAACAACTTACTGCTGATATAGAGAAAATTTTAGTGGTCTGGATAGAAGATCAAACCAGCTGCAACATTCCCTTAAGCCAAAGCCTAATTTACAGCAAGGCTGAGTGAGGTGAGGAAGTAAGAGAAGAAAATTTTGAAGCTTGGTTCATGAGGTTAAGGAAAGGAGCCATCTTCAAAAGGTAAAAGTGCAAGGTGAAGCAGCAAGTGCTGATATAGAAGCTGTAAAAAGTTATCCATAAGATCTAGCTAAGAAAATTAATGAAGGTGGCTATACTAAACAACAGATTTTCAATGTAGAAGAAACAGCCTTCCATTTGAAGAAGATGCCATCTAGGACTTTCATAGCTCAAGAGGAGAAGTCAATGCCTGTCTTCAAAGTTTCAAAGGACAAGCTGATTCTCTGGTTGGGGCTAATGAAGCTGATAACTTTAAGTTGAAGCTCATTTACCACTCCAAGAATCCTACAACCCTTAGAATTTTGCTAAATCTACTCTGCCTGTGTTTATAAATGGAACAACAAACCTGGATGACAGTGCTTCTGTTTATGACATAGTTTACTGAATATTTGAAGCCCACTGTGGAGACTTACTGCTCAGAAAAACAATTGTTTCAAAATATTCCTGCTCATTGATAATGCATTTGGTCACCCAAGAGCTCTGATAGAGATGTAAATGAGATTCATGTTGTTTTCATGCCTGCTAACACAACATCAGTTCTGCAAACCATGGATCAAAGAGTAATTTTCAATATTGTCTTATTATTTAAGAAATACATATTTTAAGTCTCTAGCTGCCATAGACAGTGATTCATCTGATGATCAGGTTAATGTAAATTGAAAGTCTTCTGGAAAGGATTCATCATTCTAGATATCACTAAGAATATTTGTGAGTCATGGGAAGAGGTTGAAATAGCAACATTAATAGGAGTTTGGAAGAAGTCGATTCCAACCCTCATGTATGACTTTGAGGGGTTTAAGACTTCAGTGGGGGAAGTAACTGCACATGTGGTGAAAACAGCAAGAGCACTTATCTCATGATAAAACTTTAACTGATGAGGAGTCGATTCTTATGGATAAGCAAAGAAAATGTATCTCTGAGGTATGCCTGTACAGGCTAACAAAGCTAAGTGTATACAGCACAGACTTATGACTTATGACAGCACAGACTTATGACTCTCTAACTTGAAAAAATGTTGAGGGAAATCATTCTAACACCTTAGGGCCACCCTCAACTTCGGCAAAGTATTTGGTAGAGATACTTGTGGCTATTAGGGAAAGGATACTAAAAGAACACCCCAGGACAAAAAGACAATAACTTTAGAGTCTCAGTGACTTCGCTCTGAGAGATCTGCTCTTCTCTGCCCTCAAATACTCTTAAATAGGTTAGAAGAAATAATAACTGCATTCACTGGGCAATCCACCACCTTTCTGGTAGGCTCTGGAGTCACCTGCTCCACATTTGACACCTCACAATTTTCCACCCTTATCCCTCAGAGTACACAAACAATCTCTGAGGTGCAGTTAGATAATTCACCACATGTTTTATCCCATATGTCCTTTCTGTATCTCTTGGGCCTCATGCTGCCCCACATAGCTTTTTATTAAGTTCCACCATTCAGTTTATCTAACAGGCAGAGACTTGCATTCTAATTAGAATTTTAATATTTCATGTTCACCTCAGGTACTTACCCTTAAAGCCCAGGATTCCTCTCCCACTCATCTTCGTTCTCTGACAGCCCTAATAGATAACCCCAGTTTTCTTGCCCCTTTTACAGTTCCCAAGCCATTAACAATTCCCACATTCAAGGCATGTTTACTCACATTCCTGACTCATTTGGGGCTATAGGAACAACAGACTTAGGCCATATCTGGGAGACAAAGTCCTTAAAGGTGGATGTAGACCTCACTATGTCCTCCCAAATACCATCCTGTCTTTCATCCTGTCCTCCAATGCCGCTCATTTTACCACTGTTGGTTTATACTTCACTTTCTTCAGCATATCCTTTCATTCTAACTCCCAATACCTGTTTACTTTTATATGGGAAAATCAACAATACACTTGAGCACCAGGGAATTACAGAAACCCCCACACATTTTTCCTGGACTTTAAGCGAAAATATAAAAGACTTGATCTTCCCTTGTAATTAAATCTTCATTCAATATGTAGATGACCACCTTCTTTGTTCTAAGACATTCAGCAAATCTCTACATGACATCCAGTACTTATTAAAAGACTACTCTAAGAAGTGCCATAAGGTCTCAAGTGATAAAGTTCAGCTCTGCTACCCCCAAGTCCACTATTTAGGTCATGATATTCCCTCTGAAGGAAAAACCTGATCCCCAGATCACATGAAGACCAGACTTAACAGCCTCCTATCTGAACCAAGAGACAACTTCAAGGCTTTCTGGAACTGATTGGCTATTGTAGAATGTGTATTCCTACCTTCTCTGCTAGAGAACCCCCTTTATATGGCATGACTAAAAAAACTTGTGTCTGAACCTCTAAAATGGGACTTGCCTACTATAACATAATTTGAATCCCTAAGTTCTCCCTTTGTTCCACCCCACTTAGGGCTTCCTGACTACTCTTTGCCATTCTTCCTATTTGTTCATAAAACAGAAGAAAATGCCATAGGGGTCCTTTCTCAAAAACATAATGGAAATCAGAGGTTAATCAGATATTTTCCTCTTACCTGGCATCCTACAGCTCATGTTTTCCCTCCTTGCTTGCTAGCAGTAGTGGCAACTGCACAATTAGTTCAAACTACAGCTGACCTTGTGCTAGGTCATACCCTGAACATTTTACGTCCCTTATGTGGTTTGGACCCTTCTCCTAACTGAAAATACCCAACACTTCTTGAACTCTCAGTTCACCTGTTATGAAATTCTTCGGCTTTCTCCTTCCACATCACTATCCACCCATGTCAAAGTCTCAATCCTGCCTTTCTTCCCTCTCTCAATGGAAGAATAACTGCATGATTCTATTATGGACACTCAAGCCTCAATCCTCTCCCATCTTGGCCTTTTAGAAATCTTCCTTGCAAACCCAGACCTCAATCTCTTTGTTGATGGCTCCTATCTCTGTATCTCAGAAGGAAATGTTCAGGCAGTATATGCCACTACAAATTTTCAAAATCCCAGAAAGCATAAGTCTTTATTTGGTGCTAAGTCAGTTCAGATCACTGAACTTGTGGCTCTCACAAGAGCTTCTTATCTTTGGTAAAGATAAGAAATTTAACATCTATAGGGACAGTAGATATATTTTGGGGATAGCACATGATTTTCATATGTCATGGAAAGCCAGAGAATTTAAGACAACAGCTGGGACACCAATGGAGAATGAAAAGCAGTTGTCTGACTTCTTAGGTGCTTTATTATTGCCAAAGGAAATAACCATACTTAAGATAGAAGCACACATCGGCTACAAAACCCCTGAAACAAAAGTAAATTTACTCTTGATAGATATACGAAACTGTCATAAAGCTGTTACACCCTCACCACAATCAGATAAGATCCTAAATCTACTCTGATTACACCTGATCCTCTAGTTAAGGTACTTAAAACCTCCCAGTTCAAAGCGTTTGAACATTAAAAGGCCAACTGGAAACAAGTCGAATGTCTTATCTAAGTGGTTGAGCCTTGGAAACACTCAGATAGCCCCTTGGTCTTTCCTCAGTCCTTTACCTGAAATTCAGTTTCTGAACTTTATAAAATCACTCATCAAGGAAGGAAGAAACTAAATCAACTCCTCCACAAACATTGGTGGGGAAAGTTTACCCCTATCTGAAACAAGTGGTGGCTTCCTGTCCCACACCTCAAAAATATAATCCTGATAAACCTGCAAAGGTGGGACAAAAAAAGGAACCTTTCCAGCAGGATCTTTTCTTTATTGGCAATTATATTTATTCAGTTTGCTAAATCTCATGGAAATTAATATATTATTATCATATCTATGTACTCTCACTGGCTTAAAGTTTTCCCTTATGAAAGTACCACTCACTGCCACTACTGTTACTAAACGTTTGTTACAATAAGTATTCCCTGCATGGGGAATTCCACTGGCCCTTTCACCTGACCAAGGGACCCATTTCTTTGGTAGTCCTCTAAGCAATCCAGTAAGTTCTTCCCTTATCCCCAAATGGCACTAATTCTATCATTTCCAGTCATCTGGAATGATAGAGTTAATGGACTATTAAAGTTAAAACGTACAAAACTGATGAAAGAACTCAATTTCCTACTGCTTAAGGTTTTACCTTTAGCCCTGATTGCTCTCTGAGCCTCTCTATATGGGTCACAGCAACTGACCCTATATGAAATAATAACTGAATGACCCACAACTATTCCCGATTCTGTATGGGCTCTTGAAAATTCTATCTTGGTCAATTCAAACATCCTAAATATTGCAAGGGACTTATTATATCCACACTAATCATCAACAGAATAAGGCTGCTATTCCTCCAGTTCTTCCATCCAAACCCCTCTTCAGCCTAGAAATTAGGGGCTGAAGAGGGGTTTGGATGGAAGCCTAGAAATTAGGGGCTGAAGAGGGGTTTGGATGGAAGCCTAGAAATTAGGGGCTTAGTTCTCTGGAGCTGATATCACATGAAAATTAATTTTGAACCCTGTTGGAAGGAAGCTTATGTCATCCTCTTTACCATTAACACTGTTGTCAAACTCCAGGGGATATAAACCTGGATTCATATTTCTCAACTGAAAAGGTATAAATCCTGCTCTGAATGGAAGTCCACTCCAAATGGAAACCTTAAACTGAGGCTTTCTCGAAAGTCCCCAGAAGCATACAGAGCCATGAAGTAGATAGCTTTAAGACAAGCTGATGACACCATGAAGTCATCAGTTTCCACCTCAGATGTCAGAACATGGCCTCCTAGGATTCTCTTAACTACTTTTAGTTCTCATTATTTTTTTTGTCCTCCTTGGCTTCATCCTTCTCTATCCCCTCCCACATCACTTTTGCTATTCCTATAACTCTCCACATTGAAAGCATAACTTTATATAATAAGATTTATATTGTACTATCTATTCCTCCCTCACCAGACCTGTGACCTGTTCTCCCTTGAATAGTTCCTCCATCCCTGCAAGGACCCCAGAATCTATGACATCGTTTTATTCAATTTATAGCACAATCTCACAACTCTACTTTTGATTGTTGGCATATACTCCCTTTCCTTTGTAAGCCTCTGGTTTCCCCTAAATTCCTATACCGCTGTCAGATTTAAAGTCATCCTCTGTGTTATCATTCAGTGGCCCTTTTGCTTTCTACTCTAGATTTCAAAAGGACCCTCCTTCAACTTAATACTTTTCAAAAAAGGCAATTTGTGCTTCCACTGTGACATAACCAAAGGCCATTTCATGTACCTAAAACTATTTGCAATCAAACATACTTTGCCACCAATACAAATACATACACCATTACCATGGGAGGCAGGAGTACATGAATCTAATAGGCTTAGATGATCCTAAACATAATTTTACCCAGTATGCTTCAGACTTTTCATTCTGTAAGCACAAACCTAATCATTATCTTCTTCTTAATTGGATGAGATAACATCTCTATCAAAAGAGCACCTATGAATTCCAAGATGCAAACTCAGGGGAAAATTATTTCATGAATTTGGATAGCCCCTAATGAGGCACAGTGGTACCTCTTGGTATCTACCTGCTAAGTGAACGGGGATCTTGTTAACCTAGTTAACCTAGTTAACAAGATCTTGCAAATCTAGTTAGTGTTTATCAAATTTTTAACCAGACTGCCTTTTCTTCTGATCTTAACCTCTAATTTTTTCTCATTCTATTACCTCTAAATTTTCCAGGCTCCACACAAGCCCAAAGGTCTACACTAACATGTTACAACTACAAACTTAGGCACATAATAGTAGCCCTAGAAGGAGGGTTCTTAAGAAGCCTTAGAAGAGGAGGTTAAAAGATTGAGAGTAAAACCTAGAAGACTTAACTACTGCAGCAGATCATGTATGAACAACCTTTGTGCCTGAAGCTGTTGTTCAGTGGGCCACTTGGGAAATTTGACAAAACTCCTGAATTTTCCTTGCTCTACCCCAGAAAATATCCATAACTGTGGACATTACCAGAACTTTCAATATCATTGCCAAAGAACTACAGAACTCCAGTTAGCAGTCCTGCACAATCATCTGCACATGATTCTGGCTTTCTGAAGAGGCACATGCACAGTGCTTGGAAGACATGTTCATGTTTCTAGAATCCGCTGATGTCTATGTAATCACCAAAAGTATTCAGACTGTAAACTGGGAAATTCTCAGATTGCCATTGTTATCCTCATTCTACTATCTGAATGTAGACGCTTTAGGCCCAATATCTTGGAATCTTCTCAACTGTCTCCGTCCAAACCTCATATTTTGGTTCTATTCACTTGTCCAACCTTTAATACTTATTTTTAAAATTTTCTTCTTATATATATATATTTTGTTAAATGCCTGATTTCTAAGACCCTCCAACAGCTGTCAGTCTGACAGCATACTCACTATAAGATACCTCTAGTCTTTCAGGGTCAATAAGAATGTGAAGGGCATCTTACCCCCGAAAACTATTTGGACCAACCTTAACCCTGCAATGACTCTTATTCCATTTCTAATAGTGTCTAGGCATATACCTTTTCTCTTAAACAGTGAGGAAGATTGATCAAATGTTCACAATTGGCCATTTCTTGTCCTCAGCTTTGTCTTGACCAAACTTTAGTCAGGCTTGTCTCCTTCCTACAAGCCCCTGAGCACCATGTGCCCCAAGCATGTGCAAGCACTAAAATGTGGAATCTGCTCCCATTCTCAGCTTCTCCTGGTATTCAACTGACAATAGTGAGGCCCTTTTCTTGTCAGATCCTACTGGTCATTTCTCCTTGCATGTTCAGCTTCCCCTAAAAAGATTCCGCTTATTTCTGTTTTTTCCATGTTTACCCTATAAAATGAATTTTTAAAATTTGATTGAGATGTTTGCAGATTTCTGAAATTGGAGTGTTCTTCCTATGGCAATTGTTTTTCTCATGAATAAAACTGCTTTTTAAGTTTGGATTTGTTTTTGTTTGACAGCACTATTCGTTACAACAATTTGTAATACTGAAACTAATCAATAAACAAAGAAACATGAAGATGGGGGAACTTAAATATCTATAAAAAAGAATGGGAAAATTCAATTGTGGTTTATTAATTCATAAAAATGAATAGTACTCAGAGATAAAATGACTAAACTAGAGCTAATCAATTCTAAAGCAACACTGCTTAAATACATACTGTTAAGGCGGGGTGGGGGAAGATAGCACAGTATAATGCAATTTATTCAAACCTTAAAATTGCCAAAATATTCTATATTTTATTGTTTTTATATGGTTTATGCAATGTACTCATGCAGTAAAAGTATAAATATACTTTTAGGCATGAACTCTATCTGAGGAGAAGGGGAAAGGAATGTTTGGGCAGGGAGATAAAGTAAGTATAAATTGTATTGGTAAATCTTTCATTTCTGTAAGAATAAAATACAGCACAATGTCATCTTGTTTAAAATCTGGTTGACAGACACATGGGAATTTATTACGTTATTCTTTGCATGTTTTGTGTATTTCAAGTACTTCATAATAAATCAAACATGGAAGGGAACTCTAGAACACCAGGGACTGTTGACAAGTAAAAAGTTATCTCTGAACCAGTGTTTCCTAACAAATGCAAATATAAGGACTTTACCAGTACGTCTTGCCCTGTGACTAGAGAGGGGATCCACAGAAGAAGTCCTAGTCCCTTGTAGTCAATTCTCTGTTGCAGCCTAGGCTAATTTTCCCATCACTTTGAGTCGTGTATTAAAGGCAGAAATTATACAGGTATGGGTATTTCTAATAACAACCTTTTTATTTTATTGAAACATAAAAGTCAAGCACAAATTATTTGTATTCAAATAATGATTTAAGAAGGGAATACTTGTATTTGTTATTTATTTTGGTCCCTTATTTAAAACAAGGGATTTTGCTAATGGAGAATAGAAAATAGTCACAGACCTTTAATTCTGTCTGTTTTTACTGGGCAGGAAAAATCAATGCATGGTACAGGAGGGCAGTTACCTTTAAAGTTTTTGATCATATACCCTTCAAAAGAATATTTAAAATTATGTATCTTCTAAAACATTTTGAAATTCACATACATTTGTTTTAGAAAATCATAACCTTAAATAGATACTGAGATGTGTTTTTTGGAGACAGTTAACCCTGTTGTTGCCTGATGTTTGTTTTTATGCCTTTTCAGTACATGTAGAGTAATTTCAAAAGAATTAAAGTTAGTCCAAAGACTTTGGTTTTGTTTTGTTTTACATTAGCAAACAAAAGTGTTTTTTTAATTTTTGTCATTATGAGTGTAAAGAAGTGGATGTATCTTTTTCCTTGTTAGAAAGCTAACCCCACAGCCATTATTTTTAGAATTTGTTTCATGAAATATCTTGGCACTTGTTGGAAACAGAATTTACTGAAGTAAGAAACAGGATATTGTATATCAGATGTAATTAGACGATAGAACTCATGGAAGTGTGCAAAAAGAAAAAAAATTCCCTGTAAGTGAAAGCATTCACATTTTATACATTGTAAAATGGCAATGCTTCACACTTCCATGATGCCTTACTTTGGGGAGTCAAATGAAAGAGGTTGCAACTGTTTAAAAAAAAAATGACCTTGCAAAGACACAGTTCTATTAAGCAAATTTAGAAATGTAAATCTGGCTAGAAATGCACTCAATCCTTAGCTATGCCAGTCACTAAATAAGTATGTGAACATGGGTAAATTACTTAACTTCTCTAATCCTCCACTTCTCAGGTTGGTGGAAAATAAAGGCAATAATAAATATATTATATATTATATTTATATTATAATATATAATATATTTATACACAATATAAAGGCAGTAATAAGGGCAGTCATATATTTTATAAATGTGAGGTGCTGGTGTTAGCCTACTGGCATCTAAATTGTGGAAAACTTTATTTTTGTTTATCTGATAGATAATAGGATATTATTATTTCCCTAGGAAGAATAATTTTAACATGAAACAACGGATGTGCATATTTTTTGGTAAATAATTTTGATAATACTTGTCTCACCTGAAATACTATGTATATCCATAAACACATTTATTACAGGAGTCAACGGTACATGAGTATATGTGCTCTTGGAGGCAGACAGTGCTAGGAAGAGAAAACACTGAAAAATGAAGTAAGATAAAACCAAGCCAAACAAAAAACAAACTAAGAGAATTAATGTTTGAACCACAGAAATTTATCTAGGTTTTATTTTTCTCGGGATTCCTGGTTAACAAACAAACAAAATGACTTGGACGGGGAGAGCAGTACCAATAAATCAACAAAAGAGAAATAGGCTACTGAGTACCTAAGATATCTGTCAAAATGCTTTTATTTATATCCATAGAAAATGTACTATTTATTGTTCATCAGCTTCTCAACCTTAAAAAACTTAGCAAGTACAAACTAAACAGAAGAGTCTTCCAGTGATGAAGGTAGCTTGAGCAACAAAAAGAAAAACTAGAAGTTGATGGAAAAGGAGAAGACAAAAATTATAAATTTGAAAATAAAATGTAATTTTTTTTTTTTTTTTTGCGGCACTCGGGCCTCTCACCGCTGTGGCCTCTCCCGTTGTGGAGCACAGGCTCCGGACGCGCAGGCTCAGCGGCCATGGCTCATGGGCCCAGCCGCTCCGTGGCATGTGGGATCCTCCCGGACCGGGGCACGAACCCGTGGTCCCCTGCATCGGCAGGCGGACTCTCAACCACTGCACCGCCAGGGAAGCCCAAAATGTAATTTTTTTAAACTAAAAAAATCTGAGGCCAGATATTATATAATACAATCACCAAATAGCATTAAAAAATAGCATATGAATTTAATAGTGATGATTTCAGATTACCAAGTAAATTAAAAAATATATTTACTGTTCTCAATTTTGAAAGTAATTTTTAGAGAGATTTCAATGCAAACTATAGTAGAACACCAGAATAACATTATAACAGTACACATTTGGATATAATTGGTTTGGCTGGAATTCTCCACGCAGCCCTCTTCTAAACATCTTGTGCTGTTGGGCTGAGGGTTGGTGGGTACAATGTGGAGAGGGACGGGAGGTGAGACCAGGAAGGTAAACAGCATGCAATACAGCCTCAATAAATAGAGCAGGGAACTGGATTTCCTTGCCTCCACTATTCTCTAGGTTTTATATCTCTACATGAGGCCAGTATTTGGATTGGAAATCAACAAGTTTCAAGAAGATTTCAAAAGGATTGACACTACTCTCCTTTAAGTCTCAGCCAGCCAGAAAACTCAGAATCATCCCATTGACATTTAATTCAAAACAGAAAACCACTACCAGGAAGCTCCAAACTGCAGGCAGTAGTGCAATTTAAGTAGCTCAGCCAAATGCCTAGAACTCCCAATCAGCTACTTGTACAAGTTTCACTAGTACCTTTCTCCAACCTTGCAATAACGTGACCCCATGTTTAAGTTTTGCACTTTGTAAGCCTTAATTATCATTTGTATTAGATGTATTTTTGCCCCACGCCGTAGTCCCTCAGGTCAACTCTCATTTTACCTGCAACTGTGTTGAATAATTTCCACACTGGAGAAAAATATCCACCTTAAAAGCTTGCCAAGTCTCTCCAATTTTTTTTTGCCTCAAAGTTTTTCCAAAACCATGAGATCTTGCTCAGATTCATGCAGGGCAATCTAGACAGGAGATTTAATACAATGGGGGTGTGGGTACGTGGAAGGGATTAGGAAATTGGGAGGCATTCTGGGGTAAAATTGGCGTATAAATGTCTCAGCATTTTGAGACATTCATAGTGGTTCTCCAGTGGGATTGAATCCCACTTGTCCAAATAAGTAACTAGCTCTTTAATGATATTTTATTTTCTCTTATTTCTTCCTTGCTTTACTCTCCAATTCTCTCACTCCTGCTGCCAGGTATCACCTGCTTAAATAAACTACCTGCTCCCAAGTCTTTGTTTCAGATTCTGATTTGAGGGGAACCCAAACTAAGACACTGTGATAGCAGTTTCACTGTTTTTTGGTATTGTATGTTCCACTGTATGTTTTTAATACTTGAAAGTTTAGCACTAATCACCTATAAAATTCTATGTCTGATTATACACTAATTTTACATTACAAAAAGCAAAACAAAACAGCAGGGTGGTTACAGAGAGACGGGCAGGGACCCTAAGATGTTAAAGAGGTTTCAATATGGCCTCATATGCTCTGTGTGGCCTGCTTTTCTGATCTTATTGTTTATATCTATCTCCCTTGTTTACTGTATCCTATATTATCTGTACACCTTTTTCTCTGGGGCTTTTCACTTGCTGTTCTTTCTTTCAGGAATATTTTGACTCCATCACTCAAGTATCTGCTCTTTGAAATTCCTTGGGAGAAGCATTCCTTGACTAGCCTATTGAAAGAGTCCAACTCTGTTCCTGTATATCTCCTTGCCCTACTTAATTTTCCTTCATACTCCTTAGCACTACCTGACATTTTGTTATATAGTTTTATATGTTTATTGTACCACACTTTCCTATACTATAAACCTTCCAGGAGAACACATTAATAACACTCTGAAGGACGATAATATCATTCAAAATCTCTAAAATTTTGGCATGCAGTGTCTGGCAATCAATAAGAAATTAACAGATAAGTTTCTCAGAATATAGTCAGGAGACATAATCTACACAATAAATTTGAATGTTTAATAATTAAAGAATTAAGAGCTATAACAGGGGATTAGCATAATAGGAGATTATCTACCAAATTATAAAGAGAACACTAAAGAATACAAGAAGAGCAGTTATTGGGAGCAGCCACTAACCCTAGGACTAAGACAGAACACCCAACAAAATAGCAAATCTGGAAAAGGGGTCCTGCCTCTGAGGGTTGGCATCTAGACCTCATTGAAGAAAGTAAGGTTATAGCCAATAGAATGGCAGGAAATTCTGTGAAGGATCTGTGCTTGTGGAACTTTCTGGGATGGAATCCACCTTCTGGGACAGTGAGGGATGCCACACATGGGGAGATGTTGTGCTGTGGAAGTCACCCTCTGGGCTGCAAGGGAAAGCTGTCAACAAGGAAGTGGTACAAAGAGAACTTAAAACTCATTGGGGTGGTGCACTAAGATGCTATCATTTAGAATGCTGGCAGAAGTTGTCATGGGGAGCTGCTGTGCACTGCTGACTTGGCACACATAGTAAGTTAAGAGAGAGCACACACAGGAAGGAAGAAGAAGACAGCCTTTCTCTGCCAGGTCCATTGAAAGTTCTTTGCTTTCAAGAGCTGAAACAAAGGCTAACTTTATTCCAGCTGATGGGAGAAAATTCCAGTATTACAAGCACAGCAATTAAGAGTGAATTTGGTACCTAAAGGCTATATATTTGTTAAATGTTATAGTCCATCCCTTTGGCTACTTACTTTCATATGCACCCTTCTACTACATTTGAATTTCTGTATAACAAGAAAACCACTCGGTTTTCCAATAACAATATACAGCTACCTTTTGCACAAGTGAAGAAGTTCTTAAACTTTCCCCCAAATGCATAATCCCAGCAGTTACTGTACCCACACCTTTAGTTATAGTACTACTAAATATTCTGTTACCTGTATGTTAAATTGTAAAGCTAATAGTCAACAGCTTTATTTAGAATTACAATGGAAATAAGACAAAAATAGCATATATAAAGAAGCACATACATACTATAAGCAAAGAGAAAAAAGACAAAGCTATTGCTGTCCTCATTTCTTTAATTGGTCAAAAGAGAATAGTTGATAATTTAGAGATTCCTTCCTCTAATACCTATTCCCTATTTTCCCCAAACTTATGCAGGATCTCAGTTGAGGTTCTTTACCTGGTTGAACGTGCCAACGAAAAATTATCACTTGCCATCTGGTTCTATAAGAATAAAGTCATTAGCCACTGCAGTCGCTAACCTTCAACATACCCTGAAAGGAGTTCGGGTGGAGATCCGGAATGAGGCACTCTGTGCTCTGGGAAAAACTGGCAGAACAGGCCTTCAGGATAGTTAGATATTTTCAGGAGAAGATTTTATGAGGCCAAATTCTTGCATCTTCTTATATTTAGAAAAGCACTGAAATCATTAAAGGATACATCTGCTCCTCATGACTTGCAGCAAGGCTCTGCCAACATGTGTGCTTGACTGCATGTACCACCGCCCCTTCACTAAAATCATATATAATACTGACCTTCCCCGCTACCTCTTCAGAGCAGCTCCTCAGAGCTATCTGAGATGCTGTCTCCCAGACTACAGTCCTCCTTGTGCCCCAAAGAAAACTTAACTCACAACTCTCGGGTTGTGCATTTTTTTCAGTTGACAAATGACTCAAAACTTTATTCCCAAAGTTTCTGTATTCTTCAACTGTTATGCCTTCTTTTTTCAGTTGTAGTTTTCTCTCAACCTTTACTATTGAGCATATCTATTGAGCATGTAAGTACTAAGAAGGACCCTAGTGAATTATTTGAATTGTGGACATTGTTTTCCTTGTCACCATTACATAGCAGCAATCTGATTTTCCCTTTATAATTGCGAACAACCTCTTCAACCAGCAGAGAAACCCTCTGTCCTGCCTGTTGTTTCAGTGGCACAAGGATCCAAAATGGTTAGATATCAGTCAGATTTCCCAATACCATGAAGACATTCCTTATTTTCAATGGTCAAATTATTCCCTCCTTTGGAACTGAGACCTCCAAACCAGCAAAATTTAAGATTCTTATTACAGGAAATAAACATTCTGACATTACGTTATTGAGTATAACAGCAAGAAGAGCCACTCCCACTTCATGATTCCCAGAACCATGTACTCTGGCTATGGGGAGACAGCATGGCAGAATGGTCTTTGGTTCAAAGCATATACTGGATTCTATAAGACAGAACTCTATCCTTTCAGGGTGTTGTCTCCCAATTGGTGCTATAAAGGAGACATCAGTAAGCCATTTCATTTTTCAATGAGTCCAACTGCTTTCAAGCAATGCGACATGTTTTAAGGTTAGTTCTACTGACATTAGCCCATTGTTATATCTTATTTGATAAAATAAGTTTCTTGATCAGAAGCAATGCTATGTGGAATGCCATGATGGTTTACAAGGCATTCTCTGAGATTCTGGAAAGCAGTGTTGCCAGAACATTTACAGTAAGGTAACGAAAATCCATATCCAGAAAATGTACCTATTCTAGTATGAAAAATTATCTGCCCAATCCATGATGAAATGTTGTCAAATGGCCATAAGGTGAGTGGCTTTTACATCCAGGCAATGACGACATATTCAGGGCTCAGTGTTCACCTCAACTATTGGAAAATTAGGCACTCAGCAGTATCATTATCCAGGCTATTCTTGGTAAAAGAAAATACATTATTGTTTGCCCATAAACAGCCTCTAGTCCTGCCAATGTAGATCTTAGTTCAGAGGATTACTGAGCAAACACTGGGATGGCAGGGGAAATAGTCTGGCTGACATCCAACAGAGTGTGCCACTTTGTCCAACCGATTATGAGGAGCCCACCCTAAAGGGGACGCTTTTTGCTGAACATTAACATGAGACACAAGTTCCTTCATAGTCTGTGCCCATTCTGAGAGGTCCATTCATACCTCTTCTCAGTATTTCTTCATCACTAATTTTTCAATCCTGTTTTTTTCCAGACTTTGACCATCCAGCGAACCAGTTAGTGACTCCCCATGAATTAGTGTAGATTCATGCCTCCAGCTGTCTCTTACTCAGACAAAGTGGACAACCAAATGTAAATGTACTGTTTGAAGTTTTCACCATTAGGAGGAGGTTTTTTTTACCACCTTCTTAAGTAAGGATTATCTCTGAGTCGGGCTGCGGTGTCTTATTACTGCATTTTGGTAATATTTGTATGTCATATTAAAGCCATCTCCTAACCAGGCTTGAGTTGTTTTTTTTTTTCCTCAGTCAACTAGTCTTAAGTAATACCCCATGTTCCCAAAATCCATGGACGTAGATTGAAGGATATGAGACAATACCAAAAGAGTTGATATCAAAAAGTGTCTGAGCTACCTTCTATGCATATCAGTTTTACCATCTGGACCTGCCCAATCTGTTCGTACTCATAGAGGACTGTGCTATTATTCTCTTATTGTACAAGCACAATATAACATTCTTATTTACTAAGGACACTTTAAGTATCATTGAATCAGCTGGATCATAAGTCTCAAGCAGTAGAGTGGTTTGAAGTACAGCCTGAACTTATTGCAGAGTCTCCTCTTGCTCTGGTCCTCACTTGAAACTGGCAACCACTTGACACTTTGTGGATCTAAGTAGCATACTCAAATGTGGTACACGTTGTCTTCAAAATTCCCCCAAAATAAAACTATCAAGTTTTTTGCCAGTTACTGTGGTAAGAGGTATAAGGAGCAGCTGTTTGTCGTTTATCACGTAAGGGATATCTTTACATGCTCTAGACTACTAAACCTTCAGATGGGAGACAATGATGTGAGATTGTGGAAAATTTCACTGAGATGAGGGTCCTCTAACTTTTTGTAAGGTTCCTCACTCACCTTCTAATCTGTACATGTCTTAGTAAGGTATTTAAAATGCTTGCTACTTCCTGCTCATCAGATCCAATCAATATAATATTCTCAATGTAGAAGACCAGTGTCATGTTTTATGGGATGTCAAAATCATTAAGACCTCTTCAGACTATATTATGGTATAGAACAGAGGAATTGACAGTCTGTGGCAAGACTGAAGGCCTCATCTTGTTCAGGTCAGGTGATAGCAAACTGTTTTTGGCGGTCCTTACAAAATAGTATGGCGGAAAAGAGATGATTTATTCAGTAAAGGTAGTACATCTTAAAGAGTAGCTACAACTGGAGTCATTATCTGATTAAGTCTGTAATAATCCACAGTTATTCTCTAAGATCTATCCAACACCTGTAAAGGCCAAACTGGTAAGTTAAACGGGGAATAGGATAGGCATCTCCTCCAGGTTATGTTACCACAGATTTTTGAACAAAAGAAAGCTACTTTCCTCAGAAAACAAAGTACTTTCACTGGTAAGAGAGGATCAAAGTGATCTGAGGGTTGAAGGTTGTTTCAGGGTTTCAGAATCCCTCTATTTCTGAATCAATGTCCTAACCTTCACAGAAGAAACTCTGAATTCAACTGACTATGTAATTCAACAACCTGTACAATTAAATTTTATGTTTGATTTTCCAACAGTATTAGCCTGGCGGGCAGAAGAAATAAAAGATTAATTTAGGGTTAATCTCCACTTGACAGACAGTTTTTGAAACTTAGAATTAAAGGACCCAATCTTCTTATCTTCTTTCTGTAAGTCATCCTGTGCACTCAGTTGATGCCTCCCACACATAGTCCTTGTAGTCAGCACTACTGCCCTAAAGGTCAAGTGTGGCATCCGATTGGGTTCCCAAGAAACTTGCTTCAGTGGGCATTTCAGTACAATTAACCATAGTTAACAGCTTGATCATTTGTAGTGTCACTTTATGTCATTTGTGACTAGCAACACATTTCCAATTGGCAAGAATTTCAGAACTATGCTCAAGCCAAAGTCATGATCAAACCAATCCTCAAATCCCATTCCTAGCACCAATTCTATATTAGGGGCCAACTGGGAGACAGGATCTAGAGAACAGTTTGAACAGGGAAATATTATTATAAAGAATTATTAATAATAACAGGGATTGAAGTAATGGAATATTAGCTGCCAAGGGTTAAAGAGAATTCTAAAGGAAACAGGGATATCATATATAAAGAGAAGTCATTACCCTTAGGGTTGGAGCAGAGCACACCTTTAAGGACATCTGAAAGAGTACTCCCCACCTCCAGGCCTCCTGAGAAAGGGTACAATTATGATGTACTAGATGGTAAAGACACTGAGTTGCAGCACAGGTGGAAATCTCTAGGAATCCATCCTCTGGGTGTTTGGGGAAACCAACCACATAACGGTTCTGTGCTGTTGGAAGCGGTTGGGAATCTACCCTCTGTGGTGCCAGACAAAGCCTCCAGCAGGGAGATGCTGTACCTGGAATCTACTGGTAACTATTGAGGAGCTGAAAGGAGTTATCTATGGGGAAGTAGCAAGCATGAAAGTCACTGAATTATCCATTATTACTAATACCTTGGGAAGATTCTCTCTGGAATTTGGGGGGATGCTGCCCATGGGAGGTGACATACACTGATGGCTGCTACTTGCTGCAGGAACCTATCAAAAGAGTACACACAAGAACCAGCAAGAAGTATCTCTTCCCTTCCGAGTACCCCTCCAGTGTCCTCTACCTACAAAGCTTAAAATTATGCCTCTGGCAAAGAAGAAATTTTTCAGTATCACAAGCAGAACAATGAAGGGTATATTTGGAGCTGAGAAGCAATATATTGATAACTAACACACTAGGCATTAGAAGAAACAGGACCAAATGCCTCAAAGCCAAAAGAAAAATAGAAGCATAAACTAACTAATGGTGATACAGATGATTTGGCATTGGCAGATTAGAATTTTATGATTATTATGCGCAAAAAAAATAAAGGAAACATTGACAATGTTACAAAAGTGTCAGGATCTATAAGAAATCAAATGACTATTCTACAACTGAAAAATATAATAATTAGAACAAATTTTATTAAAAATATAAGAACACAAAATTAATAATTCAATTTATGGGGTTAATAACAATTATTAAAAAGCATATCATTAGGAAACTTGAAACTAAGCCAGTAGGAAATATTCCAATTGAAACGCAAAGAAGGAAAAAATAAAGAATGGAAAAGCCAGTGAGGCCTATATGGTATGACATGGTGAAAAAATTAACACATATTTAATAGAAGTCTCCAAAGGAGAAGAACAAAAGAGAGAAAAAAAAATTGAAGAAATATTGGTTCTGCTTGACTTATCTGGAATGGGTGTTTCTAGCTTCAAATGATCTCTCTTGAATTCTAGAAACTATCCTTTGACAGAAGACCAGGATGTGTTAATTTTCCCCACCACAGTAACTTAAGAGGACATGCAGAATTTTAGAATGTGAAGGACAAAAGTTGAATAGGTTGAGATTTAGAACATTGAAATGATTGGAAAGCTGTTCTCCAGGACTTAGAGTGCCACTAAAACAATTTAATCGAATACCATTGTAATTATATCCTAAAGGGATTGTTTTGGAGGTTTGTGTTTGCTTTTCTGTCCTGTGGAGTGACCACCAGTATAAAAGCTTCTGCATAAATTAGTTGAGTAAACAATCAATCTTGCAAAGTGGCTATTCCCAGTAGCTTGAATGATGACTAATGATTTCATAATTATCCTGGGAGAAATGAAGACCTTACTGAGTATATAAAAGCTTAGAAAGTCGAGATTAGTTGCTAGTATTTGTCTTTATACTAGGTATAGTTAGGAGATGAAACCCAGAAGGCACCAGCAGCACATATAACTCCTTATTGAACAAATCTATTTCCTGTTACTTTTCCTGAAGATTTCATCTCATAAAGCTTTTAACATAGTAAAAAGTGTAATTCTTGGATTACAGATCTTCTTTGAATTTAAGTAAATGCTGATTCACAGAGAGTCCATAATATATTACTTACTTGGGGTTTAAGCAAAAGATAAATTATAAAATTGCCTATATACCTCAGGAGAGTTAGTCTTTGATTCAGTCTCTGAAATTATTAATGTGAATAGAATATAGCAAAATATGACTCAAAAGATATGAAATTGTTTACAAATAACTTGAAATATAATTTCAACTCTTCTGGTTGCTGTCCACTAAGTATGGGAAAGGAAGAAATTGCCACTCAATATTTGAAATAAAACTGTGTATTTCTTACTCAGCAATGGAGAGTTGTGCTTATAAGACACAGTATCACTGGGACTTCCCTGGTGGTCCAGTGGTAAAGAATCCACCTTACAATGCAGGGGACGTGGGTTCAATCCCTGGTCGGGGAGCTAGGATCCCACATATGGCAGGGCAGCTGAGCTCGAGTGCCACAGCTACTGAGCTCGCACGTCTCAACTAGAGAGCCTATGCTATGTGCCACAGACTACAGAGTCCATGAGCCTTGGAGCCTGTGCGCCACAACTAGAAAGAAGCCCACGTGCCACAGGGAAGAGCCCTTGCATAGCAACGAAAGACCCTGCATGCCAAAACGAAGATCCTGTGTGCCAAAACTAAGACCTGATGCAGCCAAAAATAATAAAATAAAATAAATAAATCTTAAAAAAAAAAAAACAGACAGTATCTCTGAACAAAGTACACTGCTGATCTTAGATATGGGTTTTAGGAAACGCATATATCAGAAATTGGTGGGCTAATCAGAAGCAAGAGTGTTTAGGAATAGGATGACCTATGGCCTCAGTTACAGGATTGCGGCTGCCACCAACTGGTTGACCTTCAGAGTGTGGGACAGTCCAATTATAGGATAGTCAAAGTTCTCATTGGTTAGGAGGATTTTTAAATCAATTTTGGAAGTTCATTTCTATTAAGGTCAAATAATAATCAGCATTTCTGTAGGAGAATAGAAACTTTTTTATTTTCAAGTATTAAAAACAAAAATATATATATCTTTAAAGTAATTAGAAATGCAGCTTTTCTATCTCCAATGTCTAATATACTAAACGATAAAAGTAAAAAAAGGAAAAGAAATTGCAAGTTTGTCATACAAAAAGGGAGCTAGTAAACAAATCTGTGTGGGACTGCAGTAAATAGTCCTGCTTCAATGATCTCTTTATAGTTAATCCTGGTGTGGGTAAACTGCAATAATTTTAAATTAATTTAAAGAAAGAAAAACATTAAGTAGCTGCCTTTTTGCAGAGAATGAAGAAAAAGCTAAACAGATATTTATTTTAACTATTTTTGCAATAACGAACTGCCCACCATCATACTTTTTGGCTTCCATTACAATATGCCATATTCTCCTATTAATACCTAAGACCAGTTGTACACAGCATCCAAAAACCACAATTAGAAATTTAGTTCACTGTGTGATGAACAAATAACTTATTCAAAGTTTGTGCAATATTTTACCAAGAGGCCAAACTTACTGTCCTTTAGAGATCACTTATTTCAATCCAATTAATATGAATATAGAAAACTAGGTATTTCCCATCTAATTATCATCAAAATTTAACTGCTGTGCTAAAGAGAGTTGAAGAATGTTATTGTGTTGGAAAAGAGAATGGAACTAGATTTACTGAACCCCTGTTATTTTTCTAGGTGCTGTTCTATGTAATCAGCTTGTTTTCTCATGTTATATATTTAATTTTCATAGTAGCTGTCATATTTTCTTTATGAAAAACATCACACATAAATACACAAATAAGCCTTATTGTTAGACAATTTTGTAGATGAACAATCTATGACTCAGAAGGATTTGACAAATTTCTCTGGTTAAAAAATAAATTGGGGGAGCAGGGACTCAAATCCAGCCCTGCCTAACATGTAAGCCCATGGGAGCTCTATGATGAAATAAAACTAAAACTCATTGCCTCTTTCCCATTGCAAATTAATCTTAATCTTGGTGAATTATTCTGTGTTGTGAATATCAAGAATGCTTAACTATGGAACTTATAATTTCTGTTACCTAGGCTATATATGAGTTTGTGGGAGAAACAACTGAATTTGCCAAATGGGTTATGTGGATTTACACTTTTCAGCAAATATTATTTATGGAATTTCCCACCACCCTACAAATTGAGCCATATACCATGCACACTAAAGTGCTTGCCTTGGAGGAACTCAAGTAGGGCAGCTCTAATAGTCTATTTTGTTTTTTAAAGTGTTGTCATTCAACTTATTGGAAGGTACATGACAGAACAATGCTTCCCCCTTTTCAGTAAATGACGCCACATTTCTTGTTGTCTTCCAATTTTCTAGCTTTCTGTAGTGCTCCATGACTTTCCAGCAACAATTCTGACTGTGCTGGGTAGTTTATTAGTGAATTCCTTCAACACCCAGGGATCCATTTTATTTGGTCCTGCTGCTTTATGTATGTTCACATTTTTAAAAAAGTATTCCCTGGTGAGTTTTAGTCAGCAGTCATTTTTTCACTTCTTTCCAATTCTGTAAACTTCATTTTCTTTATCAGCATTATTTTCTTAGTTTGTTATACTATCTCCAGTTTTTAGTCTCTTCTTGTTTTCTGTGAATCATGGACTTCAAAAAAAATTAGCTAATTTTCTCATCTCTTCAGAGTAAGTGTTCATTCCTTTACTTTTTTTCCCCCTTGCTACTGGCATCTATGTTTTCTGATATCACATTGAATTCTATCATTGTAAGTGCCTCTTTGCCCTTATCCCAGATTCTACCCCATTTATTCCCTGTCTCTATGTGGTCTTACTATTTAAGCACATCAGAGTTTGCCCTTCTGATCACTAGGATGTGGATACTCCAGTTCATAAATTTTATATTTAAGTTCTCTATTAAATTGCTTGATGGAATACTATCCACAGTAGAAAAAAAGACAAATGTGGTATATAGTACACACACACACACACACACACACACACACACACACACACACACACACGTAATTAACACAGGGTGATATAAATCATGAAAGAGCTTTACGTTGCCCATTGTAAGTCCAAGATTCAGATGCCTAAGTTTATACTTCTTGAATAATGGCCCCTACATATTAACTATATTTCAGCTTCGTATTCAGACTCTTTCACATATATCCTGTTTAGCAAAAGGAGAACAGCTACTAGTAGTGAAAGAACTAACAGAACCAGAGATATGCAAGGCTCTTATAGAGCTGTGTTTCTGACCTCATATATTGGCAATTACTCTTCCATTTAAAAAATTCTTTTTGGGAACCAGCCAAAGTGAATTCCAGTTGTGATTCACACACGTGTTGGGCATTCCTTTCAGCTTCCAGAGAAGTTTGTAGCTGGCTGCCTTTATAAAGTTAAATGTCTTCCCACAATCCCTACTTAGCTCCTAATCTGTACCTTCTTTCTCCACATGAAGATGCTATAAAATTTGCACTTGAGAATACAGAATAGTATTCTCCCTGTGTTTCTTTTTATGTGTTTTATCAGTCTTGATGTGTCAAAAGTCTTGCTAAGACACTTAATACTGAATTCACTGAATACAATGGAATAAACTACATATATGTTAGCTATGGCCTCAAATAAGACATCATGGTAGAGCACTTGTTGGTAGAGAACAATTCAATACAGGATACTGATTCTTATTGGCTAAGAGCTTACAGTACAGTCTATAGGGCCAGCTGTTGCTTACTAGGAATGTAAGAATGTAAATCAAAGCACAGGGAAATTATACATATTGGTATTGTCCTTTAGTGGCATGTATGTGTATATACATTTAATCATACATATTCTCTTTCTCTGTCTCTGTTTCTCATATATAGTATGCATGACATTTGATGAATGTACTTAAATGTTATCTTGTAAGTACTTTAGAGACAAATAGGATTTCATGCACATGCAAAATATGGAGGGTTTTAAAATATGAAATGTGTATCTTTGTTCACAAATTCAACTAATATTTATTGGGTGCCTAATCTATACCATTTGAATCACATATATTCTCTCTCTTAATAATTATGTTTATATTGTGAATGTGATCATATCATCAGGGCATATAGCAGAACAAAATGGAAGAAGACAAGATCTTTGTGCTGTTCTTGTATGAGTCACTCTCAGGAAAAGTAAAAAATAAATAGACTTGCACATTGAGAAAAAGAGAAAGCATCAGTTCTTAAAGTCCAAAATCACAAATGTGAGTTCCCAAATAAGGGAGAAATAGAATAGAAAAAAAAATTATCCAATATATAATACAAATTAATGATCCAAAGTTAAAGAACAATTGACATTCCCAACATATAACCAGACAGTAATGAAAAAGGTCATACCTATACATGTCATTTTCAAAACCAAAACTTCTAGAGTATAAAGTTTAAAAAAATGTGTATCAACAATCAAACATGACAAATGAAATAAATAAACCAAAATACAATCTACAAAAGGAAAAGAATCAATCCAGCATCAAACGTATCATCAGCAACGCCTGATACTAAAAGCCAATAGATTAATTCCTTCAAAGTACTATTGGAAACATTCAACATTAATATCTATACCTAAGTAAAAATTTCACTCAAATATGAAGATATAATAAATATACTTTAAAATGTGCAACAACTCTGAATATCTCAAATTAAAAAAAATATTTCTGTTTATATTTCTTCAGCATGATTTTTACTTGATATTAATCACATTCCTCAATTTAAAGTGCATCATAATCATGTATATTTTCATTTTTTATGTGTTTGATGGCTGATTTGGGATACACTTTAACCCCACTGCAATCCTATTTTCTCTTAACATTGTATATTTAAATACAGCCACTCTTATGTTTTAAATATGCCCCTCTTTCATAAATGAGGCCCTAATCCAACAGGACTCTTATTCTTACAAGAAGAGGAAGAGACACCAAGAGTGTGTGTGTACTGAGGAAAGCCCACGTAAGGGCACAGTGAGAAGGTGGCTGTCTGCAACCTAGGAAGAAAGGCCTCACCAGAAACCAACATTATCAGTACCTTGATCTTGGACTTCCAGCCTCCAGAACTGTGAGAAAATAAATTTCTGTTGTTTAAGCTACTCAGTCTGTAGTTTTCTGTTATGACAGTCCGGGTAGACAAATACACTATGCAATATTTATACTACATATAGTTGACAAGAGACTTGTATCCAAAACATGAAAATAATTCTTACAAGTCAAAAAGTGAAAGACTAACAATCTCATTTAAAATGGTTAAAATACTTAGACACTTCATACAAGAAAATATCCAAGTAACCAATAGGTATGTGAAATGATACTCAGCATATTTAGGAAATATATCAGGAAATATTTAGGAAATATTTAGGAAATATTTAGGAAATATTTCCAGCATATATCAGGAAAGTTGAAATTAAAAACACTGTTACAACCCTTCACATTCTCTAGAATGGATAAAATTAAAGTCTGCCAATACTAAATATTGCCCAGTATGTGGAACAACTGGGACTTTCACATACTGCAAGTGGAATTATAAAATGATGCAACACTTTGTGCAATAGTTTGGCAATATCTATTAAAGTAAGCTAAACATACAAGTAATTTCTTACCTACCAATTCTACTCATAGTTATATGCCTCTTCCACCAAAGGACACATACAAGAATGTTCATAACAACTGTTGGGGAAGAAGAATCTATCCTTCTAGATTCTTCCGGCTGGTCGAAGAATTAAATTGACATGAGATAGATTAACAGAAGAAAATCAAACAAAAGTTTAATAACATGTATACATGGGAGAGACCCAGGAGAACTGAGTAACTCACCAAAATGGGCAAAGCCCTCACCTTAAATACCATCTTCAGCTAAAGACAAAGAGAGGATGTTGAGATGGGGGAGATGCAGTTATGGGAGGTTACAGGAAAAAAACAGTAAAGTAGGGTAAGGTTGTTATGCAGATTTAATGTCTTCTCCATTGATAAGAGTTTCTAGAGATTTGGCCATTCTCCTCTTCTTGGTACAGGGAGGGAGACACCCTTACAAATGGAGATTTCCCTTATAAATGTAAATGTTTCTTACTAAAGCATAACTCCTCCTTGGTTTTCAGAGTTTTTCCATGCCTGCTATTCCTTAGAAAATAACCAGCTTAAAATAATTAATACGCCAAAGAGACATACTTTTGTAACGGAGCAGAACCCTATGAAGTCTTCCCAGAATAGGTCCCCACCCATGTCTTCTGCCTGCCTTTTGTCTGTAGAAGAACTTTGGTCAAAGAATAAACTTAATCAGAGAAGTGAGAAAATACTTAAAGGAAAAAGTCAAGCAAGACAAAATAATAATATTTTGGCCATTAAACAAAGTCAAGGACCTTTAGTTCTTCCTCAAGGACTATAGATAATATTCTGAGCTATGTCTTTTGAGCTGTTTTGCAGATACTGAAACCCCCACCAGGTGGAAGAAGTTAACTGTATGCTGCCCACAAGCATGTAGACCCCAGACTGGTTGGAACCAGAAGGTTGATGATGCTGACTCCCAATTACCTCAACACCAACCAATCAGAAGAATGTCCAAGAGCTGATCACACCCCACAAACTGCTTCCCTCACCCTGTCTTGATAAATCTTTCCCTGAAAGCCTTCAGAAAGTTTGGGTCTTTTAAGCACTAGCTGCCCTGGACTCCTCGTTTGGGGCCCTGCAATAAAGCTATTCTGTTCTACTTCACCCAAAACTCTGTCTCCAAGATTCAATCCAGCATTGGTGCACAGAGGCCAGCTTTTGGCATGATTTTGGGGTGGCAAATTCTGCTCCCCTACACAACTTTATTCATAATAAGCAAAGACTAGAAAGAACTTAAAAAGTTCAACAAGGGAACAGATATATTCCTCAAGAAGAGAAAAGTGTCTTCAACTTAATAAAGGGGAATCCAAGAGAAAATATCTATATTTAATGAAACTAGAAATAAGGTTTATATACTACATAGAGTTACTAAAGTACATGGTATTATAATCTTTAATTGTGGTGAAATATTCTGAAGAGAAGGAAGCTGGCAATCATATAAGTAACTAAGAATGTAAGAATGTATGACAAATCCCCATTTGTCATAATAGGAGTGGACTATATAATATCTAAAATATGTTAGTCAATGATCTTAGTGAAACATCATTTAGAGATGTGAAGGTCCCTATTTCAATTCATGGGGAGTGGGGGGGCTCCCATTACCAACAAGCAATTGTCAACAGTGTTCAAGAATTCAACTCAATTCTGACGCTACCTACCCCAAAATAGCATCAGATTACACAGGTTAAGAGTTTGATCCTGCACTATTGCCCTCCATCCCACCTCCTCCCCCGTCCCAACTTCAGACACCAGTCACAAGCCTAAGTTGTCACCTGTGCTTCTGACCAACTGGCTATAGATCGAAGGTTCCAATGAACCCCTGCAACTCGGGATGCAATTGCAAGCCCAGGTTATTACCTGTACTTCTGACCAATTGGCTATAGGTCAGAGGTCCCCATGACCTCCTTCCTGGGTTTGATTAATTTGCTAGAGCAGCTCAGAGGACTCAGCGAAACATTTTACTTGCTAGATTACTGGTTTATTATAAAGGATTTAACTCAGGGACAACCAGATGGGAGAGATACATGGGGCAAAGTATGGGGAAAGGGCGTAGAGCTTCCACCCCACCTCTAGGCAAGCCACTCTCCCAGTACCTCCCTGTGTTCAGCAATCCAGAAGCTCTCTGAATCCCTTCCTTTCAGGGGTTTTTAAGGAGGCTTCATTACATAGGTATGATTGATTAACTCATTGGCCATTGGTGATTGATTCAACCTCTAGCTCTCTCTCCCCTCCCCAGAGGTCAGTGGGGTGGGACTGAAAGCTGCAACTAAACCTTCTAATCACTGGCAACCAGCCCCCATCCTTAGGTGCTTTCCAAAAGTCACCTCAATAACACAACAAAAGACACCTTTATATCTCTCCTCATGTAGTTTTAATAGCTCTGTGCCAGAAAGAAGACAAAGACCAAACATATATTTCTTATTATAAATCACAATATCAAAGCTAGAAGAATTTAACAGAGATAAAAGATTAAAATTTGGTCCCATTTTGGAACAGAACAGGGAATGCAAAAACAAAACAAACCAAAACAAAAAAAGGTTTGTTTTAATTGTGAGCCCTTCTGTATTATTAAATATTTTTAAGGATGCACATGTTTTATTTTGATTATTAAAAAGCTATTTATATAGTTGCTTGCCAACCATTCTTGTACATAAATAGCATAAATGGTAAAATCTATTTGGTAGGCAACTTAATAATAACGAAATTGTTTGAATTAAAACACAGATACTCTCTGACCCAGCCATTCCATTAATAGAAATTCTGCATACAGATAGTTTTTCATGAAAGCACAAAGATATAAGTATGAATATTCACTGCAGTGTTGCAGTAAAAGACAAATATCCTTCAACAGAAACTCATTAAGTGACTTTGCTACACCCATGCATTGGATTATTCTTTTTTATTTTAATCTCTCTGTACCTTTTTGAAGTATTTCAAGATTTATTATGACATTAAGTGAGTAGAGATGCAGAACATTATTAAAATATGGTCTAATGTACCCAAAATAAGTATGTTATGAACATACATATATATATATATATATACACAGCACTTATATGCAAAAGCATTTGAGGGGAGGGGAATTGAGAAGTAATTGTTAACTGTACTCCAGAGAATGACACTGTGGCAAGGGTGGTGAGATAGAGAAATTTTGTGGGGAAGAGAGGGGATTCTCTCTGTAGTGTTCAAATTACTACTCTGAAAATGAATTATGTTTCCTAGCAAACAACAGTTAAAAACAACTTAAGAATAGCTTTATTCATCTTTGTATTTTTGAGCTGTGTAACTCAATTCTTTGTTTGTAGTGGGTGCTCAGTAATGGCTGATTATATGAATTCCAAATGAAACATGCCAGCAGAGAGTCACGTGACCAAAATGGAGTCTCCTACACTTAGGCTGAATAATTCAGCAGCAATTTCCTGTCTAAAACATCCTTTCACTAGGTAGTAGTTAACCAACATTAAGTGCCTTAAGAACTAATTGAAAGGATGGCAGAGGTCCTTGTTAGAGAGTATGTACCTGTGCATTTCATTGTAATTAGGCTTAATGAGGCTATTACTGCCCTGTGTCCACAGTGTCATATTATTGGCGGAAGGACACCAAGGCTGTTGTAGTTCTGCTCGATTGGAATCAAGATTACTCTTTTCTAGGTAGAAATTTCATTAAGGTCAGAAACATAATGGGAATGGACATAAAAGGCAAGGACAGAGTCTTTTTTTGTTTCTCTTCAACTTTTTTTTTCCCTAAATACCCATTTGTGGCCTTTTCACTCTACATTCCTCACGAAATGAGGTCAGATCACCCCTCTTACCTATTAAACCCTGGGTTATAGTATAACTCCTAAACCCATTACCTTTACCTACTGCAGAAACAAAACTGAGATATTTGTTGGAGCTCTAAATAGCAGTAAGGTACTGTTTAAGAGCATAAGGCTGGTTCACAGTTTGATGACCTGATTTTGAATGTTAGCTCCATCAATTACCAGCTGAAAATTTTCAGGCAAGGTATTTAACCTCTCAGAGCCTTCATTTACTCATTTGTGTAATGCTGAAAATAAGCCAATAGAGCTATGGTAACAAATACAGTTTTTAGAAAGGTATCTTCACAGGATTTTAAAATAGTGGTTATATATAAAATGCAATCAGACATAAAAAAGGAGGACCTTTTTTCAGTAGGAAAATACATTTGTAGCTTCTCCTAGGCAAGTGGTATCTCAAAATTTAAAAAAAAGTAGGGTTGGCAGTGGTCTTTCTTAGGAGAGTCACCATATACTCTAGTGGTTATTATTCTATAATAAGCTTAGAAATTGAGAAATAATAAGCTTGGAAAAGGTATTGAAGACCCTAAAAGGACTCCTTAGGTTTGGTGTACTATATCCTCTTCCATGTGCCAGGCAAGCATGTACATACCCTGAAAATCCATAAGAGCAAGAAATGGGCTTTAAACTGTCAAGCAACAGAGAAAGAAAAATTCTGGTGACCAAAACTTCTTGGGAAGCTTACCTCCAAAGCGTCAGTTATGTGATCTCACACTTTGATTCCAAATAGAAGATAAAAACTTTGTTTCTGATTGTTGTATTGCTTGCTTGATTGGTATGCTAAACAAATGTTTACTGAGCACTTACCCTATGCCAAATCCTCAATCATGAAGAAAACAGAAGTGATCCCTGCCGTCGTGCACCTCTCAGTCTACAGGGAGAAAGAGACAATAAACAGGTAAACACATAAATAAATCTACAAAGACTAATTGTAGCACATGACATGAGCTCAAAAATCAGAGCTCAATGGCAAAGAGAATGACAACTATGGTGAGGTGCATTGTTATCTATGTAGAGAAGGTTTTACATAAAATTATTCTGAACTGAGCTCAATTTATTTATTCTCTCTATATTCAGTATGAATTAGAAATGCCTTAAATTGTTAAAAATTACCCAAGCCATATAGTTTTGCAATCATTCATTTCATTAAAAGAAATGAGTACTTTTCAACCCAGTTTTTCAAATTCTTATTTTTTTTAAAACTACTAAATTAAAATTCAGTGCACTAAAACCCCTCAACTTTCTCACACTGTAAACCACTGAAGTTCCATCTGTCACTATAGAGTATCACTGATTTCATTTTAAATCCTCATATAGTGACTAGATGCAAAAATCTTCTCTTGGCTAACAACACTTAATTAAAAGCAAAAGATAGAAGTAGTGATTTAAAACTACTAATTTATTTATGTTTTTCCAAGAAATTTTGTTCTTTGATTCTTTACTGGCAAGCAGGCAAGAAAACAACAACAAAACCTAGGTCCAAGGAATTGATATGACAAATCCAATTGCTGATCAGAACCCCCTACCCTGTATAAGATGGCAAGTTGCAGCTGTTTTAGAATCCTTCAGCTAGTCCATTACTTGCTGGTACATCAAGCCCTAAATTACTGATTTTCTTTGCCAAGGTCTTTAATATTGCTACCCCATGCTTTTTAAAAGACTTATTTTAAAAAGAACAAAAAAGTGAAGGCCAAATGAAAAGCAACAGGCTACTGGATTATAACTTTGATCTTTTCCTACAATTAGCTCTATTTGTCCTAGAAAGCTCAATGAATCATTTGAATATGTACTGAAGAATTACTGTTCCCACCTCCTCCTTCCTTCCTCTGTCATATTGATAATTTGAAGAATTTAATCTCTTCTGTTTTCTTGTTTTGAGCATTCATTCCTTTCTCCACCCCAAGTCTGAGGTAATATTAGGCAGAATGGGTTTCTTAATCATCCAGCACCCCTTCCTCATAAAAACCACAGACATGGTTGTTTTCTTGTCTGTTCCTTTGTAGTTGTCTGTGATTCATGGGCTGGCACTTTTGATAGTACTTTTGATGGTTTCTATCCAAGTCTGTCATTTCCATTCATTTCAGAGTTAAAGCTTGTATAAGTAAATAGTTTTGTTACCAGAAGAATCTTAAAGGCTTTTGAAAGACTTCTAAAGTAGTCAAATCCATTTGAGTATTCAATTGCTCTAACTTCCAAGGTTAAGCCCCATTTCTCACAGGCACAACTTTGAATGCTACAGCAGAACACACAGGGCCTGACAAGTAGCAAGTGACTGATGACGCTACTGAGTTTAGCCTTGGTTGGTTTTCTATACAGCACTTTACAATTCTCATAAAGTATATAAAAATAAACCAAAATGAACTTCTCAGAGCAACAATAAAAATTAAACTGTGTTTTTAATAAAACCACACAGCTACTGACACTTTCCATCACTACTATATTAATAATATACAAATGGAAACTTTCTGGAACCTCAAATTAGTGATATGCAGAAGGTGAACAGCTATTTTCAATCCCATGCAACCTCAAAGCTATGTTACCATTGTTATGATATATATTATTATGTTTTACCATCCACCCATACTCGAGAGACTAGTGGCTAAACTGATATAGAAGGCAGCTATATTTATTATTTTATGATTGTAGTGAAAATCTGAAGTTATTCCATCATGAAGCACTTACAAAGGTAAATACTTAAAAAAATAAGTTATGGATCTTCTTTCTGTTTTATAATACTATTTATTTACTTCAGTTGTCTATAAATTCTGTAAACTTCATATGTGTATATGTAATAGTGTTTTTATTTAGGCCATATTTTACTATAGAGAAATTTTATATTTTGAACAGTTCATGTAAAAATCAAAGCAATATAAAATGGTACAGAAGGAGAAGTCTCGTTCTAATCTGTCTTATTCTATCACACTCACTCCCTACATAACGATTTTTAGTTTCTTGTGTATTTTCTCAGTGTTTATTTAAGTAAATTCTAAGAAATACTATATATTCTCTTCCCCCTTTTCTTATATACTGTCCTAAAACATTTTTTAAAATTTAAGAATACATTCTAGAGATAATTTACTATCAAAACGGAGAGGGTTTCCTCATTTTTTTAAATGCTGCATAATTTTGATGTGTAGTTGTACCCTAAATTTTAGCTTGCTTTCAAACTCTAGAAAATGCAAGTTTGCTACACTGAAAAAGATGCCAGATGATTAAACTTATACATTTGTTATTTTGCACATGTTCAGGAATATCTACAGAAGAGATTCCCCAAAGCAGGATTGCAAAATCAAAGGATGATGCAGTTGTAATTTCAAGAGATGTTGCCAAATTTTCCTGCAGAGAAGTTGTTTCAACTTAACATTCTTGCCAACAGGTTATGAGAGTATGTTTTCTCCATTGTCCTATCAACAGATTGTGTGGTCAACCTTTTGGATTTTTGCATTTCTCTTGTTTGGAGAGAAGTTAAACACCTTTTCATCTGCTGAAGAACAATTTATATATATATATTTTTTCTTGTGGACTATGTATATACTTTGTTCTTTTATATAATGATCTATTGGTCTTTTTCTTATTGATTTCGTGGGAATATATATATCCATATATATGGATAGTAATCTTTTTTTCTGTGATATAAAAATTTTTCAGTCTTATATTCTTATTTTGATTTTGCAGTAATAGTTTTTGCTATGCAGAATTTTTTTTTAATGTACTTATAGTTTATTTGTTAGATTGTAATTTTGTGGTTTCTAGGTTTTGGGTCATGATCCTTCCCTACTGCAAGGTTATAAAATGGTTCACTCATATTTTCCTCAAGCACATGCATGGTGTTATGTTTTTACACTTAAATCTTTTATTAATTTGCAGTTTACCTATTTCTTGAGATATGGATCTAAATTCTTAACGCAGTTGACCTTGGATCATTTATTCACAAATCCATATTAACGCTACTAATGTAAGATATTGCCTTTCTTAAATAAAAAATTTCGTATTCATCTGGGCTATTCCCAGTCTTTCTCCTCTGTTCTTTTGGTCTATAGATGTATTTATTCATCTTTACCACACTGTTTTAATTACTGTGATTTATTTTTCAGAGTCTTCCTGAATATTCTTGCTTGTTTATTTTTTCTATAAGTACTTTAGAATTTGCGTAACAATTTTAGAAGCCAACCTTCTGTTTAAATCTAATTATTAAATCATTGCTATTTATATTGTGGATTTTCTTATTCTTCAAGAGTCAGGCTTTTATTTTCCTGGACGCTTTTCAAAATTTCCAGATTTGGTGACGAAGACATTAACATCTTCTAGCTGTGTGCTCTTTTTTACTTTTTATTTTTATTTTTTTAACATCTTTATTGGAGTATAATTGCTTTACAATGGTGTGTTAGTTTCTGCTTTATAACAAAGTGAATCAGTTATACATATACATATGTCCCCATATCTGTTTCCTCTTGCATCTCCCTCCCTCTCACCCTCCCTATCCCACCCCTCTAGGTGGTCACAAAGCACCGAGCTGATCTCCCTGTGCTATGTGGTTGCTTCCCAGTAGCTATCTATTTTACGTTTGGTAGTGTATATATGTCCATGCCACTCTCTCGCTTTGTCCCAGCTTAGCTTTCCCCCTCCCCGTATCCTCAAGTCCATTCTCCAGTAGGTCTAAATGTCCATCAACAGATGAATGGATAAAGAAGATGTGGCACATATATACAATGGAATATTACTCAGCCATAAAAAGAAACCAAATTGAGTTATTTGTAGTGAGGTGGATGGACCTAGAATCTGTCATACAGAGTGAAGTAAGTCAGAAAGAGAAAAACAAATGCCATATGCTAACACATATATATGGAATCTAAAAAAAAAAAGGTCATGAAGAACCTAGGGGCAAGACGGGAATAAAGACACAGACCTTTTTTACTTTTGAAAGTAACTTTGTCTCTGTCCTTCTGAACATGTGACTTGGCAGCTAAAAATCTTCAGTGACTCTCCATAGTATTTGGAGTCCAAACTACTGAACCTGTCATACAAAGACCTCCAGAGCTCTCTAACCTCTGTACAAACCATGCATCCCCCCTCTACCCATAGGGATTTATTTGCGATTCTGAAACAGTACGTTATCTCTTATAACAGGATATTGGCAAAACACACCATATCACATTATTCTTCAAGAGTCTGTCTCTAGCTCTTTTTGGAGCCCTCAGCCAAGGCATCAGCTCTTCTGTAAAGGTTTTCTTAGCTCTCACTGACTGATCCAGGTACTCCTCATCTGTGCTCCCTCAGCTTCCAGAGTACATCTTTTTTTTTTTTTTTTTTTTTTTTTTGTGGTACACGGGCCTCTCACTGTTGTGGCCTCTCCTGTTGCAGAGCACAGGCTCCGGACGCGCAGGCTCAGCGGCCATGGCTCACGTGCCCAGCCGCTCGGCGGCATGTGGGATCTTCCCGGACCAGGGCACGAACCCGTGTCCCCTGCATCTGCAGGTGGACTCTCAACCACTGCACCACCAGGGAAGCCCCCCAGAGTTCATCTCTTATATAGCTCTCATCAAACGTTGATGCAAATGATTATTTTAAAAGCCTTCACTATGTTTCTCAAGTATATGAATTTTTCTTAATATATGCACATTCTCATGAGACAAGCATTGTAGATGTGAAATAGAAATCACTGAATGCCTGTTGAGTTAATTAGTTAATGTAGTATAATTCTTGCAATAAGTGAGACATGGTTTTAATTTGTCTTTAATTAGCAGCTCAAACGTCAAACTCACCTAAATTTTACAATATTGATGATAGACCTGAGATAGAACACAAGATCCTTGGCAGGGAGCTTAGTTTCTTTCCATCACTACATGATAGGCTGTTCATGTAAATCTTCCACCAAGACTAAGTGTGGATGGATCAACGGAAGTATGTGCCAACACATGGTGTGAAGAGTAACCCTGGGTTATGTGTATGTATAGACTTACTGAGTGGTGTTAGTTTTAAAACCATTTGCCACATGTATGATTATAAGTTGCTTGATAATTTTCATGGATTATAAAGGGACAGCCATATATAAGATCATGTGGTTAATAATGCCTAAGTATGTAACTAAAGATTAAATTTCCTTCGGAGAAGTATAAATTCCTTTTAGCGGGTTAAACAAAGTTACCTCTAGCAGTAAATTCAAGAAAGGCTAATATTGTTTGTGTAATAGTAGTAGGGAAAGGTTAAGTATAACATCTAAGTCATAAAGCATAAAGGAAAAGTAGGATAGACTTGACTGCATGAAGTAAAATGCTGTATATCAAAAACAACACGATCTTGCCTTGTAATCTAGAGTGAAAACACTTATAAAATATGACAAAAGGTCAATATATTTGCATAAGTAACTCACATATGAATATGAAAATTATTTTAAAATTTATACTGATATAGGACTTTTAAAAATTTATACTGGCATAGGACATTTGCAGATAACTTAAATGACTAAATTGCACCAGTAATCGAAGAAACATACATAAAAGAAAAATTTGTGTGCATTGTAGTAGGGTTAAATATACACACATAATACAAAGAAAAGACAGCTTTCTTCTTCCTTATAACTGATTTAGTTTTTTCACAATCCTCCAATTCTCTGAGTGGTGGGAAAATGCTAACTTTACAATTAATAATATTGTCACTTTTTTTTTCTGTTGTAAACTGTCTTAAGTCTTAGCAAATGTATGACTGCTCCTTCTTCCTGGAATTCTTTCTTCTGTAGCCTTTTCTCACTTAAACTGACTAATCCATCCTTCTATTCATCCTGCAGATGTTGGCTTGACTGTCAGTTTTTCAGGGAAACATATCTTGTCCTTTAACTAGGTAAAGTCTCTCTGTTAAATGTTCTTATACAGTCTTACTCTGTTTTCATAGTACATATTAAAGTGTAATCAGTTGATTAATCACCTATCCCCTGTTAGACTGTGTTTCCATCCACATGGCTGAGACTTTGTCTATTTTCTTATTTTAAATTAAACTCATTTTCCCTAGTGCTCAGCATGTGCCTTGGCACAAGATTGACATCCATTAAACGTTATTTAAATGAGAAAATAAACAAGAGTCCTTGAGCAGTAGAAGCATAAGATGGTATAAAATCTTTGAAGATAAAAGTACGTATACCCTATGACATACCACGCCTTCGTAGTAATTTACTCTGAGCTGTACAAGTATAAATGTAATTTTAACAATCATTATCTATAATAGTGCAAATCAGAAACAATATAAATGTCCAAAAACAGGGAATTGCTAAAATAAATTACTTTAATGGAACACTTTATAAAATACACTTTAAAATGGTATAAAGGTGTAGTTTTAGAAGTGGGAAAATAATCACTATAAAGTACTGAATGAAGAAAAGCAGATTTTGTACATGACGCTTTGATTTTTTTTTAAAAGAAAGACACACAGAGGCATACATACACAAATGTGTACAAATATTTTCAAAGCCAGAATGTGAGTTTTATGTCTAGAGAATTCCTTCCTTTTGTGCCTTTTTATATTTATTTCCTGAATTGAACATGTATTCCTTTTTTAAACAATATTTTTATAATACTAGGTCTGATAATGGGAAAGTTATTATGTTGTTTAAATTGTACTACCCTTTAAAACCTGGTAAGTCAGTATTGTATGATAAAAATAGCCAGGAAAAATCTGACATAATAGGAGAAAAAAAGAGTCACTGTGTTTCAGAATCACTGCATTTAGTATAGCTAGCTAAAGTTTTAGAATCGTATCTTCTTTTTCTACCTGAGGCAACAAATTTATAGAAAATAACCTAATGGATTCAAAAGGTAAATACATTTTCAAAAGGCTTCCTCTAATACAAAGGTTACATCAGGCAATGTTTTACTACTAGACAAACTGGGCTTTGTGTCAAGGCTGGATTAAAGAATTTGGAGTTTAACTTTCTTGTCCCAGCTCAGTAATGGCCACGAGTAGCTGGCAAAGATCAGGAGGATAAGTGAGCATCAGCTCATTCGTCCTGATGCAAACATCTTATTATGGACAGGGCAGAGTTGAGAGCCAAGGGTGGCCCAACCCTTCCTGAGTCAGTCATTCTTTTTGCTGAAGTCCTCTTCTCTATTGCCCGCCACAGTGGAGGACTGCTACTCCGATGTTCATTCCAGAAATCGCAACCCTGAAGTGTAGCAGGGAAGGCATGTGGTTCACCTGCAGGTGTCTGACTACAGGATGTCTTCATAATTCATTGAAAATCAAGGTGCATATCCAGGTTGAGCAAATCTACTATATATGTGACCTCAATCTATTTTTAGATTTATGATGGTAGGAAACAGAAGCAAAATTAAAATTTGCTATTTTGTTATATCTGTGAATCAAGAAAATAGGGTGAAGGCAAGGGAAGAAAATCAGTGTTTTGAGAGATGTTGGAGAGAAATTCAGAAATTTTGGGCTACAAGTTACCTCTTGTATAAACTTTCTACATGATTTGGGTTAATCACATAAGTGGGCTTGGTCTCATTTTCCTTTTAAGTAAATAATGGATTATATAATATTTAATGTCTCTTTCATTTTCTAAATCTTATAACACTGTTTAATTTATGAATGTATTAATCACCTTTTTAATAAAATGTATTCATGGATAAATTGCACTACCATTTTTGTCAATGATTCTAATCTTAAAGGAAAGAAAATCTCTCAAACTCTAATTTTAGCAACATTTTATTTGTAGTAAATATAATGAACAAGCACAATTTGTTCATTTATTTAATTTTTATCTTTGTGGAATAAGCCAGCACTGATCATCAAATTCTTAACTCTGAAAAGAAAATGTTGTGGAATTGATTGTGATACTAGAGATGAATAAGAAGAACTGAAAGAATGGTGATTGTCAAGGGCTAGGGACTGAGTGAAATAGGGGAGATATTGGTCAAAGGGTACAAATTTTTCATTTATAAGATGAATAAGTTCTGGGGATCTAACATACAGCATGGTGACTACAGTTAACAATACAGGCATACCTCATTTTATTTATTGTGCTTTGCAGATATTGTGTTTTTTACAAATTGAAGGTATGTGGTAACCCTGTATCATGCAAGTCTAGTGGTATCATTTTTCCAACAGCATTTGCTCACTTTGTGTCTCTGTGTCACATTTTGATAGTTTTTGTGACATTTCAAACTTTTTCATTATTATTATATTTGTTATGGTGATCTGTGATCAGGAATCTATGAAGTGATCTACTGTAATTGTTTTGGGGTGCCACGAACTGTGCCCGAATCAAACAACAAACAATTGATAAATATTGTTTATGTTCTGATTGCTCCACTGACTGGACCTTCCCCAGTCTCTCTCCCTCTCCTCAGGCCTCCCTATCCCCTTAGACACAGTAATATTGAAATTAGGCCAATTAATAATCCTACAATGGCTTCTAAGTGTTCAAGTGAAAGGAAGAGTCAATTGATGTGGCAAACTTCATTGTTGTCTTATTTTAAGAAGGTGTCACAGCAACCCCAGCCTTCAGCAGCCAGCACCCTGATCAGTCTGCAGCCATTAACAGCGAGGCAAGACCCTCCACCAACAAAAAGATTATGACTTGCTGAAGGCTCAGGCGATGATTAGATTTTCAGTAATAAACTATTTTTAATTAAGGTATATACTTTGTTTTTTTAGACATAATGCTATTACACACTTAACAGACTATAGTATAGTGGAAACATAACTTTCCTACGGGAAACCAAAAAATTTGTGTGACTAGTTTTATTGCAGTGGTCTGGATCCAAACCCATGATATCTCTGAGGGTATGCCTGTACTGTACTGCACATTTGAAATTTTCTAAAAGAGTAAATGGTAAGTGTTCTCACCACACACAAAGAAAAATGGTAATTATGTGAGGTGAAGGATGTGTTAATTAACTTGATTGTGGTAATCATTTCACACTATAAACATACATATTAAATAATCACATTCTACACCATTAAAAAAGTCATGTTGTACAACCTAAATTTATACAGTTTTTGTCAGTCATACTGCAATAAAGTAGAAAAAACAAAAAAGAAAATCCAAGATCTGAAGACACTTTTAATTTCAGGTTTATGATCTCATCAGCTTGTAAATTACAAAAGTGAAATCCATCTCTGAAATAACTGAAGCAAAATAAATTAATCCTTATATCTATTATATAATTATCTAGAAGAAGTGAGAGCACACAACAGTATAGACTGTCTTATACTCTGAAAGATCATAGAAAACAAGTTGGCCTCAGAAACCAAGGGGAAAGACAAGGGGGACCAATAATGAGTACATTGGTTCAATTGCCATCTTAACCACAGCCAGCAATCTTTTGTCTTATTCTGTTATGACCTATTAGTCCTCATAAAGTCTGATATTAAAATAATAAGGAGTGATAACCTCTGCTTGAAGGGACTGTCAACTGAAAGTTAAAACTACTTTCCTACCTAAGTCTAGATTTCTCTCAAATGTCTGGCCTTGAGGCAGCATCATATGGAGGAAAGGACACAAACATATGAATTGGAAAGTCCTGAATTCAAATAACAATTCTGGTGTTTTGTCAGACAACTAATCTAAAACACCTTCCTCCATGAAATTGGGGTAATCCCACTATACAGAATTGCTGAATAAATACGTAATATATTATTTCAGGCATTTAATATTTCCTTATTAATTTTAGTTCTTTTCTTTTCTTTATCAATCTCATTATATAGCTAGATGATGATGATAAATGTAGAGATCGATGACAGAGATAGATAGATAGAAAGATAGATGGACAGATAGATAGATAGATAGGCAGGAGACCTAAATAGCCCCCATAGTGCCGTACTAAAGAGAGCAGAGGCAGAACACTTTCCCTGGAGCATATGTAAAGCCAAGATTTGCCATCTAGTATATGCTCAGTTTCAAGAATTTTCCAGGGCTCTCATCAATAGAGGCTATTTTAAATGTTTGATATGTGAGCAGAGGTACACGGAGGCAGAGATTTCTTCTACGTCAAGTAGAAAAGCTAGTATTCTCAGAGATGAGTGCTCTATTTAGAAATGTTGAGGCCAGGTGCCTCCTTGGTGACACTGTTGGCCTTCCTGTCCCTTCTGCTTAGCATCTCACTTGGCCCAGCTGCCTTGAAGTTAAACAACTGGGAGGAAGCCACGACTTGCTTATAATGTGAGGGTGTAGATGCATATGAGGTGTGCTGTTTTGGATACTCCAGGTAACTTCCCTCCTGGAAATGGATTTCTGTTGTAATTCATCATTGTCCCTTTGCCTTATATTCCTGCCTAATAAAATGGATTTCCGTTCCATAAACCCAGAAAGTCTTCCGAGAGTAGAAATGAATGAGTCACTATGGTTTTCTAACCAATGGACTTGCAAAATCCTGAGGGCAATTCTGGAAAAATTTTGGTTCAAGGACTATGGCAGCAGAAAGGATGCCTCTGTTTCTTACATTGTGTATGTCTTACTGGTATGAATTAATGGTAAGTTTGGAGCCACATTCTAGGTAGGTGACAGATTTATTTCAGTGCAGACTGTAGTCTGAAGCTTGCCTCTATGTTAGTAAACATCAGTCACCAGCTAAAGATAAGTGAATTGTCATTGGCTTCCTCAATATGAGTTAAAGATAATACCTGAATCATGTTTTAAAGTGAGGTTCACATAATATAGAGAAAAGGAAATGCTTTCAGGAATATGATTCAAGTTGGGACCCAACAAATCTGTGTGCTCTTTCCCAACCCTCCAGTACTCACAGGTTTGCCACCATTATCTGTATCCAGGTCATCAGGATTAATAATTTTATGTTCTTTAGCCTCATGTAGATCAATCACCTTAAAAAATCTTACACATTTAAGGTTAATCTAATTCTTATATTCTAGTGCTTATTAAGCTCAATGGGGGGCAACATTTACCCCCTACCTTGTCCTGTTTTCTCTGCATCCCCTTATCACTCTGGCTGCTTTATTTTTCTCCAGAGCAATTTACTATGTAGTTTTCTATTTGTTTTTCTGTTTTCCCCACTAAAATGTAAGTTCCATTTTAAAAAAAAGGTTTTGGCTATCTTGTTCACTGCTGTTCCCCAAGCACATAGAACTTGGCATAGAGTAGATAATTAATAAATATTTTTGAATATATGCATGAATGGAATTACTAAAACTGTAAATGATATTAATAATATATATTTAGCAAGTATTTATGAGTACTTAATATACTATATATAAATTATAAAAGATATTAAAACTTGCTATATAATGTCTAACATAAACATCCCAAGATAACAAATAAACTAAGATTTATCTTTCCAATAAATCAAGGATCTACAACATTAATTATGAGCTCTGAATGTTGGAGAGCCTACTATTTTCCAGTTCCAATGAAGTATTAAATAAGTTCCTATATTCAAGTATTTCAAAACACTGTTCAGCAAATGAGGCTTGTACATAGATAAAATGCAAAGTAGGAAATGTAATCCAAAGAGAGCTACAGATAAAATTACTTGACTGTATTAAGGTAATTACGATTTGGCGGTCAAAAACACAGCAGAGTTCAGCAGCAAATACTTTCTTTTAGTGTGTTATGATTGAATAACTGAATATTCAGTTTTATATTTTAAACCTCACAGTCTTAGGTAGTTTCAAACTAATAGAATCTAGAAAATTATACTTGGTGACAGCTTGTATCAGTGCCTCTCAAAATTTAATGACATATACACGGTACTATACTTAACTAACACAACATTGTAAATCAACTACAGTCCAATATAAAATAAAAATTAAAAGAAATTAATGTGCATTTGAATGAACTGAAGATCCTGTTACAATGCAGATTCTTTTTTTTTTACATCTTTATTGGCATATAATTGCTTTACAATGTTGTGTTAGTTTCTGCTGTATAACAAGGTGAATCAGCTACACATATACATATATTTTCATACCCCCTACCTCTTGCATCTCCCTCCCACCCTCCTTAACCCACACCTCTAGGTGGTCACAAAGCGCCGAGCTGATCTCCCTGTGCTATGTGGCTGCCTCCCACTAGCTATCTATTTTATATTTGGTAGTGTATATATGTCCATGCCACTCTCTCACTTTGTCCCAGCTTACCCTTCTCCCTCCCCATGTCCTCAAGTCCTTTCTCTACGTCTGCGTCTTTATTACTGTCCTACAATGCAGACTCTTATTTGCAGTAGATCTGAGGTAGGAGCTGAAACTCTGCATTTCTAATGAACTGTCAGGTGTTGCTGGTAAAGTTGCCAAACCATGAGCTAAATGTTGACAGCAATGTCCTAAACACTGCCATAGTCATTAAACAATGATCATTATAGCAACTGAAATTTTAAAAAAGTGAGTCAAAGAGAAAGTCAATTGAATTTGATTTTATACTTTGAAAACTGACACCTAAAACATGCATCAATACATTTTCACTAGTATCGCTATCAAGGAGAAATTTCAGTGTGCTGTGCAGAAAGCTCTAACTGTGACTTAGGATGAAAACGTATTAAGATTATAAATCTTGCCTGCTATAGTGCTTCCTTATATATTCATTCTTTTGACGCTTGTGAGGTACCCACAGTGTTCTATTGCAGCACCAGGTACTATGTAAAAGAGAATTTAACAGAACCACTTATTTCTCCTTCAAGATCTAGCCAACCAGTCCCCACCCATGATATCCAGTTGTAAAACCTGATAATATTTTTATATGACCCGAAGGTCATTTTGAACATCCTTAAGGTCTTATTAGGAATTAAGAAAGTTTTTCAAATTTTTCTGAGTTCTTTGTGAAACCTCATTTTTAATTTGATCTTTTACCAAATGCCTGCTAGTGAAGTCACTGAAGACTGAAATTTTGCAAAAGAAGATAAAATTGCTCTTCTAAGTGTTAGAATAAGTAAATGCAAATTTAAAGAAAGGTATGCTTTATTTCATTTAAAATAGATATTGTGCACCCAGACCAGAAACAAAAGGTAAATGCAGCTATGGTTTAGGACAATTAACTCTCACACAAACCCACCTTTCTGACAGAAGTCTCAAGTATGCACTTAGTCACAATATATTATGAAATGTGCTAAAAACTGAAAATAAGTATATGACTTCTTACACAGGTTACTTAATCTACGTGGAGTCTCAGAAGGAAACCACAGAATATTTCACATATATATTGAAATTTATAATATGTTATATATATTAAATAATCTATATATTAAAATTTCATATACATTCATATATGTAAGTTAGAGGAGGTGATATGTAAGCTGGGAAAGTAACATCTAATAAGAGTTTTCATGGATAAATACTTCTAGAGGGAATGCATAATCTCTGCTGAAATTTACAGGTTCAAAAGAACTGGGCATATATGGGGAAATAAAAAGTACTTTGCTGCAGTTGGAGAAAACTGCATATGGATGGAGAAGGGGAAGCAGGAGATGCTGAACAGAGAATTTTGTTACAGAATTTTGAACAGTTACAGAGAATCTTGTGTGCCTTATTTGTTAGGGTGCTGAGAATTTATCTTATAGCAAAAGAAGAATCATTAAACATGCCCTTATAAATACTGTTTTCTAGAAAGCTAACATTAGTAGAGGTATAGAGGATGGACTGCTTGGAGACTGTCTTGAGGTCAGCTATCATCTACGAGCTTATTGGCTAGAAAAAGAAAGATGCTGAAAGCCCAAACCAATGAATTAGCAGTGGGAACACAGAGGAAGCAAAGAGCATTTGTGTGTATGTGCATGTGTGTGTGAATTGTACCTCTGTGTGGATGGATGGATGGATATATACATATATATATGGTTTACTGAGTAATTAGATGCATGGTACCTCATAGGGTTGTCTATAAATACTAAAAATTTGTGAATGGTGATGTGCTCCTAATATAAGGTACTGATGAAAAATTTTAATATACATATGAATCAGTAAGAAAATCTCTACTTACATGATGTAATTTTGAGTGTGTCTTGTCAGAAAAATAATACATTTTTTCATTAGGATTTTAGGAGAGATTTGTTATGAATATGTCCTTGTCTTCCATATCTTTATGGAATCCTCTAAGATATGAAGAGTGTCAGAATACACCACCCCAAAATACATCACTTTGGCCTCAGGATTACTTTGAGCTAAAGATACTAAAAAAACAGCACATGCAAGAAGGGCATTTTAACTTCCTTTTTTCTTCCTGAAAATGGGAGATTAAAACTTCCATGTGAAATGTGCCTTCCCTGTACCAGGAGAAAAGAAACATTCTTCGATGGAGAGTCAAAGCCAAGAGTTCTCTATACAAACAGAGCTTTTTGAAATAATTCTTATCTTTCTTTTGCCTCTGCATACAGTTTAGTTAATTTTCCACGATTGTGTCTCTTTGTTCAACCCAGTATAATAGCATGTAGGTTTTGCCATTTCTCTGGGGCTGCACCCCATATGAGGGTTCCCATATCACATAAATTTGTATGCTTTTCTCTTATTAATTTGTCTTATGTGAGTTTAATTCTCAGGTACAACCAAAACACCCTGAGAGGGTAAAGGCAAAAATTTACCTTTCCTACAGCTATGTCAGCAAAATTTGGGAACTCTTCGTATAGAGTAAAAAGCAGTATTAGAATATATATTACCACAGTGTACTGTAACTTTGGATGCATTTTCTTACCTCTCCTACTTTCAGTATTATGTAAATATTAGGGTGTGATTTCTCCATGAGTTCCATCTGTTTCATAGCTAAGGACCATGAGATCATTTGGTGTAATATATTACCTCAAATATGTATGCTTTTACTCATAAATAAATCTGGATAAGAGAATAAGACTTGTCCAGCACAACTAAATCCAACTATGAAAAGTGACACAACATGTTATGTTGGTTTAATAGTGGCATATTTATATAGAAAAGTGATCACATTAATTTATGGATATCACTACTCCTGGGGAATGCTTAAATCACTCAAGGGTAGTGATAAGTGTGAGTAGAGGTGTAGCAAGGTCTCAGGGAAGAGAGATATGCCAAGTGCATGCTCTGATGTCTCCCAAGCCTTCTGTAGGGTTGCAAAGCTGATGAATGCAATGTCCTGTGAGTGTGCACATACCCTCATGGCTCCACATCAAGAACACACAGGTTGTTGATGTGTCAACTTGTTTTGCTTTTCTTTTTACAGTTTGCTGGAAATGTAGATTAAAAGAGCAGATTGGTAAACTATTTTTGTTTTCTCTAATAAACCTAGGGTAGATTTGGATATAGTTATTGGGCTTTCAAATTCCACATTTTGCTCATTGTTGAAAGGTTTTTGAATAGAAAATATCTGCTAAATTCCAATGAAATAACTACATTCTTTCTCTCAAATAACCACTGATATATTCCTTTTTTAAATGTGTAAAAGATCATGAGGTTTAAATCTAAGATGATGAACTTAATGCAAACTCCTGCTATCAGGGAAGATTTAAAGTTAATAGGTCATGTTAGAAATTGTCATATGAATTTCAAAACTGAGACAGAGAGAAAGAGAAACAGAAACAGAAAGAGAAAAACAGAGAGACTTTGTTGAGAAAGAGAGTTGGGAAAGATAAAAGTATTCCCCAAAATGACTTCTTACTGAAGAGTGAGGTTTAAAATTTTTTTGCAGAAAGTTCTCTTTGTGAATCTGACTGTGAGATTTTTAGCTCATTGATACTTTATAAATGCAAAGCAACTTGGATTTATCTCATTTTCTCATACAACAGGGGTAGCGCTATTCCATTTTCTAGTCCCATATGCAAAATAATGGCTCCTCTTGCATGCCTCATTAACTTTTGAATTTAAATTAGGTCATGAAGGTAAGAGGGGAGGAAACAAATGCTAACTTTTTCAATGTTTATTACCTGAACTTCCAAATTACTTGAAGAAAATCACAAACTTCTCTAAAATTAAAGGTGGGCACAGCCCCCAAATCATATTTTTACCCATGAAATTCAGATACATAATTATATGGGAAGTAGTTATTTTTCCAATTATAATTTTTGTTATTCTTCTAGTGTTTGAATTCTGAGTGATCTTGCAGAAGAAGATCTGGTGATTTCTGTGGCCCTATACAAGATGATCTTGAGTATTGTGTTCATACTACCTGGCTGAGTCTAATAAAGTGAATTGTTATAGCCAAATTTTGTCTACCTAGCAAAATTGAAGGAAACAGCATTACCTGTAAGCTAGATAATTTTAATAGTGTAATCCCTTAATTGCCATCTTTACTATCCTAAACAGCCAGAATGAGATTCCTAAGTCATTGATTGCATTGATGGACACTTAACACCCTAGTTCCTGAATTGTGATTCTCTTGGCTTTGTACTTAGTTGTCTCTCTACTTTTCTCTCTCTTTCTTTCTGTGTGTGTGTGTGTGTGTGTGTGTGTGTGTGTGTCCTCTCTGGTTCTTTCTCACTCCCTCCCTATTTTTGATCTTCTTTTAAGTAAAAACTATAAGCATAGTGTTAGGAATAATTTACTTGCCAATCACATACATAACACTTGCTATGTGCCCCTATTCTAAGTGTTTTTAAAAAGAGTAATATATTTAATTCAGCATAATCCTTACAACAATTCTATGAAGTAGGCATTATTTTAATTGTCATTTTACAAATGAAGAAACTGAAGATCTAAGAAATTAATTAAAAGGCAATAGGTAGTGAGAGATTAGGAATGCAAATCAAGTACATCAGCTTTCAAGGCCATTGCTACTTTTATTATGCAATGTAACTTTTAAAATAAACTGATATCTTGGATTTATCTCCTATAAACGTAGAAACAGGGTCATGAGTTATGTTGTGGACAGTTCCCTAAGGGAATAATTCTAAGTCACTATTTAATTAAACCAGTAACTCTACTAGCTTGTTAACCATTGTTTGTTGATTTATTCTGAAAACTACCATTTATTTCTACTCCTTTAGTTGCAGATTTTGACAAATTTGGTGATGGCTATTTCTACTTTTACCTTTTTTTGAGTATAAAGTATCATGGACACCAACATGCAGTAGGTATTTGACAAAGATTTCTACAGGATTGGGTGTGCCTTTGGAGCAGGGGTGGGAGATGATAGCTTCATCTCTCTATCTAGTGCCATGTTTAGACATGGGGGGAGTCAAAGTAAACATAAATCATATTAATCAACGGAATATTTTTTAAACTCTTGACAGTTTCTCTTCTATGTTATTATCCATTATTTATTTAGCAACACATTTTATACTTATTATGAATCTAAATCATTTTATTCTCATCCTAGAGTGCTCACATCATTAAGGGACATTCAAATCATCAGCGAAATCTATACTGATAAGTTTTCCTTCCACTAAGAAACATTAAAATGGTTATTGTATTTGATTTTTTATCCTAATGGCAACCAAGAAAAAATGAAAATTTTCTTCTAAATTAACAAAATATATTAAGCCATCGAGAGCTGTACTTAAATTTGGGAGAAATACTTTACTGTTAAATTGGAATATTTGTGCAAAAGCAAAATGTTACACTACTCCTCATTTTCCCTAATAATAGATTTACTTGTATCTGTGAAGAGTATGTGCAAGATGAAGATATGGTGACTGAACTGACAAGAATTAGGGGACACACTCCAAATGCAAAGAAATGAAAGGAGTTCTGGACAGGGAGCAAAAAGTCCTGTGTTCTCAGTTCTGCCACTAATTAGCACTTTGCTTTTTAAGTCGTTTTATTCTTTTCCACCTGAATATCATTTTTTTTTAACAGTGAGAGGTCAATGACACAAATTCTCTTAAAAATGTATTCAGTTCTATCAGTAGTTCTCTTTGAGATGCTTTGGAATTAGGTTTTGAGTGTGTGCAAAATTGTGTTACTTATTTCATTCCCTGAGAAAATCTATTCCATAATATCTGTTCACACAAAAGATCAATTTAGCCATTGCATGAGCTTGTGTTATTTGCCTAGAGATTCTGGCCTTTCAATAAACTTAAGCTGGAGGGTTGAACAAATGACTTGATTTCACAGAATCTCACAGTTTCCTTAACTACAAATTGGGCAGATTAATGTTTACTTACTTGCTAAAGTATTATGTGGATTAGTTAACAGAGGAAGAGCATACATTTTGGAGTCCCACAGTTTCTATTCTTTCTTCTTGATCTCTTGTTTTAGATAATTTCTATCTTGAATAAACTTTATTTCTTATCTGCCAAGACTGCTTATTTCAGAGTCTTTTATTTATTGCTTTAATACTTTAGAAGGTCCAACTTACTCGATGAATAGCCAACACCCTCATCCTCCTGCTGTTTTATTACTTTAGAAATGGAAATTTATTAACATGCTTTAATATTAATTCGGAATACCTCTGACAGTTACCTCTTTTTAACTTTATTCCTTTTGTTGGTTAAAATAGAACTCAAAAAGAAATTACAGGAAACATTTGAATTTTTCCTTAGCCCTGTTATGAACACATGTGAAATGCCTTGCTAAGCTACTAATTAAAGTAAAATGAGCAATTAGAGCAATCATGTGTGTGTTCTGTTGATAGTCTGTTGTTGACTAAAGAACATCCAAGGTTAAGTAGCTCCATAGTAAAGAGACAAAATAATCCAGTGTTTGAAACCACAGATAGGTTCTGTGATCATACAGAACCTCTTTCCAAACTGAACGTGTCCCTTTTTATCTGTACGACCTGGGTAAAGGTCATTACTTTTCTAGGCAGGCCTCTTTGTATGCAATATTCAGATATTAATAATTTTCTACATATAGATGGTGGAAGCATTAAATCAAATATCCTAAGAATTAAGAATAATGCTTAATGCATAGGAGATGCTGAATATTTTTTGGCAACTAGTATTATTATTGTTATTATTGTTGCAGTTGCATTATTCCAAGAAATCCTGTATGACAAGACTTAATGATTTTGAGGCTGAAAATAATGCTTCTGTGTTTTTTGATATCAAATGGGCCTCCTAAGAAAGCTCAGCTTTGTAAATTATCTGGGTCTTGTGTGTAACAGTTTTAGTGTCTAACCCAGTAGAGAGAGACAGAACCTCGAGTAGGATGCAGAACACTAACCACTCTAGACCTCCACCTGGATGTTGATCTCAATGATTCAGGACACACTTTTCAGTCGATTTGTTCCCTACTGTGTTGTTTTGTATCCATGAATATTCTCTGACTTACCAGAAATTGAGCATGGAAAACAAGGGAAAATATACATCACAACTTGCTATGCTTTCTTTACTTTTGTAAAGTCAGGAATAAAAATATTCTTTGTATGGTTAATGATGTACTCAAATATGTTATTAAATTAAAGGCAGACACTTTCAATTTAATAGCAGGGAGATACATATATCTGACAGTTTGCAATGTGTCCTCTAAAATGTGTAGAATAATGAAAAGTTCCAAACAGTACCTAAATATTTTTGACAGACTGGTCATACATGAGATGTTTACAACTATTGTTTTAACATTTATTGTTCAGGACATATAATTTATCTTACACTCTGCTACGCTGTGCTGCATTATGTTGTATGTCATAGCACACTGATCTACACTGCTTTACTTACAATTCCAAAATTCAAAAAGGCCCATAAACCAAAAATTTCTACATAATTATTCAACAGATTCATTTGATGGCAAACTTCAAAGATGTGAGGTTCTTGGTCCTTATTTTTCCTACTTGGTGTAGCTCTTCATATATTTCACTGCAGCGACATTATGGGGTTTGATTATGTAATAGATGCTATGGGGATATTATATAATACATAGTTATGTGCACTATATCTCCTTTCTAAAATCTGAAGAATTCTGCATCCCTGTAACATACCTGGCCCTAAGTATATTAGATAAAGCATTAGGGACCTCTATCAAGGATCATACTATGATAACTAAACTTTAGAAGATTAAGTGAAATAAATAGCCAGTGTCATTAAAATGAAAAGAATTTCAAGGGCTAACTTCTCTGTTTACTTGTATGTCCTATGTTTCATGCCCCCAAAGTTCGTCTGTTTTGAACAACAGAAGACTCAATTCTACTTGTGTAATTTTGTTAAAATGGCCAAAAATTGTCTATATTCATATAATTTCCTGATCACAAATAGTGTAAAGTTGCCTTTCCATAGTCAATATCATCTAACACTTCTCCAAGAAGCTTGTCAATCTTTCCATAAAACAAAAATGTCACTCTTCTTTCTCTCAGGTGTCAAGGTAAAGTCCAAAGGGTGCTGCTTACTGAAAAAAGTTGAAACTACATTCCAACTCCCCCTGATGATTTGTCTTGCTCTTGCTTTATTAGGCACGTGGATACCTCATGTGCCAAAGGAAGTGATAGATAAAACTATGAATGATGTGTATAGACATCATATTTGTCATAAGCATTTATCATCATCTTCTCAGGAGTAAAACAATATATATTCATTATAGCAGTAATTTTTTTCCAAATAAACTGTGTTTGCAATGAGGACTGGTGTTATAGCAGTTAATTTTAACCTTTCTGGTATCCAACCTTCTCTGACCTTTATTATTGAAATATGAATCACCATTGAGCTATATTTGTTATGTGTTAATACAGCCCAGGAACTGGCATGAGCTTCTATAGCTGCTCATGGAGTAGGTTAGATTAGCCCAGACTTCAGTGGATGAATTGGAAGCTCTAGATGTAAGCTGAAAGCAAAAATAGGATGTGTCCAAAATAGGAAATTAGTTAAATAAGTAAATTATGGTAAATCCTTGTGATGTAGCAATGTACAAGTATTAAGAACTATAATACAAAACACAGTATATTTAAAGATGGAATATTCCCACAAACCAGAAGCCCCATATGTGAGGTTCACAACTGCATTCTTCTTTTCCCTATCAGATATCACCACTTTTCAAGATATCTTGAAAAATGATCTTCCCCTACTTGCAAACTAACAAGTTAGCCTGCTACGGTTTTGTGGATTCTTGAAGAAGACAAAAGATTATTAGGAAAGAAAAAGGTACTGTCTTACTATGACAGAGTAGGCAACATAAGCTTCATGTTCCCATTATCTCACCTTTCCTTCTGAGTCCCATAGAAGTGATGTGGATGCTGGAAAGAAGTTGCATGTGCAGGGGGTTTGCCTTTCAACTGAATAATTACGAGCTCAGGAAACTACAGTACTTTGAGGGGATTGCTGGGAAACCTGCCCAACTTTTGCATTAGTGGGAAACATTATCTGTATTACTCTTGGTAGCAAACAAATCTGTCCTCTGCCCCAGAGGCAGCTACTATCTCTATCTTTCAAGGCTGACTACTATGCAAACCCCCTTGAAAACATTCCAGAATAAAAACCATCAATGCTTCTGCTCAGAAGACATACAAAAACAAGTGAGACCTATAAAGACTGTCTTCTGACACCACTAAGTTAAATTTTTCTCAACAGTTGTCCTCCTTTATTTCTACTTTCCAAACCTAACTGATGGATCTCTAAACAATACATAGTTTTTTTCTTTTGAAATTCAAATTAATGGAACATTCAGTACTTTCTTTGCTATGCTGTTTAAAATCCACTTTAAATTTGAGACTTACCCGTGTCAATATACGAAGCTATAGCCTATTCATTATCATTGCTGTATAATATTCCATTCTTTGAGTGTGTCAGAACTTATCCATTCCTTGCATTTATCCATTTGGCTTATTTTCAGTTTTTTGTTTATATGAAAATATTACCATAAACAGTCTTTTACAAGTCTCCTAGTACATGTATTCAAGAGTTTCTCTACAGTATTTTAATAGGAGAGGGTGTGTTAAAACAGTTTAGACATGCAATGAATATTACTAGATACTGCAGTAACTGTTTTCCCAATAGGTTGAATTTTGAAAATATTTTTACTTTTTATTAGTGTTCATTATTTGAACACCTACAATCGGTGGAGATTTCAGGTGCTTAGCATTTTTGCCAAAACATGGCATTCCTGCTCATTTCTTTTGCCCATATTCTATGATTTTTTCTTATAGATTCATCAGAATTCTTCACATTTTCTTGGTACTAATTAATGGTCAATAATATATTTGCAGTTATAGTCCTCAGTTCATGGCTTGCCTTTTTATCTTCATTTTCTTTTCATCCTCATTTTCTTTTCTTTCACTTCATTCAGTATCTTTCAAGATCTTAAGTTTCTTATTTTACAGTAGTCAAATTTGACCATTGTATCTATATTTTACTGTGTGCTTAATAATCAATGTCTTATTAAGAAGTCCTATTATGGCACGAAAATAAATATAATTTCCAAATTTTACATTAATTTTAGTTTTCATAAAAATATATATTTATGCATATATAATATATATTCCTGCATATAACCTACTGCTTGTGTCTATTATTTTCCCATGGAAAGAATAGCAAGTCTATCAAGTACAACTGCCTCTATACATGTGAGTCTTTTAGTGGGCTCCCTTTGGTTACATTGATCTATTTGTCTTTTCCTATTCCATTAACAAAATTAATAACCATAGCTTATAATAATAATTAGCATTAAGTCAGGCAAATATTTCCATCTGGTCCTGCTTCTTCAGGATGCTTTGTCTGTTTTGGCTTTCTTTTCCATACAGATTTTAGAATCATCTTGTCAAGTCTCCTCACCTATCCACCCAAAAGCATATTAAGATTTCTATTCGAAGAGCATTGAATCTATAGGCTAATTTAGGAAGAACAGAAGCATTTAGAATATGCCCCTTTGATTACTTAAACATAATATGTATCTTCATCAACATAGATTTTTCTCTTGCGTATTTTAATAAAAATTGCAATAGTCTCTATAAGAACTTGAACATATTTAGATTTATTTCTGGTTACTTTGTATTTTTGCTGCAATTTAAATCATATCTTTGAAGTTTCATCTTCTAAATGTTTGTTGTTGATGTATAGAAATGTAACTGAGTTTTGTATATTGTTTTCATACCTATTAAACTGCTAGTTTTAACTATTTACCTATAGTTTCTTCTGGATTTTCTACACACATATAATTTATGCTATATCTACGATAATGACAGTTTTTAAAATTGTTTGCTATTTTTTAATAGCTTTGTTTCTTATTTTCGTTTTATTAGACTGTCTTGAACATTCCGTATGGTATAGAATAGAAGGGCATTAGTGGGCATCATCACCTTTTTCCTGAATTTGAAGAAAATACTTCCAGCATTCATACTTTGTTCTTGTAATTTTAGAAGTTTTTTCATAAATAGCCCTTAGGTAGTTTAGAGAATTTTCTCCTTTTTATAGGTTGCTAAAAGTTTTATTTATGTTTATTTTTTATTTTGTCAAGAATGTAAGCTCCCAGATGGTAGGAATTTTCATTTATCTGTTTTGTTCATTGGTACATATCCAATGCTTGGAAGAGTGACTGGCATATAGTAAATGTTGAACTGGATGTTGAATTTTATACACTTTTTTCCTGCATTTATTTTGATAATCACATAAATCTTTACATTAATCTACCAGTATACTGAATTATATTATTATGTTTTCTAATGTTAAACCACCCTTGCACTTCTAAATTTTCCTATAGGGGAGCGGATGCTAGGAGGTATGGCAGATATACCTTGGCTATACAAATTCTGTAGCAAAATACATTCTTTTTACCAAGAATGATATGGCTTCAAGCTGATACTATCATTGTAAGGTATAATGATATTTTCTCTTTTTCCCTCAGTTTTTCGATGCTGAAAGGTAGAATATGGGGCAGTATGTTACTGTAAAAAAAATGAAAATGAAAACTCTCTTCTCAATATTTAGTTTCCAAATCAGTGCATGAAAAGATGGACTTATGGGGTAAAGTTTAAAACTGCAATTCTATCAATCAGTGCGCTAGAACTAGCTGTAACATACATCAGCTATGCAGAGAAAGTCAATGATATAGTTTGTCTTAAAGGGGGATGTGTATTAAAGCACCCTAAAGTTGTATCTTCAGCTCATCTTGTTCCCTATTAATAAAGTATTAGAAAAAATAAACTAACCTAAATTTACTGTGCCCTATTAATAATTTTGCTGCATACTTTTTTCATTCCAAACCTGAGATTGTAAATGGTCTTGCTGTTGAGGTTTCTTTATTTCTTCTGATAAGCTATATGGCATTTCTTACGTCTAATAATTTCTTAGAACATTTACTGAATTGTTTTCCCTTTGACTATTCCTGTGTCTGGTTATGTTCTTGCATTTATGAATAGAAACCAGATCTTTCCCTTGCTCTGTAACTCCTGGAGATAAAAGATGCATCAGAATGTAGTAATCCTTTAACTGCTTACATGGCAAAACATATATGTTACCCACATACGCACAAATGGACTCTGACTTATTTCCCAGGCACTTTGATTATCAGGGAAGTGTTTCTAAATTCAATATTTACAAATTTAATTAGCTTTGCAGCAAATGAAATCTACGGTATTATTATTGCTTATTGACTACTTTTATTTTAATAACAGATTCATACCAGCAGCATGTGTTTATTTAACATTAGCATTGGTTAATTATAGAAAGAAGAACAAAACTAGACTATACATGACATCACTTTTTCCTAAATGTTATATAAAAACTAATCTGTAGCAAATGCAAATGATCCTTGTATAATTTCTTTGGACCTGATTAAAATTTGTGATGTGATTATTAATTTTTTTCTAATTATCATATATGTTTGACAAAAAGTCCTTCAGAGATACTATAAGTTTGGGCAATCCTAACCATGGACAGAATATCAAACTGGCTGATAACATTTCTTTTACCAATTCATCACTTACATCACACTCTATGTCCTCTCCATGTTCTAATCCCTAAGTTTCACTGCTTCTCTCTGTCTGGACCCAGCTCTCCTGCTTCCCCATTTACCCTGGCAAAGCCTGCTTATGTCTCTTATTCATATTTGGATAAGGCTGATTGGATTTGATATCATTTTTCTTGGAGGTATTTGCATTTAGTAGAGACCTATGGCTTGTGTGCCCAATGTTTTCCCTTTTCAACAAAATGTTGGCTGTGCAAAAGTCTACTCAAGGTACATTCAGCTTTCTGTACTCCCTGGTCACCACTAACAGCTGGAAGGGTAAAGTGCAGAAAAAGCATCCTGTAAAAGCATTTTCAAGCTGAACTGCAATGACAGGAATGTTTCTGAGATACCTTGTTTGAAAGATGGGAAGACTGATGATGTAAGATCTTTATAATATTTAACTGTCAGTTTCATTTGCAATGACACCAAGTATAATTTATTTGTCCCCTCTCTAGAAGCAACATCATTTAAGCAAAATTTCTCTCCCACTGGTAATCAAACATTTCTCCTGAACACTATTCTCAAGGGTGGTGATAGAGAATATGTAGTTGGCTCAGTAATATTGATTTGGGAAGGAGGTGGGGCAAAATGTTGATTGAGTCTTTTATACTTTTCCTTTGATATCCTCTCTCCTAAAATATCTTGCTTAAGATTCTATGAAGCCCTCCAATGACTCCAGCAATGGTCTAGAAAATAAAGTTAAATTTCTGTGCAAATTTCAATTGTCAGATAGTTGCTGCCAATAGTGAAACTGAGCAGGACCCTGTGGGACCAACACGGTGGGCAGACCCCAGGTGTTCCCAACCTCTCGTTTGTGAGAAAGCTTTAGTGTCCTAGGCCTTCCCCGAGTTCCAAGGAGCAAATCCAATCAGAGAAGTGAGAAAATGCAGAAACAAAGGAAAACAGTCAAGCAAGACAAAATAATAGTAGTTTAGTCATAAAACAAAGTCAAGTACCTTTAGTTCCTGCTCAAAGTCTACAGATAATATCCTGAGCCATATCCTTGAGTTGTTTTGCAGATACTAAACAGCCACCAGGTGGAAGAAGTTAACTGCATGCTGACCACCAACACTTAGATCCCAGGCTGGTTGGAACCAGAAGGTTAATGATTGAAATTCCCAAAGCATCACCCTGTTACCTCACCATCAACCAGTCAGAGAATTGTGCCCAAGCTGATCACACACCCTGCAAACCTCTCCCTCGCCCTGCCTTTAAAAACATTTTTGGAAAGCAAATGGGAAATTCCAGGTTTTTTGAGCATGAAATGCCTGTTCTCCATGCTTGGCCCCACATTGGGTGCCCTGCAATAAATGCTGTACTTTCTTTCACCCCAACCTGGTGCCAGTAGATTGGCTTTGCTGCTCATTGGGTGAGCGGACCAAAGTTTGTTTTTGTAACTATAGTGCATTATAAGAAGTTTTCTGAGACTGCATTCACACTCTGCAAGAGTACTAGGATCAACGACTTATGTCCATGGGTGAAAGCAGGAGATAGTTAATGTGACAAATTACTACTGGCTTTGATGGATTATATTTGAATACCAGACAGAATTATAGCTTGGTGATCTGTTTGGGGGACATGGTCTTTGGTCTTTATTGCTAACAAATTATTGAGAAATTCCAATGGTTTTGAAATGAATTATTTTATTTTTTTGCATTTTTTATTTGAAAGTTTTGCCCTGGTCACAGAATTTAATGAACTAAATAATTGTGGAAGTGCTCCAGGGAATTAAGAAATAGAAAGAGTGCATGGAGATCAACTTGCTTTGTATTCAATTAAATAAATCTGGCAGAATAATAAAGTAAAAATATAAAATCAAATACTACTTTATTATAACTCAGTATATCAGTGTAGGTCTATATACTTTCAAAGCACTTATCTATTATATGTTTAATTTTTTTCTTCCAGTTTTAATGAGCGTTAATTATATTTGTCATGTTATACATTACATATCCCTAGTGCTTATTTATCTTATAGCTGGAAGTTTTTACCTTTTGACTTCCTTCATCCAATTCCCTCTCCCCCCATCCTCCATCTCTGGTAACCACAAATCTGATCTATTTTTCAATAAGTTTATTTGTTTTTTTGTTTTTGAAATATAATGGACCTACAACACAATGTTAGTTCCTGTTATACTACATAGAGATTTGGTATTTCCATACATTTCAAAATGATCACCACTGTAAGTCTAGTTACAATATGTCACCATACAAAGATATTACATAGTTACTGACCATATTCTCCAAACTCTACATTTCATATCCCTGTCTCATTTATTTTGCAACTGGAAGTTTGTACATCTTAATCTTCCCTCACTTGTTACTTTCCTCCTCCCCACTGCCCCACCCACTGCAACCACCTGTTTGTTCTCTGTTTCTGTTTTGTTATGTTTGTTCATTTGCTTTGTTTTTTAGATTCCACATATAAGTGAAATCATGCAGTATTCGGCTTTCTCTGACTTACTTCACTTAGCATAATACCCTAGGTCCATCCATGTTACCACAAAAGGCAAGATTTCATTCTTTTTTATATGGCTGAGTAATATTCCATTGTGTGTGTGTGTGTGTGTGTATAATCTTCTTTATCCATCCATCTATTGATGGGCACTTGGGTTGCTTCCATATCTTGGCTATTGTAAGTAATGCTGCAATGAACATATGGGTACATATATATTTTCTAATTAGTGTTTTTTTGTGTGTGAAATGTCTATTCAGATCCTCTGCCTGTTTTTAATTGGGTTGTTTGTTTTTCTGATATTGAGGTGTAGGAGTTCTCCGTATATTTTGGATATTAACCCCTTATCAGATATCTCTTTTGCAAATATCTTCTCCCATTCAGTAGGTTGCCTTTTCATTTTGTTGATAATTTCCTTAGCTGCGCAAAAGCTTTTTAGTTTTATTTAGTCCCACTTGTTTACTTTTGCTTTTGTTGCCCTTGCCTGAAAAGACAGATCCAAAAAATATGACCAGTGACAAAGATCATACTGCCTATGTTTTCTTCTAGAAGTTTTATGGTTTCAGATCTTACACTTAAGTCTTTAATCCATTTTCAATTTACTTTTGTGCATGGTGTGAGAGAGTAGTCCAGTTTGATTCTTTTGCATGCAGCTGTCCAGTTTCCCCAACACAATTTACTGAAGAGGCTGTCTTTTCCCCATTGTATATTTTGCTTCCTTTGCCATAGATTAACTGCCCATATAAGTGTGGATCCAGTTCTGGGCTCTCTATTTTGTTCCATTGATCTATGTGTCTGTTTTTGAACCAGTATCATACTGTTTTGATGACTGTAGCTTTGTTGTATAGTTTGAAATTGGGGAGCATGACACCTCCAGCTTTGTTCTTCTTTCTCATGATTGTTTTGACTATTTGGGGTCATTTGTTTCCTTATAAATTTTAGAATTATTTGCTCTAGTTCTGTAAAATATGTCGTTGGCATTTTGGTTATCAGTTGGTTACCATTACTAGATGTTTAAAATTCTTAATCCCAATAATGACCCCTTGAGATACAGAAGGGGAGTGCTAGTCTTCCTACTTTATGCATGAAACTGGATACACAGAAAATCAGTGATTGATCATATACAAGAATTCAGGTATCCAACCTTAAAAAGTAATGATATTTCTGTTATACTACTTTAACTTCCATTAAATTATGTAAAGACAAGGTGGGATACCTAATGTGAAAGTTACTTACATGTCAAACACTCTAGTAGTAGCTATATAAGAATTACCTCCTTTAATTCTTACCCTAACTCTATGAGGGTGTTGATAATTATTGTTATTTTATGAACTTTATGAATAAGGGCACTAAGATTCAGAGAGGTTAATTAACTTGTCCAATGAAAACAACTAGTATATGGCAAAGCTAGTGCCAAAGACTACTACTTTTCAGAGATGTTATATAACCTTCCAACTGATCCATGTTCATCCAACGTTACCCCTTTCCTAAGTTGCTGGCTGTTTATGACCTCTCCTCTGACTTCTCTTTGCAGCTTCTCTCTGTCAAGTATTATCTATATGCTGGCATTGGCCACCAAGATAGTAATTATACTTTATTAGTGGCTGAGGTGGTGCTTTGCCCATGAGTCACATCTTGTTTAAAATTCAGTGAGATTATAAATTTAAAATTGTAAATACCTCATCTAGGGTCTAAAAAAATCGAGTGGATTTCACATAATTAAGAACATTGTGGAATTTCAATCTCATTTATTATAAAATATATCTATAATTTAGAATTAAACAAGATTATACATTTAAAATATCAGACAAGATGCCAGGCACATAGTAGGTCTCTTCCCTTTCTTTTTATTCTCCACCTGCTTTTTAAGGATTCTGAATAATAAGTTCTATGTATTGTTTCCTATTTGAGCTGTTTCTTTTCTTTTTTTTCTCTAAACAAAGACAAAAATCTAACATTTACCATATTCTCTAGTATGAGGTCATTGTATAAATTCTCTTAACAATAAGCAGTCTGTCTGATAAATTTGATCTTGAGATTCTTCCAAAGATACTTTTTAGAAAATGTGGAATGCTAGTGTTCTTTTCACAAAAATAGAAAACTTACATTTTTTGAAAACATTCAGTACAGCCATGATGGAAGGCATTTTCTAAAAGATATGAATTTTCTATTTGATTTACAATTCTAACTCAATCTTTGAGACTCATTCCATTATGGGTCTGCAAATGTGACTGAAATTTTAATCTTGAGTAGCAATCTTGGAAAACTTCTGAAGACCAGTTTTTGCCACCTCTTCAGTGAAAGCATTTCTCAGGGTTGCCCTTCATTTTGGAAATATAGCTTTGTTTTAACATGTTCACAAGTTTCTCAGATTTAAATGCCTTTCCAAACATACCTCTGTTTCCTTGATGCATTTCTGGACCAATTTTGCTCAACTGATCACTGCTTCTAAATATACATTTAGTAATCTGTATTGCACATTGTACCACTTGGTTCTTTCTAATTACTCCATGAGAATTATCTCCTTTTCTAACTAGATGTATAGTTGTGGGTTTTCTATAAATCCTAAGGCTAAGCCTAGTATCAGAATTATTACAAGCCACCTTGAAGTATTGATTTTATGGTAATTAATTGGAGTCATTGGGGAAACTTTCTATGCAAGGGGAAATTTTCCTCTCTAGTATATACCATTTAGCTCCAAATTGACCAAGAATAGCAAGTCAGTTTGATCTTTTGTACCAATTTTATCAACTCTTGGTAAACTGTTATGTTGAAGAGTATTGAGAGACTTTATCAGGGTTCAGTAAGTAGTGCCATGATTAGTTAGCAATCCCTTCCTTAAACCCAGGAGGTGGGGGTGAAATAAAGTATGAAAAACATAGACACCATTTCATTATTATTATGACCATTTCTTTTTTAGCTTCTGAGTTATTTTCATATTTTTCACACCAGTTTTTATACAGGGGAGTTACAATTATTTACTGAATGAATGAAATAATTAAAAATATATAAGGAAGTTATTTCCAAGCAAATCATCAATGGTTAAATCTGAGTAAATACTATTTTTTTTCTGAGTAATTACTTTTTAAAAGTATGCATTCCTTAAAGCCACAATCAAATGCCAAGAATATAAGAAGCCATAGAGGTATGATTTAAATACTGATACCAGTTCTTCCCTTCTATCTATGAGGATGACAATACCATGCCTTTTGAGAAGTCACAGAGAATGATACCATCTTCTGTGTTTATTTCATAGTCACTTTTATCCCAACAGGCTAATAAATTATTGAGACATTTCACACTTTTGTGTATAAAAAATTTGGGTCATTAACTCTTGAGAACTTACACTGTGTAACATGATTCCATCTCACTATGGGAGGGGCATTTACACATACATTTCCTTTTCTCTCTATTATCCACTAATTTACTTCCATTGAGAATCATTCCTCATTTTACTCAACATGGCTTAGACATCCCCAAGAATCATAGAAATCTTCTAGTAACCACAACTTTTTATATGCACAGGGAATTATTGATCCGGTTATCTTTCATTACAGACATGTTCTACTTTCTTCTGTTTTACATTCCGTCTCTCCCTCCCCAATGTTTAGACTTCAATGAGAATATAGACTACACTCTAGAGTTATTTTTTAATGTCAAATGAATGGGAAATGCTCTACTATATACGTAGTTTCTACCAAAGTGGATCGGGGTAAACAAGTTGATCTGGGAAACAGAAAAACTGTGGATCAGAATCTGGCTCATTATTTAGGATTCAACTTGATATCATTTCTTGCAAAAAGCATTTCTTGAACTTTTCTCCTGTGGCTGTACTATTTTCTGCTCTTCCATGCTTTCATAAAACTGTATACTTACCTGAATCAGCATATATCATATATTTTATGTTTATTAGCTTATAGTTATCTCTGAGTGCAGCAGAAAATCTCATTTATTTTTGAATTCCAAGTATCTGTCATAGTACCTGGCATATAGTAGGGTCTGCCTTTGTGGTTACAGAAAAATGTTGTAACCATGGGCAAATGAGAGATATTTTGATAGCACATTAAGTAAACAAGTAGTAAATTTTTATATCACTGAAATAATTTTATTTCAAAATTCATCTTTGTTTTAACATTAGAATATATACCAATACTCTATAAACCAGTACTTTCATTTTTATAACAATAATAAAATTTTTACAACCACAGAACTACTTTGCATTACTGGAATACTTTATAAAGCCCAAGTGTTTTACAGCCAGTGATACAGCACTCCAATTACAATGTTTTGAGGGACAAATAACTTACTAATAATTCCTTACAGCTCAGCATCTGGCACAGAATATTGCAGTGAAGATATGCAAACTGTGTGAATCAACCACGTCTTCTAACAGATGAGATTATGAAACACTAGAGAAGTGGTATGACCTGCTAAGGTGTTACAGTAGGTTAATTATGGTGTCAAGGCCAAAACTCATGTTTCAAATATAAAGGATGGGGACTTCCCTGGTGGCATAGTGGTTAAGAATCCACCTGCCAATGCAGGGGACACAGGTTCGAGCCCTGGTCCGGGAAGATCCCACACGCCGCGGAGCAATTAAGCCCCTGCGCCACAGCTACCGAGCCTGTGCTCTAGAGCCCACAAGCCACAACTTCTGAGCCTGCACGCCACAACTACTGAAGCCCACGCGCCTAGAGCCCGGGCTGCAACAAGAGAAGCCACAGCAATGAGACGTCCGCACACTGCAATGAAGAGTAGCCCCCACTCGCCACAACTAGAGAAAGCCAGCGTGCACCAAAAGTGCATTGGAGACCCAACGCAGCCAAAAATAAATAAATAAATAAATTTTAAAAATATAAAGGATGGGCCATGAATCTCCAATTGTCTGACATGCTTCTACCTCTGTCTGAGGGAAGTGATTATAAGAAGAAGATCTGCATAAAGTAGAATGGTCTAACACATGAAATCTACTATCCTGTCTACAACAGAATGTCCTGGAGAGTTCCCTATTAGCCAGAGGCAGGATTTGGTTAGCTAAGTAACTTTATGACTATGAAATGGATTGCTTCACTACTGTTCTCAAGAGTGGGAAATCATATCAGGTGACAAATTCACCTAACCCTACTTTCTCTTACGCAGTGTGAACAGGAAATGTACATTGAGAGGATGACATGCAAAGAGGCATGGGTACTTGCTCCTCAATGAAACCATTCATTCAGCTCATATGAACTGGTGACTTATGATGTGCCAAGCACTGTACCAGTGGCTGAGCAAAAACTGGCATGGTCCTAATACTCATAGATCCCAGAGATTATTAAGGAAAGTGAACATTATTCAAAGTATCACAGGATTATAAACTTAAAGTTGTTTTAACTATATTGACAGAGAGGTTTATATTTCTTAGAAAGCATATTATACAGATATTTTGTCTTATCAAGGAGGTTAAGAAAGATTTCACTTTGTAAGTGAACTAAATTTGAAGAATGAACAATTAGTAAGTGTTAAGATGGGAAAAATAACATTCCAGGTAGAAAGAATAAAATGTTCAAAGACTCCTGGGTGGAAGAAAGAGAGGCTATTTTAAGTGACTAAAAAATGGAATGTATGACTGGAGTGGTATTAAAGGGATGTTCCTGCTTCTAGACCTCTCAGAAGATGGAGCTAGAAAATATATGTATGTATACTGATCCATGCATACACACACATTTATGTTTATTTCTGTATCTAACTATATGTATATTTCAAAATGTGTGTTCATACTAATACCTCAATTTCAATCAAACACCACAAGGTTCATCCTAGCTTCTCCACTCTCCTTATATGTAATTTCCTTCTCTGACACTGAGCACCATTGCTGTCATTATTTACAATATGTTTACTTATTTCTTCAACCATAATATTTACTTAAAGTAGTTTCAGGATTGGTAATTCATATAGCTATGGGTAAAAAATAAGGCTAACTAGAGTACAGTAATTATATATAGCTTTTTTGTTGTTTGCCTTACGATATGTAGGCAAAACATTGTTTTCCAAATTCACATAGGTTAGTTCTTCTCTTCCTCACATTTTCAATATGGTTGTATTAATCATTAGAAATAGATCTCTTTCTTACAGTTTCTATTCCATTTTTGATTCTCCCCTCACCCTTGTTATTTCCTTTTTAAATTTACATTTCAATCTTTGTGGCATACAGTGCTGTGGGTTTTAGGGAATTCACTGTTCACCACCACAGTTGGGATTTAGAAAATTTCCATCATCTCTAAAGTTCCCTCGTGTTCACATTTATAGGCAATCCCTCTCCTCAACTCTAACAGATGAGTGGTTGTAACTCAGGAAGAGTACACTGGAACCCTATGGCATAAGCTGAAGCTGCAATCCACAGGCAGAATTCTTCCTTAGGAAAGCTTCAACTCTGCTCCTAAGGCCTTTCAACTGACTCTGATGACATCCTCTCTGATCACCAAGGATAATCTTCCATTACTTAAAAACAACTGATTATGGACTTTAATCATATCTACATAATATCTTTACAACAACACCTAGATAGTACTTGATTGAATAACTGGAGTCTGTATCCTAGCCAAATTAAGGCATAAACCATCACAGGTGGAGTTTTATTTCAGGAAATTTAAAGCAAATAAAAGAGATGGGGCAGCAAATGTTTGCCTATGGAAATCTCCTCTCCTCTTCGTTCTTATTAATAAAAATAAAACAAAAAATATTATGTTTTCTCAGTCTACTTTATAATTAGTGTGTCTATGTGGCAGAATTCAGACCAGTAAGATGTAAAAGAAGATTTTATGAATTACTCCCTGATAGTACTAAAGGAAGACAGACTTCTTTGACACACATATTTACTTGACCTCAGTTCTATATCCTTTCCACAGCCTGGACCTGGATATAATTGTTGGCTTTCTAGCATATTCTGTATGCATAATAGCTAAAAAGAGCATGGGTTTCTGATAAGTCATGAACATCAGTATCATTTTTGTACTACCTACTTTTGGACTTAACTTCACCTAGAGAATAAACCTGAAACTTGTTTAAGTTACTGTTATTTTGGTTTTAAGTTACAAGGCTAAATGATGCTCACATACGCAAGTTTAAGCCACAAATATTTGTCTTTAAGCTAAAATTCTAATCATGTCCACCTAGCTAAACTTACTTCTCAAATAATGTGACATAAATCTTGAAATCATATCTAGCTTAAAATCTATTGGAATTTTACTTTTACTCTTTAAATAAAATATATTTAAAAAGTATAACCAAACAGCAGCATTCAAGAAAAAATAATTTGTATTTCAACAGAATTCTGAAAAAACTAACTGAAATATACAACTGAACCAAGATTGTATAGGTTATTTTAAAGGTATAATTAATTGTTTTCATGGAATCAGAAATTTGGGTCACTGAGAAATCACAATGATCCTTTAGATTGATCACTTATTTACAGTTGAGGAAACTGCACCCTGACAGATTCAATACTGGGTCCTATGCCATACAGGTCATAAGCATCAGAATCAGATTTAGTGCACAGAGTTTAGAGTTATTTGAAGACAATTCTTTCCACTGTACCAGAAGTGATCAATTACATTAAAATATTTAAAAAGTCAAAAAGATGATTCTCTTTTTCTTTTAGGGAGATTGACTTCTTCATGGAAACCCGAAGTTCACTTAGCTCTAATAACTTTACTATATGCTTAAGCATGAAGTCTGCCACACAGGGATTAAAACTAAAGGTAATAATTCATGAATTACATGAGAAACAGACAAGAATCAGACAAAAATAAATGATCTTGGATAATTATGACCTGTAATGACTTCAACAGTCAGATCAATTTTTGTTTCTTTTAGGTAGATTTTGAAATAATTACTCACAGTTACATAATTATGCCTTTTTAATCTCTTTACTGAGCTCTTTTTGGGTCTATACCCACCAGGAATCACAGCATATTTAGAAGAAAGGCAATTTCCCATTTTGGAGGAATTCCTCCATTTGGGGGGAGCTGGAATGACTCTCTTGAAACAAGAAAACATATTAGTAAGTTAAGGTTGTAGTGCAACAAATGATTCCCCAAGGAATAATAAACTGGTTAGGATAATTTAATGTTCTAGTTTTTGTGTCCATTTTATTTTTCATACACTTCAACTTACTCCAGTAAAAAAGGGAGGGTTGAATTACTAAATCTGAATGTTTTAATAACAACAGAAATAAGGTAGTCTAAGTTTCTCACAGATAGGAAATTATGATCTAAAAATATAAAATGTCTTCTCAAGACACTGGAGGGAGAAAGAGAGAGAGAGAGAGAGAAGTGTGTGTGCACTAAAAAACATCCTCATGTCAGTATTCCTAGCTTAATTATTCTTCTATTAAACCACAGGACTCATGAATGGGTACTATCAACCTACCTCCCTTATAATATATATCAAAATTTGTATAATGATATCTGTACCTCAGAGAAACACAAGAGAGTAGTTCACAAAGTGAAATAATGATTTTACATGAACTCTATTTTATAGAAAACTCAAGTTGCATTTGTATCCTTTAATTATCTTATGATACTCCCCAAATTCATTTCCTCAGAGTTGTGCTATTAGATTCAGTTTATGGCTATGGTTTAGAAAAAAGTTTTAATAGAATATTTCTGTATGTGTTTTGGGAGTTTAGAAACATAGATATACTTGAAAACCATTTGGGTTTCCTAGTTTCAGTTATCTCTCAGTATTTTAATTCACTTGAAGATTGTCAAATTCTGATTGTCTTTACCCAATTCTGAGTTTGGTTTTATCTTCTAACATTTTGGATTCAAATATTATTTTATCAGACAGGTCTATCAGTGTCCAATGGGATGAATGAGAATTCACTGAAAGAGAAGAAAGAAGACAGAAGGGATTCCCGAGACTGTTGAGATGCAATTTGAGACTGGTCTGACCTGCAGAAGGAATAATCTCTTTGTGGCTGATGCTACATAGATAGAACTTAGAAAAAGCTTCAAGAAAAAGGCTTATGATTGACTAGCAATAGTTAGAAGAACACATTTTATTTTATGCAGCTATTTTCTCATGTTTGTCTCAGTTTTCATGGCAGTTATATATTTCCTGGGGTTCATACATAACTTTCAACCCTGCTTTCTATTAAATAAGAGCAAACTTACCTATGAAAATTTTGCTTGCATTGAAAACTCACTTTGTTATTATGCTTAGTTTAATTTTTTATAAAAGAAAAAAATTGATTTGGTTTTGCTACAAGGTTTTTGTAGAAGAGGTGCTAAATATTATATATATTACAATATGCTTTTTATTTAAAAAACATTTATTGGAGAGGAGTCAAGATGGCAGAGGAGTAGGAGGAGGTGGAGTTCATCTTTCCCCACATGTGCATCACGAACACCTGTACAAATGGAACAATTCTAACAGAGCACTGACTGAATGCTATCACAGGACCTCGGACACCTAAAAGGATGTGAAAAATCCCCACGTAACTGGGTAGGATAAAAGAAAGAAGATGGGAAAAGGAAGAGGATAGGAAGCAGGGCAGGATCTGTGATCCTGGGGGCAGAGCTGAAGGAGAGGTTCCCGCATCTGGGGAAGCCCCATCACCGGCAGAGACATCAGTTGGGACAGAAGGGGCGCTTCAGGGGCTATCAGAGGAGAGTGCAGCAACCGGTCTGTGGCAGGTAGGACACAGTGAGACCTACACAGATGGTCCGTGCCACAGCCCTGCATGCCCCAGCCTGAGACGTGTGTCTGCCATTGTGGACGGGGGCTGGGTGCTGAAACATGGGCTCTGGAGAGCAAACCTGGGAAGAAGACTGCTGTTGGCTGCAAGGAGACAGCCTGAGGGGATGGGAATAAGAAAATCCACAACTGAGAATGCTTATGGAGGAAACCTGGACCACCATAGAAGCGAAGCGCCATTGTTGAGTGATGCACAAGGGTCAGGGCTGCCATTTCAGCCTCTCTTCCCACACACCAGCCCCTGCCTCCCCAGGCACTAGGAAGGGCTCCTGCTGGGGCCGACTCTCTCACACCTGCGGCTGCCAGCTGCCCTGTGCATCCAACCCCACCAGGGCTCCCAGGACCCTGGCAGCCACCACCTCCTCCTCCATGCCCTGTCTCTGCTGCAGTGGACACTCCTGCAACCCCAGCTGCTACTGCCTCCATGCCCCCTCCTCACCAGGGCAGATTCATGTGCTCTGGGGCAGCCTCGGAAGCAGACCCCTGTGGGTGGCCCAAACGCAGAGGTGGGGCTGAAACCACAGCTGAGCCCAGGGCCTGTGCAACTAAGGAAGAAAATCTCACCTCACAGCTGCGCAAACTGCATATTGACACCCCTGCAACTGGCTTTGTAAACTCAGCACCTATAGAACATCTGATGGACAACGAGTGGTCCTGCAGCCAAGATGCGTCTAGCTTCAGAAGCTGTAGATTTTGCGGGCTCATACACACGGGGGTTGGGCCTGGCCAGAATCTGAGCTGCCCCCATAGTGCCCACAGCAGGTCCAGATCCATGATTACTGCACTCCTGGGACCTGATTTCAGTGGATCTACACTGGTGGCCTGGTGAAAACAATGTCTGAGACACCAGGGCCAACTGCTTGCATACCCACGGTTAAGGTGCCAACAAAAGTGTAATCTGAGAGTTCGCACAACAGGTGAAAGGTGACACAACAGAACACACCCACAGGCGAACAGCTCCAAAGGAGGAATACTCAGTGGTTTCCCTCCCAGTGGGAGTGCTCCAATCCTGCCTACCTCAACTACAGATCAGAAACACAGCTAAGAAAAAGATATGGGGGCCTCTACTCTAACAACTAGTGAGCAGACTCCAACTCTGACAGGGCAGTGACAACCACAGAGCAAAAGGGAGACCTTGCTTAATATCCAGGTCATGCTCTGGTCACCACAACATCAGTCATACCTTCTTTCAAGGGGATAACAGCCAGCATACACTGAGGAAAGGGTGGCAGACATCTGTACGAAAAACAGCCCTTGCACCAAAAAATATTAAACCCATGCAGGCTACACAGGGACATTCCCACATAAAAATAGCCCTCCAAGACTGTCTGAGGGTCTGGCATTGGAAGGAAGAACACCCAGAGCATTTAGCCTTGAAGGCCATTGGGGCTTGAGTGCAGGAGCTCCACAGGGCTGGGGGAAACAAAGACTCCACTCTCAGAGGGAACACACAGGGTCTCATGTGCACTGAGACCAAGCACAAAGTAGTACCTCCTTAGGAACTTGGACTAGACCTACCTAGGGGTCTTGGAGGGTCTTCTGGAGAGGCAAAGTTTGACTATAGCTCACTGTGGGGGCAAGGACACTGGTAGCAGAAGCCCCAGGTAATATTGATCAAAGTGAGCTCTCACAGAGGTCCACATTTCAGCACTAAGACCCAGTCCCACCCAACAACCTGCAGGCCCCAGTGCTGGAAAGCCTCAGGCCAAACAACCAACAAGAAAGGCACATAGCCTCCCCATCAGAAGACAAGCTGCATAAAGTCGTACTGAGCAAACAGCCCCTCAAACACATACACATTGACACAACACTGCCCATCAGAGGGACAAGACCCAGCTTCACCCACTAGACGGAAGGCATCAACCCTCCTACCAGGAAGCCTACATAAGCCCCTGGACCAATCTCACCCACCAGGAAGCAGACACTAGAAGCAAGAGGAACTATGATCCTGCAGCCTGTGGAAAGGAGACCACAAACACAGAAAGTTTGACAAAATTAGATGACAGAGAAATATGTTGCAAATGAAGGAAAAAGATAAAAACCCACAAGAACAACTAAATGAAGAGGAAAGAGGCAATCTATCTGAAAAAGAATTCAGACTAACGATAGTAAAACTGATCCAAAATCTCAGAAAAAGAATGGAGGCACAGATCGAGAAGACGCAAGAAATATTTAACAAGGAGCTAGAAGATTTAAAGAACAAAAAAACAGCAATGAACAATATAATAACTAAAATGAAAAATAAACTAGAAGGAACCAATAGCAGAATAACTAAGGAACTAAGGAAGAAGAACGAATAAGTGAGCTACAACACAGAGTGGTAGAAATCACTGCCACAGAACAGAATAAAGAAAAAAGAATAAAAAGAAATGAGGAGGGCTTCCCTGGTGGCGCAGTGGTTGGGAGTCCGCCTGCCGATGCAGGGGACGTGGGTTCTTGCCCCGGTCTGGGGGGATCCCACATGCCATGGAGCGGCTGGGACTGTGAGCCATGGCCGCTGGGCCTGCACATCCGGAGCCTATGCTCCGCAGCGGGAGAGGCTGCAGCGGTGAGAGGCCTGTGTACCGCAAAAAAAAAAAAAAAAAAGAAATGAGGAAAGTCTCAGAGACATCTGGGACAACATTAAACACACCAACATTCCCAGAAGGGGTCCCAGAAGGAGAATAGAAAAAGAAAGGGCCTCAGAAAGTATTTGAAGATATTATAGCTGAAAACGTCCTTAACATGAGAACAAAAAACATTTGCTTAAGTCCAGGAAGCACAGAGAGTCCCATACAGGATAAACCCAAGAAGGAACATGTTGAGACACATATTAACCAAACTGACAAAAATTAAAGACAAAGAAAAAATATTAAAAGCAACAAGGGGAAAGCAACAAACAACATACAAGGGAATCCCCATAAGGTTATCAGCTGATTTTTCAGAAGACACTCTGCAGGCCAGAAGACAGTGGCATGATATATTTCCAGGGATGAAAGGGAAAAACCTTCAGCCAAGGATACTCTACCTAGCAAGGTTCTGATTCAGATTCAACAGAGAAATCAAGTTTACAGACAAGCAAAAACTAAGAGAATTTAGCACCACCAAACCAGCTTTACAACAAATGCTAAAGGAATTTCTCTAGGTGGGAAAGAGACCAGCAACTGAAAACAATCCTGTACCTATATAGACTGCTATATCAAAATCTCATGGGAACAGCAAAACTACAATACTACAATACAAAACTACAATAGATACACACACAAAAAAGAAAAAGTAACCCAAACACAACACTAAAGATGGTCACCAAACTGCAAGAGAATAAAAGAGGAAGGGAAGAAAAAAGACTTACAAAAACAAACCCAAAAGAATTAAGAAAATGGTAATAGGGACATACATATCGATAATTACCTTAAATGTGAATGGATTAAATGCTCCAACCAAAACACACAGGCTTGCTGAATGGATACAAACAAGACCCATCTATATGCTGTCTACAAGAGACCCACTTCAGACTTAGGGACACATACAGACCGAAAGTGAGGGGATGGAAAAAGATATTCCATGCAAATGGAAATCAAAAGAAAGCTGGAGTTGCAATACTCATATCATAAAATAGACTTTAAAATAAAGACTGTTACAAGACACAAGGAACGACACTACATAATGATCAGGGAATCAATCCAAGAAGAAAATCCAATTGTAAATATGTATGTACCCAACATACGAGTACCTCAATATACAAGGCAAAAGCTAACAGACATAAAAGGGGAAATCAACAGTAACACAATAATAGTGGAGGACTTTAACACCCCACCTACACCAATGGACAGATCATCCAGACAGAAAATTAATAAGGAAACCCAGGCCTTAAATGACACATAAGACCAGAGAGACTTAATCAATATCTATAGGACATTCCATCCAAAAGAAGCAGAATACACTTTCTTCTCAAGTGCACATGCAACATTCTCCAAGATAGATCACATCTTAGACCACAAATCAAGCCTCAGTAAATTTAAGAAAATTGAAGTCATATCAAGCATCTTTCCAGACCATAATACTATGAGATTAGAAATCAATTACAGGCAAAAATAAACTGCAAAACACACAGACACACTGTGTCTGTGGAGCACTGATGAAATCAAAGAGGAAGTCAAAAAATACCTAAAGACAAATGACAATGAAAACATGATGATCCAAAACCTATGGGATGCAGCAAAAGCGGTTTTAAGGGGGAAGTTTCTAGCAATACAATCTTCCCTCAAGAAACAATAAAAATCTCAAAAACAACCTAAACTTACACCTAAAGCAACTAGAGAAAGAAGAACAAACAAAATATAAAGTTAGTGAAGGAAAGAAATCATAAAGATCAGAGCAGAAATAAATGAAATAGAGATGAAGTAAACAGTAGCAAAAATCAATAAAACTAAAAGTTGGTTCTTTGAGAAGATAAACAAAATTGATAAACCTTTAGACAGACTCATCAAGAAAAAAAAGGAGAGGACTTAAATCAATAAAATTAGAAAAGAAAAAGAAGTTACAATGACACCACAGAAATACAAAGGATCATAAGAGACTACTACAAGCAACTCTATGCCAATAAAATGGACAACCTGGAAGAAATGGACAAATTCTTAGAAAGGTGCAACCTTAAAGACTGAATGAGGAAGAAATAAAAAATATGAACAGACCAATCACAAGTACTGAAATTGCAACTGTGATTAAAACTCTTCCAACAGGACTTCCTTGGTGGCGCATTGGTTAAGAATCCACTTGCCAATGCAGGGGACATGGGTTCAATCCCTGGTCCGTGAAGATCCCACATGCCACAGAGCAACTAAACCTGTGCGCCACAACTACTGAGCCTGAGCTCTAGAGCCTGTGAGCCACAACTACTGAGCCCATGCCCCACATGAAGCCCACACACCCTAGAGCCTGTGTGCCGCAACAACTGAGCCCATGCGTCACAACTACTGAAGCCCACATACTCCAGAGCCTGCATGCTGCAACTACTGAGCCTGCATGCTGCAACTAATGAAGCCCATGTGCCTAGAGCCTGTGCTCCAAAACAAGAGAAGCCATGGCTATGAGAAGCCCACGTACTGCAATGAAGAGTAGAACCTGCTTGCCGCAACTGGAGAAAGCCTGCATGCAGCAATGAAGTCCCAACTCAGCCAAAAATTTAAAAAATAAAGTAAATTTAAAAAAATGAAAAACTCTTTCAACAAACAAAAGTCCAGGACCAGATGGCTTCACAGGCAAATCCTATCAAACATTTAGAGAAGAGTTAGTACCTACCCTTCTCAAGCTCTTCCAAAAAATCGCAGAGGAAGAAACACTCCCAAGCTCATTCTACGAGGCCAACATTGCTCTGATACCAAAACCAGAAAAAGATATCACAAAAAAAGAAAATTACAGGCCAATATCACTGATGAACATAGATGCAAAAATCCTCAACTAAATACTAGCAAACGGAATCCAACAACACATTAAAAGTATCATACTCCATGATCAAGTGGGATTTACTCCAGGGATGCAAGGATTCTTCAATATACACAAATCAATCAATGTGATACACCGTATTAATGAATTGCAGAATAAAAACCATATGATCATCTCAACAGATGCAGAAAAAGCTTTTGACAAAATTCAACACCCATTTATGGTAAAAACTCTCCAGAAAGTGGGCATAGAGGGAACCTACCTCAACATAATAAAGGCCATATATGACAAACCCACAGCAAACATCATTCTCAATGATGAAAAGCTGAAAGTATTTCCTCTAAGATCAGGAATGAGACAAGGGTATCCACTTTCACCACTCTTATTTGACACAGTTTTGGAAGTCCTAGCCATGGCAATCAGAGAAGAAAAAGAAATAAAAGGAATCTCATCCAAAATGGAAAAGAAGAAGTAAAATTGTCACTGTTTGCAGAGCTAATCAATGAATTTAGCAAGATCTTTTTTGATCCAACTCCTAGACTAATGAAAATAAAAACAAAGATAAACACATGGGACCTAATTAAACTTAAAAGCTTTTGCACAGCAAAGGAAACCATAAACAAGACGAAAAGACAACCCTCAGAATGGGAGAAAATATTTGCAATTGAAGCATCTGACAAGGGATTAATCTCCAAAATATACAAACAACTCATGCAGCTCAATATCAAAAAACAACCCAATCAGAAAATGGGCAGGAGATCTAAATAGTCATTTCTCCACACAGATGGCCAAAAAATTACATGAAAAGATGCTCAACATCACTAATTATTAGAGAAATGCAAATCAAAATGACAATGAGGTATCACCTCACACCAGTCAGAATGGCCATTATCAAAAACTCTACAGACAATGAATGCTGGAGAGGGTGTGGAGAAAAAGGACACTCCAACACTGTTGGTGGGAATGTAAATTGGTACAGCCACTATGCAGAACAGTATGGAGGTTCCTTAAAAAAATAAAAACTGAGCTACCATATGATCCTACAATCCCACTCCTGGGCATATATCCAGAGAAAAACATGGTTCAAAGGATACATGCACCCCAATGTTCACTGAAGCACTGTGTACAATAGCCAAGACATGGAAGCAACCTAAATGTCCATCAACAGAGGAATGGATAAAGAAGATGTAGTATATATATACAATGGAATATTACTCAGCAGTTAAAAAATATGAAATAATGCCGTTTGCAGCAACATGGATGACCTAGAGTTTATCATACTGAGTGAGGTAAATCAGACAAAGACAAATATCATATGATATCACTTATATGTGGAATCTAATAAAATGGTACAAATAAACTTATTTACAAAACAGAAATAGAGTGACAGATGTAGAAAACAATCTTATGGTTACCAGTAGGGAAAGGGGGAGGATAAATTGGGAGATTGGGATTGACATATACACACTACTATATATAAAATAGATGACTAATAAGAATCTACTGTAGAGCACAGGGAACTCTACTCAATACTCTGTAATGACCTATATGGGAAAAGAATCTAAGAAAGAGTGGATATATGTATATGTACAACTGATTCACTTTGCTGTATGGCGGAAACTAACACAACATTGTAAATCAACTATATTCCAGTAAAAAATAATTTAAAAATAAATAAATAAAGGGAGACTATATATAGTAACTGGATAAAAAGCATATACCTAGCAAGAGCTTATAGCAACGTAATGGGAAGTCTATTTGAATAAAAGAGTCCATTTCACATAGCATTCATGTCGTAAAAGATCATCCATTTCATATAACATTCTTGTTGTAAAAGGTCATCTGACCTGTAAAGGTCATCTGATAAAGTCTTAAAATGTGAGTAGTGTAAAGATTTGAAAGTAAAAGCTATGGAATTGTGAAAAAAAAAAGTAAATAAATAAATAACATTTATTGCTTACTATATGCCAGACACTCTTGTGAATTCTTTCAAATATTTATTCAATGTGTGTAATAAATCAGTAAGGTAGGTACTATTATTATCCCTCTTTTATAACCGAGAAAATGGTTAAATAAATAAATGTGGTTAATGAGGTCCTAATTATGTATACTATTTGAATTTACTGTCTTAATGTAAAGGTTCTGATTTTAAAAAATGAAATATTTGAAAAAATCCATTGCTAAATGGTTGGAAAATAAATGTTCCCTTTAAGTCTCATTAATCTGTCACATTGTTGTGGAATTTTTAGCACATCATAAGTACTCTTCCTTTATTTTGTAGTTTAATTGGTGTTTGTACTTCAAGGTAGTGGTATTTTATCTGAATAGTAATGTGCAAAAGTGGAATGTATCTTACTGCTACCTGGTGAACATGGAATGTTTCTCTTATAAGGAATGCAGATATCCTATGTACACAGCAAGAAAAACTTGATCATAATTCACTTCACAAAAGAATATCTCTCATATATACATCTATCACAACATGGGAAAACTGAGAAAAGACTACAAAATAATTGACGTGTCAAAGGTAAAACTACAATGGATTTAAAATATGTTTACAGGACTTCCCTGGTGGCACAGTGGTTAAGAATCCGCCTGCCAAGATCCCACATGACGCGAGAAACTAAGCCCGTGAGCCACAACTACTGACCCTGCGCTCTAGAGCCTGTGAGCCACAACTACTGAGCCTGTGTGCCACAATTACTGAGCCTGCACGTCACAACTACTGAAGCCCGCACGCCTAGAGCCCGTGCTCCGCTACAAGAGAAGCCACCGAAGTGAGAAGCCCACACACGACAATGAAGAGTAGCCTCCGCTCGCTGCAAGTAGAGAAAGCCTGTGCACAGCAATGAAGACCCAACTCAGCCAAAAATAAATAAATAAAATAAATACATTTATTTAAAAAAGGTCTTCCATGTTTTAAAAAAATATATATGTTTACAAGTGAAACACAACAAAAAGCATTCATATAAACCTTCTGGATTTTACTAAGAAATACTTAGATGATTTTCTGACCTTAAAAGCATATAATATTGACAAGAAAAATACTAAATTAACATTAAAGAAATATATATTCAAGTAAAAACAAATTCAGAAAACAAATGCCATTGTTTTCTCTAAAAATAGAGAGATGTAAAAGTTTAAAAATGGAAATTAATGAAATGAGAAATAATGAAAAACAATGAGGATCAAAGAAAACTTCTAGGCAAAGTGAGAAAAAAAAAGAAAATTAAAAAGAGACCCATGACATTATATACCAAAACTGAATTAAAAAAAGGGAACATAAATCATATACACTAGAGATTAGAATCTCATAGGAGAATATTCTAAATAAATGTATATGAATATACTTGAAAACTTAGATAAAATAGATAATTTAAAAGAAAAATGCAATTTGCCAAAATTGTCTCAAGAAGAAATTAAAACCAATGTACAGTCATGTTCATTAAGAAAATCAAATTAGAAAAAAAATACACAAAATAAACTAACCAGCTCCTGAGAATCTTCAGTCAAGTTTGAACAAAGTTCAAGGAAACTCTAATCTCTCATTTAAGCAAACTGTTCCAGAGAAATGAAAAAGATATTTTTCCCACAGCAGTTTTAGGGGATTTTGATAAGCTTAATAGCAAAATTCAAAAGAATATAATGGGAAAGAAAACTCAGAGGTCAATTTCTCTAACACAAATATTTGCAAAATTTACAAATAAATAATAGCAAAGTCAAGCAATGTATAAAGCATACATCAATCAAAAAAGATTATTATAGCCATGTAAATGTATTTAAAGTATATCTATTAATATAATTCAACACCTTAAGAAAAAAGAGAAGCCTATAATCATCTCAATAGGTGCAGATACAGCATTAGATACAATTCAATATCCATCATGTTCAAACTCAGAACAAAATAAATATTATTTCTTAAAATAACAAATGTTGTTTTCAACCTGTGACATAGATAACATTAGTGAAATACTAGATACTTTGCTTTAAATGTCAGAAAATATATGTTTACTGTTCCACTTCTATTTACCATTGTACAAAAATTCTGATGAGGGTATTAAAACTTGAATCTATATCAGAAAGAAAATGTCAAGTTTAGTAGAAATTATAATTGTCCATATAGAATCTCAAGAGAGCATAAAGACAAATGGTTAGGATTAATACTAACAATTAGTCCTGTATCTAGGAGTCTAACTAATAATTAGACTGCTAGATACAGGATTTACATAAAAAATAGTAATTGCTTATATACGTGAAAATATATGCTCATATATGGGAAGACTTATTATGTGGAATTTGACAAACTGACCAAAAATTCATACGGAAAGATAAAGAGCCAAGACAATAATGAAATATTTGAAGGAGGGTGGCTTTCCTATATATATTTGGGATAATTATAATGCTATAGTAACAAAGAGTGAAATATGGCACAGGGCGCAAGAGGTCAAATAAAAAAGAGTGCTAGGAAGAAAATCTACACACAGAAGCTAGACATATCACAGAAGTGGCATTAAATACACTGAAAAAAGAATGGACTGTACAGATTGGAATGGATAAACTGACTATCCAACAAATTATTTTGGGACAGTTTTCTATCCATAAGGAAACGACTTCAAACATATTCTACATATTTATATGTGGGAAATTTCCTAAACTGCTCTGTAGCTAGGAGTTAGCCCTTTCACCCTTTTGTGGATTTGCTGATAGCAATTGACGCTAGGACAAAGCCATTTGGAATTTTCAAAAGATCGTACCCTCAGTAGTAATGAGTTGGCAATTTAAATAATATTAATGTTCTATTTAAAATTCATCAAATTTACAAAAATTAAAAAAAATTTGCCATACTACATGGTAGCAGAGACATGGACACAAATGAATTTCCTTGTACTATGGTAGCAGTGTGATTTGGCATGACCAATCTGTAGAACAGATTAGCAAATTCAAGAAAATTAAAGATGTACCTACTCCACTACAATCTTCAAATTCCTTTTTTAAATTTATAATCAGAAGAATCATTTGCACATATACACAGGAAAGTATTACCAGGATGATTGCTACACAATTGTTTATGGTAATGAAAAACATCAGAAAAACAAATATCCATCAATGAGGAAGAGATAAATTGATTTGGCTAAACATATTCAACGAAAAAAATTATATAGTAGTGAAATAAATGAATTAAAGCTATACGTATAAATATGAAAGAATACTTAAAATGCTGAAGAATAAATTAAACAAATTGTCAATTGCATATAGAATCCTACCATTTATGGAAAGTTAAAATAATAATACTATAATTGTGTATGAATGCACATATATGAAATAACAGATAAATAAACATGGATGGAAGGAACATACAACTGAATTCAGAATGGTGATTTAATTTGCAGAAAGAAGTAAGACAAACTGCTGCAAAAATGTCAGTACTTTCTTTAAAAACAGAAATGCCTAAAATGTGGCAAAATGATCATATTTGATAACTCCTTTCGGGTGAATATATTGGTATTTGTTAAAATACTCTATATTTCTTATGCCTTACGTAATAAAATAAGAAAAAAAATTATTTACATAGGTATCTATCTATGTTTTCTGAAATGATCATCTCTGTTTACACATTTAAAATTGGACTGTATATTAAAAATCATCTTATGTGAATCTTTTAAAATTTAGCTATTATGTAAATAGGATGGTAAGAAAGCAGGTTGCCTAGTATTTGAACTATGTTGAGATGGACTACTAATGATTTATTCTCAGCACTTATTTATTAAAAAAAAAACCAAAAAAACCTTCCATAATTGTTATTCTTCCTGCTGCAGTAAGAGAAAAATAAAATTTTAGATTCTTGATGTAAAGCATAGAGGTCAGCTAGATTTTTGAGAGGGAAATATACAATATATGTATATATACATCATATACATAAGGTGTGATGTAAATCAGTGATATATATCATTGGAAGAAAAACTTGTATATGAATAAAAAAGTAGCTTACTATAGATTAACTTTGAAATTTCTAAATCCTTTCTTCATTCAACTCAATATGTAGTGACAGATTTTACTTTGTTTTAAAATGTAGTGTATGGGCCTCATAATCAGACTTACCTAACTAGGTTGCATATACTAATTTAAATATATTTAAGTAAAAAGTAAGCACCTTATCATGGTATTTAAATGCTTGACAATTTTTTTTTTTTTTTTTTTTTTTTTTTTTTTTTTTTTTTTTTTTTTTGCTGTACGCGGGCCTCGCACTGTTGTGGCCTCTCCCGTTGCGGAGCACAGGCTCCGGATGCACAGGCTCAGCAGCCATGGCTCACGGGCCCAGCCGCTCCGCGGCATGTGGGATCTTCCCAGACCGGGGCACGAACCCGTGTCCCCTGCATCGGCAGGCGGACTCTCAACCACTGCGCCACCAGGGAAGCCCAATGCTTGACAATTTTTATGTAAATTATAAAACATTTTGATGCATGAAGGCAAAAATGCATAATTAGAGATAACACCTTTATTCTTTTATTCATGCAGTTTTACTACTCACAACTTCATTATTTTAAATGGAGATATTTGGAAACAATAATGTATAGGTTGGAATACAAATGTATATTTCAACTATAATTTTTATAAATTTGAAAACTGCTTATAATGAAATCATTGATGTGACATTAGCAAGAACAGTGTGAATAGACAGCATGTCTTTTCTTTCTTGAAATGATGCTTTAGATCTATTGAAAAGATTTTGATTTGTATATAGTTCCAATAATAAATAAAATAATAAAATTTTGTATTTATAAAGTAAGGATTAGCTATAAGGGAAATATTATTCTTTTCTCTATTCATATAAAAACCTTACAAAATTAAGCATTTTTATTTTGAATTGGTGAACATATAAACAAGTAGATATTTAAAATTTTTTGAATGTGATATTTGGTATAATGTGTTAAAATTTTATATGTGTTTATCATTGGACCCGTCAATTTACTTACAGGAAATTTGTTAAAATTCTATATGTGATTTCCCTGGTGGTCCAGTGGTTAAGACTCTGTGCTTCCAATGCAGGGGGCATGGGTTTGATCCCTGGTCAGGAAACTGAGATCCAACATGCCTTGCAGCATGGTCAAAAAAAGAAAAATTCTATAGGTGTTTATCATTGGACCCTTCAGTTTGCTTACAGGAATTTTATTCCATAAGACTATTCAAATGCATCAAACATGTTTTTCACAGAATCATGTGAATTTATGTGGCACTGAGAGTAATTTAAAATCCATTAGTAAATGATGGGCAAATAACCTACAGTGCTTCTATAAGTAGAAATACTTATACTGATGTGATGTTTAAAATGCATTGACTGGATAAAAGCAAGGAAAACATGGGTCTTTTAATAGGATACCACTTTTACTTAAAAACATTTTAAAAAGTAAAAATCAATTCATAAATAAAATTAGATTTATATCATGTTGAAAATCAAGTGAATTGGTAAATGGTGAATAAAATGATTGAATTGGTATTGTTAACAGAGCCCAGATTTTCTCACTAGTAACCACTATCAACCTAATGGGTGAGGTTATTCTTAACCTTAGTTAATAAAAAACATAATTCATGGAAATAAACATTAGATATTAGTAACATAGTGAAAAGGACATTTTCTAGATCCCTGAATTGCTTTCTTTTATAGTATATGCGAAATATTTTTCTGAATAAATAATCATGTTTGTAGTTTGTAAAAACATAAATAACACATAGATGTCTGGCATAGAACATGAAAACCTCTAAATCCCATTTCAGATATAGTTGTTAACAGTAAAAATTTACATGTAAAGAATGAAGATTACCTAAAATCTCTGAAATATGGATTCTCAATTTTATCCTTAAAACCTATAGATTGTGGAATAATACATAAAGCCTTTTTTCTACAATGTAAAGTTCTAACTAGTTCACCGTGATAAGCAAATATGGAAATAATGGCATTGTAAGGCAGAAGTTGTATTGATTCATAAGCAAATTCCAATGCAAGATGAGCAAAAATAGGAAAAAGGTAGAGATGTCTTATATATAAGTTTCAGCAGGAAAGGAAAAAGCCCTCAATACTGCAGTTACAGCACTATCAACAGTATTCTTTTCTATTATTCTTTAGCAAAATTAGAAATAAGCATGTATACCAGAGCTGCTTGCCACTAAAAGGACATCCCCAGCCTAGTAGGGCGCCAGATTTACAGCAGGTTGTATTGCCTACCTTAATACCCACTTCAATGGCTCAGAGCCCTATTTCTGCCTTCGCTGATTCAATAACTGCATTTCCACTCTATCGTATTTGTGTTTATTATGGATTAAATCGAAATCTCTTAAAATTCATATACTGAATGTGACCTTTTTGGAGTAGGACTGCTGCAGATGTTATTAGCTGACATGAGGCCATTAGGGTAGGCCTTAATTCAATGTGACTGGCATTCTTATAAAAAGGGGAAATTTGGAGACAGACACATTACACACAAGGAGTAGTTCATGTGATGAAGTGAGAGATTGGAGTGATGCTTCTATAGCCAGGGAATGCCAAATCATCAGAAGCTAGGCAAGAGACATGGAACAAATTCTTTCTCACAGCCCTTAGAAGGAAGTAACTCTGCCAATACCTTGATCTCAGACTTCTAGTCTCCAGAATTGTAAACAATAAATTTCTGTTGTTTAAGCCACTCAATTTGTGGTACTTTGTTTCAGCAGCCCTAGCAAACTAATACAGTTTTTTTAAATATCCATTCAATCTCCAACATCCTTCAGCAGCCTGTCTGGGGAATTCAAGTTATGTCTGTAGGTATCAATTATTCTGTTTTTTAATATGTTCATTCCTAACTTGCATAATGTTTGCCTGCCCCAACATTTTTCATAGGTCCTACTTTTATACTGCAATTTTGTGAAAATGAACATTCTTTATTCCAGCCACTTGCTATGAAAAATTTCTAACACACAGTAAGTTGAAAGAACTACTTAGTAAACAAATATATATTTATTGCCAATATTTAATAATTGTTAATATCCTGCTATGCTTATTTCATTGCATTTCTCTTCATCTATCCATCAACTTACCTTACTGTTTGGATGTATGTCAAAGTAAATTGAAGATACATGTACATTTCAACAATAAGCACTTCATTAGCTGGAGTCCAATATTAGTTTATAGTTATTTTCTAGGAAAAAAAATTACATAGAGTTTATTTCACAAGCTCCAGTGCACAATTAGATGAATTTTGGTAAATATACACATCTGTGCAACCCAAATCCCAGTTAAGATATAGAATATTATCATCATTTCAGAAAGTTGCATAATGCTTTATATTAATTAGTTTTAAACACCCTGATATCAGAGTCCATCACTGCTCTAATCTGTTTTCTTATTGAAGTTTTGCCCATTCAGGGACTTCATGAAAATGAAATCTTATACTGTGTATTCTTTTATGTAGAACTTATTTCATTTAGCATATTGTTTTGACACTCATCCATGTTATTTTATTAGCAGTATCTCCTTTTTTATTGATAAGTAGTATCCCATTGTATGAATATACTGTAGTTTCTTTACCCATTCACCTATTGATGGATGACAGGGCTTTTCCAATTTTGACTGTTAGAAATAAAGGTGCTATAAACAATCTTACACAAGATTTTGTCTTGGTGTGTGTATAGATGTGTGTCTGTGTGTGTATTTGTGAGTGTGTTTGTGTATGTGAATATATGTTTTCAATTTTCTTCAAGAAATACCTAGAAGTAAAACTGTTGAATCTTAGGGTAGGTTATGTTTACTTCCATAATAAAAATATTGTGGTAATGTTTTTGAAAGCTGTTGTATCATTTGCCATTCCCACCAGCCATGTATGAGAGCTCAATTTGTTCTATATCCTTGCCCACATTTATTTATTTATTTATTTATTTATTTATTTATTTATTTATTTTTGCAGTACGCAGGCCTCTCACTGCTGTGGCCTCTCCCGTTGCGGAGCACAGGATCCGGACACGCAGGCCCAGCGGCCATGGCTCACGGGCCCAGCTGCTCCGCGGCATGTGGGATCTTCCTGGACCAGGGCACGAACCCGTGTCACTTGCATCAGCAGGCGGACTCTCAACCACTGCGCCACCAGGGAACCCCCTTGCCCACATTTGATGGCCCATTTATTTTAATAACACCTGTTCTTTTCTATGCACAGTGGCATCTTGTAGCGATTTGAATTTGCCTTTCTCTGATGTCTAATGATGTGAGCACGTTTTCATGTGCTTATTAACCATTCATCTCTCTCTTTGTAAAGTTCCTATTGTTTTGCCTTTTTTCAAAAACTTTACTTTTTGTTTTATTATTTCTATCTATCTACCTGTCTATTTCTCTATCTATCTGTCTACCCACTGGACACAAATATTTTGTTAAATTCATGTTTTGTGAATATTTTCTTCTAATCTGTGGTGTGGCAACTCCTTTTCTAAATACCATCTTTTGATTAGGTTTTCAATATTTTGGTTGTTTTTGGCCATGCCACGCAGCATGTGGGATCTCAGTTTCCTGGCCAGGGATCAAACCCACAGCCCCTGCATTGGAAGCACGGAGTCTTAACCACTGGACCACTAGTGAAGGCCCTAGGTTTTTAATTTTGATGATGACTATTTTATCATGTTTCCTTTTCTTTCTTTCTGTGCCCTAAGAAACTTTTGGCTGTACCCAGATTAAAAAGATACTCTCTTATGTTTTCTTCTAGAAGACATATAATTTTATCTTTTTTAAAAAACTTATGCAGTTGTAAGAAGTGATAAAGATCTTGTGGACCCTTGACCCAATTCCCTCCAATTGTATATCTTACAAAATTATAGCATAATATCAAAAATACAATATTGGCATTGACACAGTCAAGATACAAAACATTTCCATCACGACAGGGATACCTCATGTTGCTCTTTTATACCTACACACACATCCCTTTTACCACCACGCCCTTCTTACCTTATGGCAGCAACTACACTTTTCTCAGTTTCTATAATTTTATCATTCCAAGAATGTGGTATAAATGGAATTACACAGTATGAGACTATTGAGGATTTTTTTTTTCACTTAGTATAATTCTCTGGAGATTCATCAGGTTCCTTTTTTTGCTGAATAGTATTTCATGCTATGGACATACCACCATTTGTTTAACCATCTATATACATTAAAAGACATTGGAATTGTTTCCAGTTGTTGAACAATATGAATAAAGCTTCTATAAACAGGTTTTTGCATGTATGTATAAAGTTTTTTTATTTCTCTAGGATAAATGCCCCTGAGTAAAATTGCTGTGTTATCTGTTAGCTACATGCTTTCCATACATGGCATATTACTTTACACTTCTACTGCAATATGTATCCTAGACACTATTCCTTTGATATATATGTGGTTTGCAAATATTTTCTTCCAGTTTGTAACTTGTTTTAAACCTTCTTTAAAGAGGTTTTGAGTAGAGCAAAAGATTTAAATTTTGAAAAAGTCAAATTTAGCATTTTTTTTCTTTTTAGGTCATGCTTTTGGTGTTAAATCTAAGAACTTTTGTCTACTCCTAAATTCCTAAGATTATCTCCTATTCTTTTCTAAAAGTGTTATAGTTTTACATTCTACATTTAAGTCCATGATCTATTTTGAGTTATTATTTGTATAAGATGTGGCATTTTCTCAAGGTTAATTTTTTTTGCCTATAGATGTCCTATTGCTCCAGCATCATTTGTTGAAAAGGCCATATCTCATCCATTGGATAACTTTTGCAATTCTGTCAACAATCTATTGGGCATATTTGCGTGTCTATGTATAATTTCTCTATTCTGTTCCACTGAATTATGTGTCTATCCCTCCATTAATAATATATAGTATTGGTTACTGTAACTATAGAATAATTATTGGACTTGGGGAGACTGATTAATCCTGCTTTAGTCTTCTTTTCAAAATTGTTTTAGTTACACTAGTTCCTTTGCCTTTCCTTATAAAATTTAGAATAAGCTTTATTATATCTACCAAAAATTTTACTGGAAGTTTGATAGGAATTGCATCAAATCTGTACATCAATTTGAGGAGAACTAACATATTTACTGTATTGGATTTTTTTAATGTATTGATCACTATATATCTTGCCATTTATTTAGATCCTTTTTCATGTCTTTTATCAGCATTTTCTAGTTTTCAGCATACAAATCCTGCACATGTTTTGTTGGAGTTACATCTAAGTATTTCATTTTTTGAGTGATTGTAAATGAAACTGTATTTTTAATTTCAGTGTCTGTGTGTTTATTGCTAGTACATAGAAACACAATTAACTGCTGTATCTCTGTGACCTTGATGAACTCACTAATTTGTTCTAGGTTTTTTCACAAATTATTTGGGATTATCTACATAGGCAACCATGCCTTCTACATACAGGGACATTTTTATTATCTTCTTTTTCTATTATCTAAATAAATATTTGAAAAACGTCATTGAGCTATAATGGACTTCTGTTATTTAATAGAACTGACCATCACAAAAACAGACATAATGTGGTATAGGATATGTGATGGTTACTTTTTTTTTTTTTTTTTGCGGTACATGGGCCTCTCTTTGTTGTGGCCTCTCCCGTTGCGCAGCACAGGCTCCGGACGCGCAGGCTCAGCAGCCATGGCTCACGGGCCCAGCCGCTCTGCAGCATGTGGGATCTTCCCAGACCGGGGCACGAACCCGTGTCCCCTGCATCAGCAGGTGGACTCTCAACCACTGCGCCACCAGGGAAGCCTGTGATGGTTACTTTTATGTGCCACTTTAGCAAAGCTATGTCCAGTAGTTTAAACACTAATCAAGGTGTTGCTCTGAAGGAAATTTGAAGATGTGATGAACAGCTACTATTAGCTGCTTAAACCATTAGCTTTAAGCAAAGGAGATTATACTCAGTAATGGGAAGACCTCATCCAATCAGCTGAAAGCCTTAGGAGCAAAAGTTGAGATTTCCCAGGGAAAAGAAAATCTGCCTCAATATTTCAGCATAAAAATACTACCTAAGTTCAGCCTGATGGCCTTCCCTACAGATATCAGACTCAAGATTACAACATCATGTTCTATCTGAGTTTCCACCTGTCTGCCCTACATATTTCAAACTTGCCAGCCTCCATATTTGTGTGAGCCTTAGCTTAAAAAAAATCATATGATACATATATATGATACATTCATCCTACTCCCAATATCCAAAACTATATCAGTCAGAATTCTTCAGATAATCAGAACCAATAGAATCTATCTATCTATCTATCATCTATCTATATCTAACTATCCATCTATCTATCGGACTGATAGCGTTTTTGGTACTGAGAAAGGGTGAATGTATTTTAGATGTAAAAAGAACATGAATTCATGAAATTTGGGAGACCAGAGGGTGAACTGTTATGAGTTGAATTGTGTCCTCTAAAAAGATATGTTGATGTCTTAAACCCTATACCTCTGAATGGGAGTTTATTTGGAAATAATCTTTCAGCTGTTATCAAATTAAGATGGGGTCATTAGGGTGATCCTTAATCCAATATGATCAATGTTCTAATAAAAAGAGAATAAAAGGTGAAAAGCTGAAAGCCTTCTTGCTAAAATCTGGAACAAGACAAGGATGACCACTCTCACCACTTCTATTCAATATAGTATTAGAAGTCCAGCCACAGCAATCAAACAAGTAAACGAAATAAGATGTATTCAGATTGGTAGGGAAGAGGTAAAATTGTCATTAGATGCAGATGACATGACACTATATATAGAAAACCCTAAAGATTCCACACAAAAACTACTACAACTGATAAATTCAGCAAGGTAGCAGGATACAAGATTAACATACAGAAATTGGTTGCATTTCCTTAAATTAACAATGAAATAATAGAAAGGGAATGTAAACAAACACTCCCCTTTAAAATCACATAAACAAATACTTAGAAATAAACCTCACCAAGGAGGTGAAAAACTTGTATGCTGAGAACTACAAAACATTAATAAAGGAAACTGAAGATGATTTAAAGAAATGGAAAATATATTCCATGTTCCTGGATTGAAAGAATTAATATTGTTAAAATGGCTATACTACCCAAAGAAATCTACAGATTTAATGTGATCCCTATCAAGTTACCCATGACATGTTTTCACAGAACTGGAACAAATAATCCTAAAATTTATATAGAACCATAAAAGACCCATAATAGCCAAAGTAATCCTGAAGAAAAAGAATAAAGCAGGAATCATAACTCTTCCAGACCTCAGACAGTACTACAAAGCTACAGCAATCAAAACAGTGTGGTATTGGAAGAGAAACCAATATATGGATCAATGAAACAGAATAGGGAGTCCAGAAATAAACCCACATACCTATGGTCAATTAATCTTCGACAAAGGAGTCAAGAATATACAATGGGGAAAAGACAGTTTCTTCAGCAAGTCGTACTGGGAAAGTTGGCCAGCTGCATGCAAATCAATGAAGTTAGAACATGCCTTAACACCATACACAAAAATAAACTCGAAATGGCTTAAAGAGTTAAACATAAGAATGCTACACCATAAAAAACCTAGAAGAGAACCTAGGCAAAACATTCTCTGAGATAAATCATGCCAATGTTTTCTTAGGTCAGTCTCCTAAGGCAATAGAAAAAAAAGCAAAAATAAACAAATGGGACCTAATCAAACTTATAAGCTTTTGCACAGCAAAGGAAATCATAAACAAAATGAGAAGACAACATATGGAATGGGAGAAAATATTTGCAAATGATGTGACCAACAAGGGCTTAATTTCCAAAATATACAAACAGTTCATACAACTCAATAACAAAAAAACAAACAACCCAATTGAAAAAGGGGCAGAAGACCTAAATAAGCATTTCTCCAAAGAAGACACACAGGTCAACAGGCACATGAAAATTTGTTCATCATTGCTAATTATTAGAGAAATGCAAATCAAAACTACAATGAGGTACCACATTACACCATCAGAATGGCCATCATTAAAATGTTTACAAATAATAAATGTTGGAGAGGGTGTGGAGAAAGGGAACACTCTTACACTGTTGGTGGGAATGTAAATTGGTGCAGCCTCTATGGAAAACAGTATGGATGTTCTTCAGAAAATGAAAAATAGAATGGGGGAGGGACAGATTGGGAGTTTGGAATTAGCAGATGTAAACTATTATATACAGGATGGATAAACAACAAGGTGCTACTGTATTGCACAGGGAACTGTATTCAATATCCTGAGATAAACTCTACTGGAAAAGAATATATATACATATATCTGAATCACTTTGCTGTACAGCCAAAATTAACACTACATTTTAAATCAACTATACTTTGATAAAATTTTTAAAAAGGAAGAGAAAAAAGCCACTTGAAGTTAGAGACCTATAGAGAGAATGCCATGTGATGACACAGGTAGAGATGAAGTGATGTAGCTGTAAACCAAGGAAAACCAAGGATTGATGGCCACCACCAGAAGCTAGGAAGCAAGGAACAAAGTCTACCCAGAAGGGAGCAAAGCCTTGTTGACACCTTTATTTCAGACTAGCCTCCAGAATTGTGAGAGAATAAATTTCCATTATTTTAGGCCACCCAGTTTGTGGTACTTTGTTACAGCAGCTTTAGGAGATGAATACAGTAGATATGCATAGTATTTTATTGGATTGAGAGACAGGAACTTAAAAGTTAAATACATATTGAAAGGATACATGTATTTATGTTAAAAATATGTATTCAAACACACACACACACATACACATACATACACAAACCTTCATTTATATAATAAGGAGTGGTCCTCATGATGATTTCATGTGTTTAATAACTAATTACCAATGGCTATTTAGGAATAACATGAAGATATTTATAAAATTTCAAATAAAACGTCACTATCATTTTTTAGTTTACTACTCTCTCTTCTTTGTGATGATTTACAATTCAAAATATTTACATTGATTAGAAGACACAAATAAAGATAAGTGTGCATTTATTTTTCTGCCCACAAGCAATGTTGCCTTCCATCTCCGAACTCCAATAGACCAGTGAAGCTATTGCCAATTATTTCACTAAGTGAAATTAATACAGCCAGATAGAAGTAATCAGCTCTACAGGATTATACCATTTTTTAACCTGGAATTGGTAAGGTTTGTAAAACCTTTCACATATTCTCCACACTATAACACTGTCTTTTATGAAGTCACAAAATTTCTTTCTGTTCTTTTAAGGGACCTAAGCAACTAGCTCCTTAACTTGCCTGTTTACTAGGATTCATAAGGCAGAATGGACTGAGGATAAGATAAAACAGTGACTTACAATGACAAATAATTCAGGTTTCAAGAAAACTTTTAGGAATTCCAGGTAAAGATTGCTACATGAATTAATTATAAGTACACAAATTTATTTTTACTCTCTTTTTACACTGGCTCAATGACAATAATTAAGGGGAAAAAAATAGAGGCATAAATACATTCTGGCAAATAGAATAGGAGAGGAAATACAGTAGCATTTGGGAAGCTGTTCTGAAGGACAAGTAATAAGTAACTTAACCAAACTATGGAAGCTAAATCCTAAACAAATCTGATACATACTGCAGAATCATTTAAGGGCTGAAGAACTGGTATCCATAAGTAACTCTCAAAATAAAGTTGAAAGTCAGACTAACACCAACATGATTTTCAAGAAGAAATTGTTAACCCCTGAGGTCCCTTCCTCTACTCTATGCAGATGGGCAATTGTCCCCTCATTCACTTCGGCAGAAAATCAGAAGCTTATTGTCCTGTGGGTGTAAACCAGAGAGATTTTTGATTGGAAAAGATAGGGAACAAGATTGGAATGTATATCTCTTGGAAATGAGGCCTACATAAAATGGAAGAAGTAAAGATTTCAAATCAAGAGTTCCCCCAAGAGAATCAAGAATAACTACAATCCTGCAGCCTGTGGAACAAAAACCACATTCACAGAAAGATAGACAAGATGAAAAGGCAGAGGGCTACGTACCAGATGAAGGAACAAGATAAAACCCGAGAAAAACAACTAAATGAAGTGGAGATAGGCAACCTTCCAGAAAAAGAACTCAGAATAATGATAGTGCAGATGATCCAGGACCTCAGAAAAAGAATGGAGGCAGAGATCAAGAAGATGCAAGAAATGTTTAACAAAGAACTAGAAGAATTAAAGAACAAAAAAACAGAGATGAACAATATAATAATTGAAATGAAAACTACACTAGAAAGAATCAATAGCAGAATAACTGAGGCAGAACGGATAAGTGACCTGGTAGACAGAATGGTGGAATTCACTGCCACAGAAGAGAATAAAGATAAAAGAATGAAAAGAAAGGAAGACAGCCTAAGAGACCTCGGGGACAATATTAAATGCAACAACATTCGCATTATAGGGGCCCTAGAAGGAGAAGAGAGAGAGAGAAAGTACCAGAGAAAATATCTGAAGATATTATAGTCGAAAACTTCCCTAACATGGGAAAGGAAATAGCCACCCAAGTCCAGGAAGTGCAGAGAGTTCCATACAGGATAAACTCAAGGAGAAACATGCCAAGACACATAGTAATCAAACTGGCAAAAATTAAAGACAAAGAAAAATTATTGAAAGCACAAAGGGAAAAATGACAAATAACATACAAGGGAACTCCCATAAGGTTAACAGCTGGTTTCTCAGCAGAAACTCTAGAAGCCAGAGGGAGTGGCATGATATACTTAAAGTGATGAAAGGGAAGAACCTACAACCAAGATTACTCTACCCAGCAAGGATCTGATATAGATTTGATGGAAAAATCAAAAGCTTTACTGACAAGCAAAGGCTAAGAGAATTCAGCATCACCAAATGAGCTCTATAACAAATGCTAAAGGATCTTCTCTAAGTGGGAAACATAAGAGAAGAAAAGGACCTACAAAAATAAGCCCAAAACAATTAAGAAAATGGTCATAGGAACATACATATCAATTGCCTTAAACATTAACTTAAATGTAAATGGATTAAATGCTCCAACCAAAACACAAAGGCTTGCTGAATGGATACAAAAACAAGACGGACATATATGCTGTCTACAAGAGATCCACTCCAGACCTAGGTACACATACAGACTGAAAGTGAGGGGATGGACAAGATAGTTCATGCAAATGGAAATCAAAAGAAAGCTGGAGTAGCAATTCTCAGATCAGACAAAATAGACTTTAAAACAGACTATTACAAGAGACAAAGAAGGTCACTACATAATGATCAAGGGATCAATCCAAGAAGAAGATATAACAATTATAAATATATAGTCACCCAACATAGGAGCACCTCAATACATAAGGCAACTGCTAACAGCTATAAAAGAGGAAATCGACAGTAACACAGTAATAGTGGGGGACGTTAACACCTCACTTACACCAATGAACAGATCATCCAAAATGAAAATAAATAAGGAAACAAAAGCTTTAAATGACAAAATAGACCAGATAGATTTAATTGATATTTATAGGACATTCCATTCCAAAACAGCAGATTACACTTTATTTTCAAGTGCACCCGGAATGTTCTCCAGGATAGATCACATCTTGGGTCAAAAATCAAGGCACAGTAGATTTAAGAATTTTGAATTCATATCAAGCATCTTTTCTGACCACATCGCTATGAGATCAGAAATGAATTACAGGGAACAAAACGCAAAAATCACAAACACATGGAGGCTAAACAATACGTTACTAAATAACCAAGAGATCAATGAAGAAATCAAAGAGGATCAAAAAATACCTAGAGATAAATGACAATGAAAATACGATGATCCAAAACCTATGGGATGCAGCAAAATCAGATCTAAGAGGGAAGTTTCTAGCTATACAAGCTTACCTCAAGAAACAAGAAAAATCTCAAATAAACAATCTAACCATACACCTAAAGGAACTAGAGAAAGAAGAACAAACAAAACCCAAAGTTAGCAGAAGGAAAGAAATCGTAAAGATCAGCACAGAAATAAATAAAATAAAAACAAAGAAAAAAATAGCAAAGATCAATAAAACTAAAAGATAGTTCTTTGAGAAGATAAACAAAATTGATAAACCATTAGCCAGACTCATCAAAAAAAAGAGGGAGAGAACTCAAATCAATAAAATTAGAAATGAAAAAGGAGAAGTTACAACAGACACCACAGAAATACAAAGCATCCTAAGAGACTACTATAAGCAACTCTATGCCAATAAAATGGACAACTTGGAAGAAATGGACAAATTATTAGAAAGGTATACCTTCCAAGACTGAACCAGGAAGAAATAGAAAATATGAACAGACCAATCACAAGTAATGAAATTGAAACTGTGATTAAAAATCTTCCAACAAACAAAAGTCCAGGACCAGAGGGCGTCACAGGTGAATTCTATCAAACATTTAGAGAAGAGCTAACACCCATCCTTCTCAAACTCTTCCAAATAATTGCAGAGGAAGGAACACTCCCAAACTCATTCTATGATGCCACGATCACCCTGATACCAAAACCAGACAAAGGTACTATAAAAAAAGAAAGTTACAGACCAATATCACTGATGAACGTAGATGCAAAAATCCTCACCAAAATACAAGCAAACAGACTCCAACAACACATTAAATGGATCATACACCATGATCAAGTGGAATTTATCCCAGGGATGTAAGGATTCTTCAATATATGCAAATCAATCAATGTGATACACCATATTAACAAATTGAAGAATAAAAACCATATGATGATCTCCATAGATGCAGAAAAACCTTTGTCAAAATTCAACACCCATTTATGATAAAAACTCTCCAAAAGTGGGCATAGAGGGAACCTACCTCAACATAATAAAGGCCATATATGACAAACCCACAGCAAACATCATTCTCAATGGTGAAACACTGAAAGCATTTCCTCCAGGATCAGGAAGTAGAAAAGAATGTCCCCTCTCACCAGTATTATTCAACATAGTTTTGGAAGTCCTAGCCAAGGCAATCAGGGAAGAAAAAGAAATAAAAGGAATAAATTGGAAAAGAAGAAGTAAAACTGTCACTGTTTGCAGATGACATGATACTATACAGAGAGAATACTAAAAAATGCCACCAGAAAACTACTAGAGCTAATCAATGAATTTGGTAAAGTTGCAGGATACAAAATTAATGCACAGCAATCTCTTGCATTCCTATACACTAATGATGAAAAATCTTAAAGAGAAATTAAGGAAACACTCCCATTTACCATTGCAACAAAACGAATAAAATACCTAGGAATAAACCTACCTAGGGAGACAAAAGACCTGTATGCAGAAAACTATGACACTGATGAAAGAAATTAAAGATGATACCAACAGATGGAGAGATATACCATGTTCTTGGACTGAAGAATCAGCGTTGTGAAAATGACTATACTACCCAAAGCAATCAACAGATTCAGTGCAATCCCTATCAAATTATCAATGGCGTTTTTTACAGAACTAGAACAAAAAATCTTAAAATTTGTATGGAGACACAAGACACCCTGAATAGCCAAAGCAGTCTTGAAGGATAAAAATGGAGTTGGAGGACTCAGACTCCCTGAGTTCAGACTATACTACAAAGCTACAGTAATCAAGACAATATGGTACTGGCACAAAAACAGAAATATAGATCAATGGAACAGGATAGAAAGCCCAGAGATAAACCCACACACCTACGGTCAACTAATCTATGACTAAGGAGGCAAGGATATACAATGGAGAAAAGACAGCCTCTTCAATAAGTGGTACTGGGAAAACTGGACAGCTACATGTAAAAGAATGAAATTAGAACACTCCCTAACACTACACACAAAAATAAACTCAAAATGGATTAGAGACCTAAATGTAAGACCGGGCACTATAAAACTCTTAGAGGAAAACATAGGAAGAACACTCTTTGACATAAATCACAACAAGATCTTTTTTGATCCACCTCCTAGAGTAATGGAAATAAAAACAAAACTAAACAAATGGGACCTAATGAAACTTCAAAGCTTTTGCACAGCAAAGGAAACCATAAACAAGACAAAAACACAACCCTCAGAATGGAAGAAAATATTTGCTAATTAATCAATGGACAAAGGATTAACCTCCAAAATACATAAACAGCTCATGCAGCTCAATACTAAAGAAACCAACAACCCAATCCAAAAATGGGCAGAAGACTTAAATAGACATTTCTCCAAAGAAGACATACAGATGTCCAAGAAGCACATGCAAACCTGCTCAACATCACTAATTATTAGAGAAATGAAAATCGAAACTACAATTAGATATCACCTCACACCAGTTAGAATGGGCATCATCAGAAAATCTGCAAACAACAAACGCTGGAGAGGGTGTGGAGAAAAGGGAACCCTCTTGCACTGTTGGTGGGAATGTAAATTGATACAGCCACTATGGAGAACAGTATGGAGGTTCCTTAAAAAACTAAAAATAGAATTACCAGGTGATCCAGCAATCCCACTATTGGGCACATACCCAGAGAAAACCATAGTTCAAAAAGACACATGGGGCTTCCCTGGTGGCGCAGTGGTTGGGAGTCCGCCTGCCGATGCCCGCGACGCGGGTTTGTGCCCCGGTCCGGGAGGATCCCACGTGCTGCGGAGCGGCTGGGCCCGTGAGCCATGGCCGCTGAGCCTGCGCATCCGGAGCCTGTGCTCCTCAACGGGAGAAGCCGCAGCAGTGAGAGGCCCGTGTACCGCAAAAAAAAAAAAAAAAAAAAAAAAAGACACATGCACCCCAATGTTCACTGCAGAACCATTTACAATAGCCAGGTCATGGAAGCAACCTAAATGCCCATCGACAGACGAATGGATAAAGAAGAAGTGGTACATATATACAATGGAATATTACTCAGCCATAAAAAGGAACGAAATTGGGTCATTTGTTGAGATGTGGATGGATCTAAAGACTGTCATACAGAGTGAAGTAAGTCAGAAAGAGAAAAACAAATATCGTATATTAACACATGTATGTGGAACCTAGAAAAATGGTACAGATGAACCGGTTTGCAGGGCAGAAGTTGGAACACAGATGTAGAGAACAAACGTATGGACACCAAGGAGGGAAAACTGCTGGGGGATGGGGGAGAAAAAAAAGAGTTCCCCCAAGAAACAGCCTCAGTAAATTATACCATAGGAAAGTTTAGGGTTGGCAAGCCTCATATATCTTTTCCTAAATTAAAACAGATTTTTAACCCTTTACTCTTGGGCATACAAGCAAGTATTACCAGAGTTGAAAACATGAATAAACATAAAGCAACTTGATGGAAACAGAGATTGAACAGACAAGCATATTTCTAAAATGAAAATTATTATTAATAGCCTCTGAAAGAAAAGTAACAACATTTTAAATAAAAAATGATTTTTTAAGAAAAAGGAGTATTGAAAATTAAAAATACTACAGCATAATTAAGCAACTGATTAGAAAGAAATAAAGTTAAAGAAGGTAGGGAAAAAAGAATATATTTGGGGAAAGATAAATAATGAGATAAGGCAATAAATAGATAAGGCCAGGAGGTCCAATGTCTAAATAGTAGGAGTTTTAAAAGAGGTAACAGAGGGCTTCCCTGGTGGCGCAGTGGTTAAGAATCTGCCTGCCAATGCAGGGGACTTGGGTTCGAGCCCTGGTCCGGGAGGATCCCACATGCCGTGGAGCAGCTAAGTCCATGTGCCACAACTACTGAGCCTGCGCTCTGGAGCCTGTGAGCCACAACTACTGAAAGCTGTGTACCTAGAGCCCATGCTCTGCAACAGGAGAAGCCACCACAGTGAGAAGCCTGCGCACCACAACGAAGAGTAGCCCCTGCTTGCTGCAAATGGGGAAAGCCTGCACGCAGCAACGAAGACCCAACACAGCCAAAAATACATTTATATATATAAAAAAAACTATCTGTTAAAAAAAAAAAGTGGTAACAGAGCAAATGCAAGGTACAAAGCAATACAAGAAATAACTTAAGAACTTTCCAGAACTAAAGAATGTGGATTTTTATTTTGAAAGGTGCCAGTGATTGCCTAGCATATTGTATGGAATAACCTTATCCCAAAGTACATCATTGTAAAATTTTAAAACACAGGGGATAAACAGAAAAACAAGCTTCCAGAAATAAAAGAATGTGCAGGTGACATACATAGCCTTAGGAATAAGGATGATTTTGTATTTCTCAACATTACTACAGAACTTGGAGGTCAATGGAGTAATACCTTCAAAATTCTGAAGGATAATGATTTCCTACTTAGAATTTTGTACCAATCAAATGTGAAGTTAGAGTATAATTTTTTCTCAGAATGTATCAATAAAGTTACTTTTTTTCAGGAAGTTACTTGATGTTGTGCTCTACCAAAATGAGGAAGTAAACCATGTGAAAGCAAGACACCTTCATGGTATCATACAGAACACATACATGGCCCTAAAAAATTCTCTGTGCTCTACCTTCTAATTTCCTCAGGCTCACCCCAACCCATGGCAACCACTGATCTTTATACTGTGTCCACAGCTTTGCCTTTCACATAATGTCATACAGTTGGTATCATGAGGTATGTAACATTTTCAGGTTGGCTTCTTTTACTTAGTAACATGCATTTATGTTTCCTCCATGTCTTTTCATGTCTTGATAGCTCAATTCTTTTTAGCACTAAAAAGTATTCCATTGTCTGGATGGACCACAGTTTATTTACCCATTCACTTACTGAAGGACATCTTTTTTGCTTCCAAGTTTCAGCAAGTTTGAATAAATGTCCACGTGATCTGTGGTGAGGCCCCTTTTTCATTTCTGTGTCCTCTCTCATGTTTTTTTAGTTAGCTTGACTAAAGTCTTCAATTTTATCAATCTTTTCAAATAATCTTTCAAAATAACCAAAAACTGATCTTTCAAATAACCAGGTTTTGTTTTCATTGATTTTTTTTGTATTGATTTCCTGTTTTCAATTTTATTGATTTCTGTTCTAAGTCTTACTATTTCTTTTCTTTTGCTTACTTTGGATTTAATTTTCTCTGCTTCTTCTAGTTTCCTAATGTGGACACTTAGATTATTGATTTTAGATCTACTTTTCTGATATATATATATATTCAATGCTATAAATTTCTCTTAAACACTGCTTTTGCTACATCCCACAAATGCTGTGTTTTCATTCTAACCATAGATGTTTTAAATTCCCAGTCTGATAATTCCAGCATCCTTGCCATGTCTAGTTCTGATGTTTGTTCTGACCCTTCAAACCATGTTTTTTGCCTTTTGGTATGGCTTGTGATTTTTTTTCTTCCTGATAGCTGGGCATGATATATCAGGTAAAAGGAACTGCTATAAATCAGCCTTAGTAACGTGGTGGTGAGATGTGGAGGGGGGAGAAGCTTTCTATAGTTCTATGACTAGTCTCAGTCTTTTAGTGAACCTACACTTCTGGACTGTGACCCTCACAAATGTTTCTCAATTTTTTTCTCCCCCCTTAGTTGGGACAGTATGTCTAGAATGGGCTGGAGTTGGGTATTTCCCTTTCCCCAGGTCAGTCAGGCTCTTATAATACCCCAGCAGGGGTATTAGGCTCTTGCTAATTAGTTTCCCCTGGGGGCAGGCCCTGTTAAGAAGAACATAGTACAGTTGACCCTTGAACAATGATGGGGTTAGGAGTGTCAACTCTAAAATCCTGAAAATCCATATATAACTTTACAGTCAGCCCTCCATATCTGTGGTTCTGAAACCACAAATTCTACCAACTATGGATTGTGTAGTACTGTAGTATGCATTTATTGAAGGAAGTGCAAGATAAGTGGACCTGTGTAGTTCAAACCTGTGTTGTTGAAGGGTCAACTGTACTTTAAAGTGTTTCAAAATTATTCCTTTTTCTCTCTCCCTAACATAAGCAGGAGGGGATTTTTCTCTGATATTTACTATGGGAACCTGGTTAAGCTCCTGGACGTAAAATGCACAATGTTGTTTGGGTCCCCTTTACGGCTGGGTTCCCCCAGAATTTTTATGTCAGAGTTGTCCACATTGAGCCTCCAGGAATTCCTCCATTACAATTCAGGTTTTCCTACCATAGTATTGATTCCCTTAACAGTTTCTGCTTATAAATCTGGGCTCCAGTAGCCCATACACAAACAATTTGTCCCGTGTTCTCTCCTAGCAGATGCAAGAAGAGTTGGTGACTATTCAGTCTTTCAAGCTCCTAATATAGAGAAAAGGAAACACTGTTGGGTAGTTTTTGATGTTTCTTCCTGCATTCTAATAGAGATTGTTTTGTTTAAAGCGTTCTTTCTTTACTGGAACCAATTTTAGTAAATATTTTGTTCTAGGAAATTATCTATTTCATCTAGTTTTCAAATATGAATATTCAAAATGTCCCTTAGACATTATTTTCTCAAAATGTCCCTTATTTTCTCTATTTGTCACATTTTTCCTGTTATTTCTTCTTTTGTACAACTTTATTTCCTTTTTTTTCTTTAGGATTATGTTAATTAGGTTGCAATTAGTATTATTTTGTTTTTATTACTAATTTCTGGTTTAATCTTTACTGCCTTTCTTCTTTCCTTTGTCTTTCTTTTGGTTTGTCATTTATTTATTTTCTTCTGTAGTTTTTCAGCTCATCATTTGATTTATTTTTTCTGAAACTTTATTTTTATGTAGGTACACATTTGAGGCTATAAGTTTTTTGCTTTTCACTGTTTTATTAATATCCACAAGATACTGTATTTTCATAATCCATATTTTAAATAAATTCTGTAGTTTTAGTTTTATATTTTCTCCTGCAGATAAGTTTTTTTTTATGAAAGGTTTTCCTACTCCTCTAATATGATAGTAATTTTGAGTTTTATTTTGGTTATAATAAATAAATAAATGTTGTTTACATTAATTCTACTTTGCAAAAGCTATTGGGAATTTTTTAAAAGGAAAACATGAAAATTCTTAGGAATATTCCAGGTATGTTTGAAAAGACTGTATATTCTCTAAATTTTAACATATGCTTAGAAGATCTACTTACTGATTATGCTGTTTAGTGCTTAAATATCTTTACTTATTCTTTATCCAATTGATCAATTTTGGACTGAAAGTGGTGTAAAACATTCTAGTCCTATCACTGTTTCTTGGTCTATTTTTCCTTCTACTTCCTGTATTCTCTGCTCTTTGAGGGTGCTTTTGGTGCAAAGATATAAAAAATTCTTATATTATCATTGTGATTTTAGTCTTTAGCATTATGAAGTGTTCATCTTTTCTTTTTAATATTTATTTTTCCTTAATTCTTCCTTGTGTGATGGATAGGGGCTTACACTGGTTTGATATTATTCTCCCCATCTCTTTATTATTTCCATTTTTTTAAAGTAAAATTTAAATAGCATAAAATTCACCTTAATTATTATAGAGTTCTACTAATTTTGGTAAATGCATACTGTCATGCAACTGCCATCACAATCAAGGTGTTGAACAATTTTATTACCTCTGAAATATTCCCTCATGTCGTTCTGTAATTCAACCATCCCATGACCTCTAGCTCTTAGAAACCACTGATGTGATTTCTGATTATATATTTGCCTTTTTTGGAATGTTATAAAAGTGGACTCATCTGGTATGTAACCTCTTGAGTCTGGCTTCTTTCATTTAGTACAGAGGTCAGCAAACATTTTCTGTAAAGGGCCAAATAGTGAATATTTTCAGTTGAATGAGAAATACGGTCTCTGTTGGTCTCTGTTACAACTACTAAAATCTATCAGTGTAGCTTGAAGCAGACTTAGACAATAGGCAAATGAATGGGGTGACCAGATTCAGGTCCCAGCAGGACAGATCTAGCCTACGGATCATAATTTGCCAAATCCTGATGACTATAATGCATTTAAAATCCATCCATGTTGTTGTATATTTCAATGGTTTATTTTTTATTGTGAGTAATAATCATTATATAGATGTACCAAAGTTTTCTTTTTTAATATCCACCAAATATATGAAAATTTGGGTTTTCTAAGTTATTGGTGATTGTGAGTCAAGCCACACTACACAATCTTATAGAGGTTTTAGGTGAGCATATTTTTATTTTCCTTGCATAAATACCTAGGATTGATGTTACTGAATCACATGGTAAGTAAATATTTAACTTAATAAGAAATTGTCAAATTATTTCTTTCTATATCATGTTGCATTCCTACCACCTTTGTATAAGATAACAAATTGCTCTGTAACCTTGTCAGCACTTGGAATGGTCAACTGTTCATATTTTTAGCAAGCCTAGTCAATACTGTAGTGATATATTATTGTTGATTTTAATTTGCTTTACCTAATGCCTAATGATGTTGAGTCTCTGTCATATACTTATTTGTTGTTTATTTTCTTTTTTGAATTATCTGTCCAAAATGTTTGCCATTTTCATTGGGTTGCTTTCCAAGTTTTACATGTTCTTTCATTATAATTTATAATATTCATTATCTTCCATTGTTTTGATTTTATTTTTCATATGCTCTTAAAATACATATGATAAATCTTTGATATCTTTTCTATCTCACTTTTTTCTTTTCCTTTTTTCCTCTTTGTTTTTCTTTTCTTGGCAGTATTTATTCTTTTTTGAGAGCTCTCTATTGTGTTTTTCATTCAATTTATTCTCATTTGCTACTCTGATACATATATATATTTAAATATGTATTTATATATTTTTGTACTTATATATATTTATGTTATTTTTGAGGTGAATTTATGTTCTACCTCAGTGTTTTTCCTAGGCTTAGTTAATTCTTATTTCCCATGTCAAATCTGTAGCACATTTACATTCTGAGCTTTTTAATGTCTAAATCAAGGAATCTTTTAATACCTGAAAAAGTTTTTAAGGACATTAAATCAATCTAGGGCAGGGATTGGAAAACTATGGCCTGTGAGCCAATGTGGCTTACAACTTGTTTTGGGTTTTTTGTTTGTTTTTTGTTGATGTTGTTGTTGTTAGCTTACAACCTGTTTTGGATCACTCATGAGCTTAGAATGTCTGTTACATGTTTGAAAGGTGGTAAAACAAAACAAAGAAGAATATTCTATAGCAGAGGTCCCCAATACCCAGGCCACAGACTGGTACCGGTCTGTGGCCTGTTAGGAACTGGGCCTCACAGCAGGAGGTGAGCTGCAGGTGAGCTAAGCTCCATCTGTATTTACAGCCGCCCCCATCCTTCACATTACTGAGCTCCACCTCCTGTCAGATCAGTGGTGGCATTAGATGCTCATAGGAGCATGAACCCTACTGTGAACTGTGCATATGAGGGATCTAGGTTACGTGCTCCTTATGAGAATCTAATGCCTGATGATCTGAGGTGGAGCTGAGGTGCTGATGCTAGCACTGGGGAGCGGCTGCAAATACAGATAATCATTAGCAGAGACGTTTGACTGCAGAGAGACCATAATAAATCAATTGCTTGCAGACTCATATCAAAACCCTATCAGTGAGCGGCAAGTGACAATTAAGCTGCATCTCACGGAGTAGACTGGATATAAGCAACACACTTTGGGTGTCACTGTCTCCCATCAGACCCCAGATGGGACCATCTAGTTGCCAGAAAACAAGCTCAGGGCTCCCACTGATTCTGCGTTATGGTGAGTTGTATAATTATTTCATTATATAGTACAATGTAATAATAATAGAAATAAAGTGCACAATAAATGTAATGTACTTGAATCATCCCAAACCATCCCCCCACCTCCAGTCTGTGGAAAAATTTTCTTCCATGAAACCGGTCCCTGGGGCCAAAAAGATTTGGGACCGCTGTTCTATAGAGACTGTATGTGGCCCACAAAGTCTAAAATGTTTACTCTCCTACCTTTTATAAAAAAAAGAGTTTGCCAGCCTCTGGCTTGCAATATTGTGTTATAGCTTTTCTCGGCATTATAGTTGAGTTTTGGCAGGTGAAATTTCAGTACCTTTATTTTCTTATCATTTATATTTTTAATTATAGTAGCTGTGTATGAATGCCATTTTCTGCTTATTAGTTTATTCACATTTTTAGTTCAAAAGTGTCCTCTGCTTTTAAGAATGTGACATTTCTTTAATTGATGGCACTTTCGGCAGGGGTGTGGCAGTGGTAAGTCTTTTAACATTTCGTTCTTTTTTTCTTTCTGTACGAACTTTAATATCCACCACTTGTTTACTCTCTCCTTCAGTATCAAGTGTCCAGGGGCTATTCTCCTTCTAAGTGACTCTAAAAGCAGTGACTTCCTAAAACTACAACTTTTTGTTCCATGGACTTTCAAACCTCTCTCTTTTAGATTCCCTGGGAACCAAAGCTCTGATCCGCCATGGCTCTGTTATTAATATTTTTCATTCAGAGTTGCATTATCTCTTTTAACATTTTCTCCATTTTAAGCTTTTACTGTTTTCTCATTATTTCCATGTATTCTATTTGATTTTGATTTGTCCTGGAATCCAGAGATAGTTATGATCATTCTGGAATATTTATTTGCTTCTTTACACAGATATTAATGTTCATCTCACATTTTCTATCTTCTTGTTATGATAGAGTTGTTGGATGTGATTGGGTTTATTTGCTGTCCTCACTGGATTGTTTGTATTTCTTGAAGATACATGGAGAATTAGATTTTTGGTAGCTACCATTGACATGGAGGAAACTGGGGCTTACTTATTAATTTAAATTACTGGTTTTTATTTGTGAAACCTAAACACTTCTCTTTTAGAAGACACTCTTGTTCCAAACTACTTATTTTTCTTTGATAGTACATGTATGTGTGTGTGTTTATGTATAATTTTTAAGATACTAGCATAGTGTTTGAGAATAACTTAAGTTCTGTATTATTTGATAGGTGTAATTTTAATCCATTTCAAAGAAGATGTACTTTTCTATGCTTATATTTGCATATTAACTTGAATGCTAACTGGCTCTCTCTATCTGACTTCCTTTGCAGCCTTCATAGTTAACTTGAGAAATTATCAAGAAGGTGTTGTATTCCATTTTTCAATTATCTTTTTAAATATGCTGGACATTTTTTCCCCTTTTTTCCATTCCTAGTTAGTTAACAGTGATCAATACCCTTCATCTTACTTATATTAATTTCCAGTGCCAGTTTCTATCACTCACAATTGAATTCCTTCTTCAATTTGTCCATGTATGTTGGCTACACTCAAAAGGTTATTATGGAGAGTTGCTTCAATTTTCAGTTTGAATGTTGCAAAGTCAAGTATTGATATCACAGCACCATGCATTTTCATAGTTAGACTTTGGTCCACTGGTTTTCTAAGTATTCAGATACTTTCTAAATTTAAGTGTTTTCACACACCTAACTGGTAGAACAGATGATATTGAGAACTTTTTATAAAAGCCTTAAAAATGGGTAAAGAAGTTATATATTAGACTGTTATCCATTCATGAGTTCTACCTGAAGAGCTACTAAAGGACTTACATAATACCCATAAGATGCTGTATAGCACTGACTGCACCCAGTTCTAATTTTCCGTTAAATTAACAAGACATTGACTCCCAGGCATTTTAAGTGACTAGTACATTGTCACAGTGCTAATGACAGTGCTAGGCCTTTTGCTTACTTCTGAAATAAATTTCCTTATATACTAGTAAATGCTAGACTTTTGAGAGATGTTAATAATTTATATTTAGCCATACAAATATTTCTGTACTATTATCCTATACAACAGTCATAATTTATAAGTAATTAATTAAATATTTTAGCAATCTCAGATTGCAGAGAGAAAAGTAGTTTACAGATATAAATGGTAATTACTTCGTGTGAGGGAAAACAAGAAGAGAGTTAAGAAAAGTGATTAGAAAGGGTATGGAGTTGTGATTTAATAACCATATAACCAATGGGGCTATTCATATTTAATCATATAGAAAATTAAAAGTTAAAAATCACAAGTAGGAGTGAGCAGTGTGTGTCTGCAATTCAATTATTTTTGAATCTTAATATGGAATTTAATTGGATGTCTCATCTTATTTTGGGTAATCACAGCAACATCCTTAGGCAAGGGTGATTCTACTTGTCTACTGTCATATCATTACAATATACATCTTCCGGGAGGCTTCCTATTTTACAATATTTTGTCCTTACAAAACTCTCTATTTTAATGTGTTCAGTGCTTTTTGTTTTTGTTTTAGTTCAGGCATTCTTCAGTAGAGAGAATATTTATCAAAAGCCTTTATGCAGTGGGTGACCACAGTTGCCAATTTGCCTTAGGCTGCCCTGGCTTAAGTCTGTTTTTCAGGTGTAATTGTTAATAGCACCCCGTTTTACTCTCAAAGGCGTTCTCATGGAGAACAAATCATAATGCCATCTTATTTATGCCATCTAAAATCTTTTTAACCTCATCTGTTTTTGATGCCTTTGGTCATCGTTTCGCAGAGTTGTCACCACAGCAACCAAGTCTGAATAGACTCAGTCCAACTTCTGGCCACAGCAACCAACTTCACATAGCAAATTTCAATAGCACCTCATCTTAAACCTTCATCCTGTGACTCTCACCTCCTTCACCAAGGTTCTACTACTGCTGCTGAAGCATAAGATTCCAGAAGATCTGAATGACACTGACAGATGAACAACATGGAAGGACAGGCGAATTAGTGGGAAAAAATTTGACTAATGGGAAGAGGATCAAACAGATAAATTATTCCCTTTTCATCTTTTGGGACAGACTTCCTGAAAAGGAGCAGTAGTCTTGGAGTCTCAAAGAGGGCAATTCTGTGACATGAAGTCATAATTTGAGCTTGATTCTAAGCAGTAGTCAGCTACCTACATATTTGTCACTAACTCCCCTTTCCTCTCACTTCTGCTTCCTTGGGACTGCACCCCCTAATAAAGCAGCAAAATATAAGCTTTTTATTTAAGGCTCTGCATTTTTAAGAAACACGTATGATTGTAATTTGTAACTTCTTGGAAAGTGATTGCATAGGCTCAGAAAATGTTCTTTTTTTATATCAGATATGACTCATTCAACCAAGGGATGATATTATTTACTCATACACACATATGTATATGTGTGTGTATATATATATATATATATATATATATATATATATATATATATATGTGTGTGTGTGAATGGGTGTGGGTTCGTGGGCATGAGATAGGTGTAACTTCATCATCACTGTCTTTACCTAGAATGGTTTTGAATGCCTAAGAAGGTGAATTACTTGCAAATTTAGAAGGGAAAATATCTTTATTGATATCTGCATTACCCCAGGTATTGTGTTGGATGTTTTCACACTTGTCACTTGTCACTGCTTGCAATTACATCTTACAGCCACTCTGCAAATTGGAGGACTTAAGTCATTGATTTCAGTTTATATAACTTACGGTATTTTGTATTACCTTTTTGTCACAATTCTTATTTTCCTCCTATTAAGTCCCTTGCTATAAGTGGACTGTACTTCCTAGTCACACTGACATCACATTTGGCATATGTCCTGATTAATTTAATGAAATGTGAGGGTAACAAATGTCATCTATGGACAAAATTTTTAAGAGCCTGCAGAAGGTTTCCCTTATATACCTTCCCTCTTTTGCAAAATCTACATAAAACAAATTCACAGCTCTCCCACAATGGAAAAGTAGTGTGAGCTAGAAACAAAACTCTTGTTGTGAGCCACTACAATTTTTAGGCCCTTTGTACTGCAGTATAACTTATATTCAGTTAATAAATGGTGGTGCAAACATCCAAATGTTTAGGTCTTAAGCAGAGAAGAATAGAATGCATATCCTGCTCTCAAAAGGTATGGAAGGTCATTCTATTTTTAGTTTTTTAAGGAACCACCATACTGTTCTCCATAGAGGCTGTATCAATTTATATTCCCACCAACGGTGCAAGGGGGATCTCTTTTCTCCAAACTCTCTGCAGCATTTACTGTTTGTAGATTTTTTTATGATGGCCATTCTGACTGGTGTGAGGTGATACCTCATTGTAGTTTTGATTTGCATTTCTCTAATGATTAGTGCTGCTGAGCATTCTTTCATGTGTTTGTTGGCAATCTGTATATCTTCCTTGGAGAAATGTCAATTTAGGTCTTCTGCCCATTTTTGGATTGGGTTGTTTGTTATTTTGATATTGAGCTGCATGAGCTGCTTGTAAATTTTGGAGATTAACCCTTTGTCAATTGCTTCATTTGCAAATATTTTTTTCCCATTCTGAGGGTTGTCTTTTTGTCTTGTTTATGGTTTGAAAATGAACAACAAAAATATATTGAAAGCACTATGAACTAAAGGGAAATGTGTAACTAATCTCATTCCCAAAACTCAGAGGATGAGCACAACACCAAAAATGAATCAGACTACAGAGCAAATAAGAAATTAATAACTCATAAAGTAGATAGAACAAGGAAACTGATAAAAATCTAAAAATTGGTTACTTGTCTAAGGGAAGGAAACCCAACAATCTAATATTCTTGAAAAGCCTAGCAAACAAAATTGAAATAAAGAGGGAACTACTAAAATCAAGAGTGAGAAACTAGATATAGGGGCACATATCTACATTATTTTTAAAAATTAAGAAATGCTGCACACAATTCCATGTTTACAATATTAAAAAACCTGAATAAAGTTGATTATTTCTATTCATCCCAGTTTCTCCTACCTCAACATACATTGTAAAAAATGAATAGTGTTTTACACTGCACAATACTGGTTTGTTACCTAGAGATACTATGTTGTATAGCAGATCTCTACAACTTATTAATCTTGGACAACAGAAACTTTGCATATGTCCAAACTCATGAAGAGTTTACATACCTGAAATGTGTACAGTATTTTTGTGTATAAATTATACCTCAATAAAACTAAAAAGAAAATAAAGGTATGGAAGGTCATTAAGGATACAAGACTACAAACATAAAATATAAAGGAAAATATTAGTAAATCCATACAAAATCCTAAATGAGGGAAACAGTCAAGAGTTTTTAAAGGATTTCAAAGAAGATAATGATTCTTAATTTACACTACCATTTCCCCCCGCCATGGTATTATTTCTTCTTCTCCATACCCTGAACTTACCATATTTTATTTCATGCATTTATTTTAAAAATAAGCAAACTATCCTCTATTTGTACTATATTTTTAGTAACTATATGCAGATCTCACTAACTTAATATACTGTATACATTATAAAACACAGAAAGATAAGAGATAAAATTAAAAGACAAATACTGTATGTTTTCACTTATATGTGGAATCTAAAAATTAGAACAAACTAGTGAATAACAAAAAAGAAACAGACTCACCGGTATAACAAACTAGTGGTTACCAGTGGGGAGAAGGAAGGTGGAATGGGCAAAATACGGGTAGGGAATTAAGAGGTACAAACTACTATGTACAAAATAAATAAGGTACAAGGATATATATTGTACAGCACAGGGAATATAGCTAATATTTTATAAATATAAATGGAATATAATCTATAAAAATTTTGAATCACTATGTTGTACACCTGAGCCTAATATAATATTGTAGATCAACTATACCTCAATTAAAAGAGAGATAAAACCCACTGGGCCAGCCTGTTGACTTATTTGATCTCTACTTAAGACTCTTGATGACAGTGCTTCTCTTATAATTTAAAGACTCTGATTATATATTGAAGAATCATGATTTTGCTTGCAAGAAACAGAAAACAATGTCTGTACTAAGCCCAAATAAAAACAATTAGATGAATATTGGAGCCCCACAGAAATCAAGGAAGGCCAAATTTGGACAAGCAGCCAGATTCAAGATTGTTCTAGAAAGCCAAGATTCTGGTTTTATAAATAAATATGTAAATAAATAAATAAAAATAAATACACACACACACACACACACACATATATATGCGCCAGCATAAGAACTGACTTTCACTAAGACTATAGAAAATAGGGACCTTAATAGGTTTGCTTGAAGGACAGAAGGAAAAAAAATTCAAATTTTAACAATAGTCAGTTGAGATTCTCTATACCCCCAGTTTTAGCAATTTATGCACATTCAGGCTTACTCTGCTTAGCATATCTTCAAACTTGCATTCTAACCCATTGAATGTTTTCCTAATAACTCTCACTCACCTAATCCACTTCAGTCATTATAGAAATAGTAATCATGTACACATTCATTATAGAGCTAATAGGAAATGATGAAATAATAGTTCATATCTATAAAAAATTATCTATCTGGATCTATCTATCTAGATCAATCTTTGTGCATTTAGTACTGTTCAGTATCCATTTAAATTTGTCTCACATACAACAGAATTAAACATTAGAAGAATATTTACAAAAATAGTTTCATAATGCTAGTAATATAATTCTCTGAGAAAATTTGGGGAAAAATCCTGCTTAGTCTGGGTACTGAGAAGCCAAAGTTCCATTAATTATTTGCTGACACTCCAGATTAAATTTATCATATATAGACTGCAGAGGGGGAACTGACAGGACTATTTTTCTTCAGTTACGGTTCTTTATTACCTTTCTCTAAAGATCAGGATCACTGTTTCTGTGTTATTAAAGACATTAATCTAAAAATACCTGAAATGACCCTAACAATTGACTTGCTAGTGTGATGGTTTGTTCAGCGACTGATCATGTTAATTAGACTGAGGAACTACAGAAAATACCCTTAGTTTTAATGTGATACTCTGAATATGAGAATTTGCAACTTCCAATCAATCTGCTGTGAGGGAAGATGAGCCATCTTCGGAGTCAAAGAAGCTAATGTAAAATTGAGTAAATTACTGAATTAAATATTCTCACCCACGGAGTTCTTTAAGGACCTAGATACTATTCCAAGGAAGATCTTTAAATGGAGTGTAATATCACTGGAACACTTAGTCCAAAAATTTCGGACATATTTTATTAGAATGCTGTCTACTATGTGGTTTAGATTGGGAGAAAATAGGGAAAACTAGAACATAATTACAAAATAAATGAGCGTTTTTCCCCTTTTGATAGTAATGGGGTGTTAACATTCTCTAAAATAAGAAAGAGACTGGAGCACTTCCATTCTTGCATATTTTCAGTGCAATGTTGGTTATAGGCTTCAAAGAGCTACTCGATTTAGAAAAACACATAAGGAAAACCAGAAACTTAATACATGTAAATCATAATGGCAATGTTAAAATGTTGGTAAAGTCAGGTAAGTACCCAGGGGAAGTCATGTAGTAGCAAGTGGAGGTGGATGTAGCATTTATGAAGGATCAAAAGAAAGCAAGGTCAATAATTCTTAAGGAGGCTTCCAATATATTTCCTAGTATTTTAAAAGATTCAAGCCTTCCAAATGTGGATTTTTCACACTTAATTCTGTATAAAGATTTTTAAAAAGTCACCATCTTTTCTGACCTAGATTGAAAACTCCCCTAACAAGTCTTCTTGCTCCCATTCTGTTTCCAATGAATGTATATTCTACAGTTCAAAAGTCAGAGATCTCTTTATATTAAGATCTCTTTATGTTATAAAGTGGGAACAAGATCCATGACATTCTTCTGCTTGCCATTATCACTTAGAGTAAATGTAAATGCTTTATCAGATGTGCATGGTCTCTCTCCAGCCTTGGCCCTTACTAACCTGGCACTTTATTTCTATGCTCTAACTATGTTGGACTTCCAGGGATTCCTAAAATGCCTCCAGTTCTTTCCATTTCATGAACTGCACATCTACCCTCATACCCCATTCTTCATTTCTTAGCATGGCTAACTCCTATTCTTCAAATGCCAGGTTAAATATATTTTCTCTAATTAGCCATCACTAACCACTTAATCTGAAGTAGCTGCCTCCTGCTATCTGCCCTTAAGCTCTATGCTCTGTTCTGCATAACATTTAACACAGGGTACACCTGTGTGTTTGTATTAATTAGGATATAAGCTACACTGCTGGTAAGCAAACAAACAATATCAAAAACACGAACCCAAGATTCAGTAGCTTGAATGAGGTAGAAGTTGATCTCACTTCCTAAACAGTCCAGAGGTGAATGGTCTTGTGCCTGGTGCAGAGCTTATGCAATCTTCAGCATGTGTTTTTTTAACCTTTGAGTTCAAAACAGTTCAGTTTTTCACCAATATCCAGCCATCAGGCAAGGCGAAAGAAAGGAGGGTGAGGCAAAGAGTGTAATACACACTACTTCCATTTCCTCTCATTGGACAAAATGTTAACTATATGGTCACACCTAATTGAGAGACAGGCTGGGGAATGTAGCCTAGGTGGCAGTCACTTGTCCAACTAAGTCAGTGGCAAGAAAAATAAATAGTGGAGAACAAATAGAAGTCTTGGCTAAGGTAAATTTTTTAAATGATTTAATGTCTGTCTTCTCCACTAGCCTGCCCATGAAGATAGAAACATAACTCTGTTTACTTATTATCTAGCTCAGTGGCTGGCACCTAGAAAGTACTCAATAACTAGACTTTAATTCAATAAATAAAATCAATTCTGAATCATACTCTGAAGTAATTTAGCACATTCTTTTATTACAACCCTCACAGGTACCTGATATTAGATAATTTATGTATTTGTTTAGGTATGTATTTTCTGTCTTCCTTACTAAATTGTAAGTTTGAAAAGAGTAGGCACCTTTACTATTCATTTCAAAGCTATATTCCCAGTACATAGTACAATGTGAGCATTAAATTAATGCATGTTGAATTAATAAATTAAGGTAAAAATGTAATTGGTTCCCCAATTTATAGGATTTTGACAAGGTTGGGCAACTGACAAATTCCAGAGTTTTTTCCTTTACACCAGTATTTCTCTACATTTTTCTCATTACCATCCCATCCATCCAAGGTGCCATTTGAGACATCTTTTCTATGCAGTACCCCATATAAGTTCAGTACCACAGATCTGTTTATGTGCTGTGGTCCTTTGGAGGGCCACAGATTATTGTAATATTTAAGAATATTTGCCTCTCCCCCATCCCAGGAACAAATTTTTGCTTCCTTGGGGATAATATAGCCCCTGTTGAGAATGCTTGCTCTATAACATGACATTTACTATTTTAGTTTATGTTAAGGATGACAAGAGATTTCATTCAGGGATATCACTGATGAGCTACATAAAACCAAACTAAATTTTGCTAAAGAAATATGCAAAATTGTGGGTTTGAAAACCAAGTATATGGCCCAATAATAAATTTAGTTTAGTCTACATTTCCTCTGTTTTTAATTTACATTTTCTCTATGGATATCTATAACTACCATTATATGAGTATTATAATTTGTTAGACACAGGCCTAGCACTTCACATAAGTTTTCTGATAGAAATCTTGTTTTGTGGGAGAAACTGTTTAAAATTTTGGGGTTCAGTATACTTCAGGGTATTATGAAAAGGAAAAGGATATCTTTTGGAATAGCCGGAAGAGGAAAAGAAATACTGTAAAATACTTGTATGGACAAGGTTATTTGCAGTTTTTTATTAAAATTATTATTGGCTATGTACATTATAATAATTTTGTGATAAGTTTATTTAGAGTAGATAGTATACAGTTCTAAAATTCCATTAGCATATTATATGATTTAATAGAGAATTTTTTCATGTCAGTGAAATTGCATACGCCTGACCTGTATCTTATTAGTTAATTACAAATCATGACTTTTCTCAGTTATACCTTAGAATAGATTATTATTATGGCACATTACTGGGGCTAAGTTTATATACAATTCATACAGTTATAGAGAAACCCAAACAAAGTATGAAGCTATGCTCTGTTTACAAAAAGTTTATTTGTTTTTAAAAAATTCAATAATTTGTGAGTTAAATTTGACAGTTATCTCCCACACGCATTTCTGGAAAATTAAATATTTTAGTTATGTTCAAGAATATCTTTCAGGGACATCATTGATGGACCACAAAAAATCAAACAAATTTTGCCAATAGAACAAGAAAAAATGTTGATTTGAATATTCTAAGATGTAACACCCTGCTTATCCCAAAATCAGTTCTATGGCAACCTCTGTACTCTGGAACATAGCATACAAGCACCAACTAAAACAATGAAGTAAAATAAAAATTATGAACTGCTAAATAGTAATCACAACAAGTGTATATTTAACATGTTTTAACCTGTATTCAAGCCTCTTCTCTGGCCACATCACGGTGATAGCATTTATCACTTTTACTTATGGTCATTGATTTATTCTCTATCTTTATACCATTAAAATATAAATTTCTTAGTAGTAAAACTCTATTCAATTTAATGTCACCTAGGAGAATGGAACAATGTTGAAATTACAGTGTAAAAAAATTCATAGTGTATCCAAAGATTACTATCTCATGTAGTATGTCTTATACATCTTTATTAACCACCTAATACTGACCTCAGTGATTTGCATATTATTGTCCAAATTAATTTAATATAAAACTATAATAAATGTGATAAACTGTTCTTTCTCTTTCTCACACCTAATTAAAAGTGGTACCCTAACAGAGCTAGACACAAGCACCAGAGCCACTGAAAAAAGGAAGAGGAGCAGAGGGAAAAAAAAACAAACAAAAAACAAGCGTCAAAATAAAATGCCAATGGTAGGGCAGAGAATAAAAAGTGAAAGTAATAATTAGTTACTGGAATCATTAAGAAAAGGTTGATGACATTCCATATAATATCTTTAAAAGCAGGCAAGTATATAATGCAATACAAAAATATTCTCATCCAAAAATATGCAAAATTGAAAGGTGTTGGCTCTTAAACCAATAAGCTTTAGATATATGGAAAATTACTTTCTTAAAACAGATTATTCACATATTATGCTAAATCAAAGATATTACTGTATGGATAATTCAAGACTCTATTTTGATTCATTTCAACTTTTGAAGAAATTTCACATGAAAAGCCTATGATGAGTTCTTATAAGAACAAGAATTTTATTTGCTTTGGAAGCTTCTCTGACACCACAAATCCTTTTTTAAGTTCTTACTCTATGCTAAAGCTGGGTTGTAATGATAAACAGTATGATATTGGATTTACATTAGAGATTAGCATAAAAAGATGATAAAGAGGAGGTAAGGTTAGTACTTAGAAAAGTCCTGCCTTCTCAGTTAATTAATTGGTAGGTGACTCCTTTAGACAAACAGCTGAATATGATATGAATTTATTCATTAGAGTCCTACCAGATTACATTCTTTGTTGTATTTCTTAAAAGAATAAAACAGAGTGCAAACTTTGAGATGTAGGCATACATGTCAGAAACTTTTACATGTCTCTAAAACTCAACATTTCAGGTTAAGATTTTTATTTTCTTTGCTCAGGTAGCCAATTTCAAAAGGAACCACCCAGTTTCAGGACAACCTCTAAAAATATAATCATATTCTCATTGATCATGCTTTATAAAATATTCAACATGGTACTCCACCCCTCAGATGGTGACTCCTCCAAGCCGTTTTTTTTTTTTTTTTATTGGAGTATAATTGCTTTACAATGGTATGTTAGTTTCAGCTTCACAACAAAATGAATCAGTTATATATATATACATATGTTCTCATATCTCTTTCCACTTGCGTCTCCCTCCCTTCCACCCTCCCTATCCCACCCCTCCAGGTGGTCACAAAGCACCGAGCTGATCTCCCTGTGCTATGCGGCTGCTTCCCACTAGCTATCTACCTTACATTTGGTAGTGTATATATGTCCATGCCTCTCTCTCGCTTTGTCACCGTTTACCCTTCCCCCTCCCCATAGCCTCAAGTCCATTCTCTAGTAAGTCTGTGTCTTTATTCCTGTTTCACACCTAGGTTTTTCATGACATTTTTTTCTTAAATTCCATATATATGTGTTAGCATATGGTATTTGTCTCTCTCTTTCTGACTGACTTCACTCTGTATGACAGACTCTAGGTCTATCCACCTCAGTACAAATAGCTCAATTTCATTTCTTTTTATGGCTGAGTAATATTCCATTGTATATATGTGCCACATCTTCTTTATCCATTCATCCGATGATGGACACTTAGGTTGTTTCCATCTCCGGGCTATTGTAAATAGAGCTGCAATGAACATTTTGGTACATGACTCTTTTTGAATTATGGTTTTCTCAGGGTATATGCCCAGTAGTGGGATTGCTGGGTCATATGGTAGTTCTATTTGTAGTTTTTTAAGGAACCTCCATACTGTTCTCCACAGTGGCTGTATCAATTTACATTCCCACCAACAGTGTAAGAGGGTTCCCTTTTCTCCACACCCTCTCCAGCATTTATTGTTTCTAGATTTTTTGATGATGGCCATTCTGACTGGTGTGAGATGATATCTCATTGTAGTTTTGATTTGCATTTCTCTAATGATTAGTGATGTTGAGCATTCTTTCATGTGTTTGTTGGCACTCTGTATATCTTCTTTGGAGAAATGTCTATTTAGGTCTTCTGCCCATTTTTGGATTGGGTTGTTTGTTTTTTTGTTATTAAGCTGCATGAGCTGCTTATAAATTTTGGAGATTAACCCTTTGTCAGTTGCTTAATTTGCAAATATTTTCTCCCATTCTGAGGGTTGTCTTTTGGTCTTCTTTATGGTTTCCTTCGCTGCACAAAAGCTTTTAAGTTTCATTAGGTCCCATTTGTTTACTTTTGTTTTTATTTCCATTTCTCTAGGAGGTGGGTCAAAAAGGACCTTGCTGTGACTTATGTCATAGAGTGTCCTGCCTATGTTTTCCTCTAAGAGTTTGATAGTTTCTGGCCTTACATTTAGGTCTTTAATCCATTTTGAGCTTACTTTTGTGTATGGTGTTAGGGAGTGATCTAATCTCATACTTTTACATGTAGCTGTCCAGTTTTCCCAGCACCATTTATTGAATAGGCTGTCCTTTCTCCACTGTACATTCCTGCCTCCTTTGTCAAAGATAAGGTGACCATATGTGCGTGGGTTTATCTCTGGGCTTTCTATCCTGTTCCATTGATCTATATTTCTGTTTTTGTGCCAGTACCATACTGTCTTGATTACTGTAGCTTTGTAGTATAGTCTGAAGTCAGGAAGTCTGATTCCTCCAGCTCCGTTTTTCGTTCTCAAGATTGCTTTGGCTATTCGGGGTCTTTTGTGTTTCCATACAAATTGTGAAATTTTTTGTTCTAGTTCTGTGAAAAATGCCAGTGGTAGTTTGATAGGGTTTTGCATTGAATCTGTAGATTGCTTTGGGTAGTAGAGTCATTTTCACAATGTTGATTCTTCCAATCCAAGAACATGGTATACCTCTCCATCTATTTGTATCATCTTTAATTTCTTTCATCAGTGTCTTATAATTTTCTGCATACAGGTCTTTTGTCTCCTTAGGTAGGTTTATTCCTAGATATTTTATTCTTTTTGTTGCAATGGTAAATGGGAGTGTTTTCTTGATTTCACTTTCAGATTTTTCATCCTTAGTGTATAGGAATGCCAGAGATTTCTATGCATTAATTTTGTATCCTGCTACTTTACCAAATTCATTGATTAGCCCTAGTAGTTTTCTAGTAGCATCTTTAGGATTCTCTATGTATAGTATCATGTCATCTGCAAATAGTGACAGCTTTACTTCTTCTTTTCCGATTTGGATTCCTTTTATTTCCTTTTCTTCTCTGATTGCTGTGGCTAAAACTTCCAAAACTATGTTGAATAAGACTGGTGAGAGTGGGCAACCTTGTCTTGTTCCTGATCTTAGTGGAAATGCTTTCAGTTTTTCACCATTGAGGACGATGTTGGCTGTGGGTTTGTCATATTCCAAGCCGTTTTTAAGGAAACAATTTATTTGACACATTACGGCACTCTTTTCTCACATGCAGGTTCTGATATATCATTTGGGAGCTCCATAGCAATAACCACTACTATAAAACCAAAAACCACCTAAAGATTAAAATCATTTTTAAAAAGTCTTGGAAATAGTGAAAGTAACTTAGAAATTATCGTTACTACCATTCTTGTTTTGCCCAAAATGAATCTGAGGCTCAGAGAAGGGAAGCGATTTGCTCAAGATCATATATATATATCACATATATATATATATGATATATATATATAAAATAATGGCCAGCATATGATGAATGCTTAGTAGACACTATAGTTAAGTCCTTGACATGGATTGTTCCGTTTCATCATCTCAACAAAGTTATGAGGTAGATATTTATTCCTATCCTTATTTTACAGATGCATCTTGGTGAGGATAAGAAATGTTTTTAACTATGGAAGACTCTAACACTAGAAATTGTCTTGCTTTCTAGAAACTTATTTTTATATCACATTTTACTGAATAAGTAATCTACTATTTAGATAAACAAGACAAATTTAAATTGTATATGTTATACAGGCTTTATATATAATTTAAAAACATTTGGAGAATGCAAAACCTTGAGCTAACAAAGGGTAGAACTGGAGCCATTGTAAATAATTTGGGGTCATGTTTTATCATTAGAGACAGCTGAGAAACTCTCAAGCCATAACATGAGTATCCATTTACTTCCATATTCTTAAAGTCAGTTAAATCATATTTCAGTGGTTCTGAGATGCATTTTTATTTCACTTTTTTAAAACTTTATGAAATCAGGATGCTCCTTATAATTGAAGGCATATTATAAGTGATACTGGTCAGAATATAGATATTACAGTTACTGTTAAAAAACATGTGCAAAATTGATCTTTTACATGAAGTAGCTAGACAACAAGATATTTTTCTTAAGTTTAAAAACTAAAAACCTGTTATGGAAAAATATGAATACTGGTTGTTCTCTGAATACCATCAGAGATCATCTTGTAAGATCAAAAAATTCTCAGCATCTAAACTTGGAGTATAATGGCAGTATATACTCTTTAAAGAAAGGTTACATCCAAAATGTATAGGCAAGAGAGACTTTGATCCCACATGAAAACCCTTTGGCTATTGTTAAGTTTAAGTTTAAAAAATTAAGAAGCATAAAATTCTGCCTATTAAGAAATGAGAAACACCTCAACAAATTTGTTACACTTATATTTTCTTTTTTATGCACAAACATAATATATCATAAAGCATCAACATATAAGTATGTCAACAAGAGATCTTTAAATATGTATAACAAAAAATTAAGTGATTTTAAGTCAGTATTTTAAAGTTTAATTAATCGCTTTTTTTTTCAAGAGACAAAGTTTAATATATGCACCCAGTTTTATATATAATGCAGCATCACACCATGTAGGGCATTTACTCTTATTTTATACATTCAGATATGTTTGAAACACTTTTTAATGCTACAAAACAGAATATAGAAAAATAAACAGGAATATAGTCAACACTTACAAAAGTGATATGATAAGGGATATAAAGTACTATTTTCTTCAACACTTCAAAAGATGTATATATACCTTTTTTTTACAAGTAACATCACAAATGATCACATCTTCACATGCTTTAAGTATTATTTGTACTCAGTGTAAGACTGTTATCATTTTTCATACATACATTTTTTTCTAGCTCTGTAACAATGCAATTTTTAATCCATTCAAGTAAATTTAACCCCAACGTCATTGTTTCCTAGAATTAAGACATGCACCCACCTCTCTTGCAGGACTTTTCTAAAATTTGTATTTCAGGGGAGAAAAAATCTAAATTAGTGGGAAATCCTAATTAGTGGGAGAGTAAGTGGTTGCCACTAGTAGTAAAACCTTAGTTCTTTGAAATTGACATATTGGAATTGAGCCATTACATCTGAAACAACACAGTAGCATTTAGACATTAAATAGGAAGCAAAATACAGTAAACAGAAACAGTGTAGCCAAATATGCAAATATGTAGTCTCTTCAGCTACACTAAAATGGACCTTGCTTAGTACCCATAAGTGAAAGACTAAGGTAAAATAAATGAGGCATATATAAATATTGCTAGTTTCTAGGATGGCTGAATGGTTTCTAAACCAGAAATGGTTAGAAAGGAACTTTATTGCACCAAGTCAATCATAAGCAAGTTTGATGATTTTGTGACTAAACTCTAGTAAATAAAAGAGTTTAAATAGAAGAGTTTAAATAAAAGCAAACATTTTTAAACATGACAAAATAATTTTAAACGTCTGGATGAATAATGACATAAGTATAGCTAGGAAAATTTTGTGAAAGAAAAGATCAACACGGACAAATCTTATAAACATAATGTTAAGCAAAATGCTAGGCACAAAACATGTTTATTATATAATTCCATGTAACATACTATTAAAACGTTGAGCCAATACTTGATTTTGGTGGGATGAAGAACAGGACAATATTGTAAAGGATTATGAGGAATGTTCTAACTGTTAATGATTTTCTATATTTAACCTGAGTTGGTAGCTGTGTTGGTGTTTGCTTTGTGATAATTCACTGAACTGTTCATTTATGTTTGGGGTGCTTTTTATATATGTGCTATATGTTCCAATGCAAAAAGGGAATCATTTTAACATTTTAAAAAGCATGGAATAGACATAAAATAGAGTCAGAATGGCCATTAGAATTTATCTTGGAAGCCATAGCCCGTATTCCACAATAGAGACTGTGAAACTGAGAGACGGTAATATTCAACTTACTTAGTATCATATACGCAATCAGTGCTCAAGTTGGGAACTCTGACTCTAGAATGCCATGTGCAGTTAATTAAACAGGATTAACTAATGCACAAGATATAGAAAAAAAGTTAGAACACTTAGGACATAAGGCAAAAAAATTAGCAAAATTTTCCAAGACAGAGATTACAACTTTATGGCCCCGAATCTTCCCCTGCATGTGAACATGTGAACAATTACAGATGATAATGTTTGGAGGAGTGAGAAACACATCAGGATTTCCATATGCATAACTTTTTTCCTACAAACCAAGCTTAAAGTATATAATAAATATAATCCTGGAGCATTTATGTTTGCAGGTTTATCTGTATATGTGCAGGAGATCATCTCACCTAAGTGGTCCTTCTTATGTTGTATAATGCCCCATATATAATACCCAATATATGCAGGAGATGATTTATAAAACATCCATATACCATTACATAATAAATTATAGGCTCTAATTTTATTAATAATTTTCTTCCAAATTTAATTTGTGCCTTTCTTATTCACTTATTGGATGATTTAAGAGTAATTGTAATTTTTAATTATTATTATTACTTTTCTACCTAGTAATTTCTCCTCAGATCAGTTTGTTTCTATGCTGACTCCTTTAGTCAATGGCTAGAATTCAATTTTCAAATACATACATACACACACACACACACACACACACATATATAATATATACACATATATATTTATTTATATTTACATTTATATTACATATAATTATATTATATGTAATTATACATAAATGCATTTATATGTTTAATTATTATTACTTTGGAAATCTAGCTCATGGGTAATATTTATGTAAATTATATATTCATAATTACAATAAATTGTTATTTTCTAATTCCAAAATTAAGACATCACACAAAAATCCTGTTTGTATACAGTTTCATATTAGAAGTTAAAAATCAGGATTGGCTTTAGGCTGATTAATATAGAAAAACTACAGCTTTCAGAAAACAATGTTTTGCCTTTTACATCTGCCAGAGAAGGATTAACTGCTATGGGAATTGCCCTCCTGCTGCATGAAACCAGAAAACTGTACAAATGTTTTCAGATAGCAGGCAGTGTTGGAAGGAAACAAATGAAAACAAAAATTCTATGCTTATCCTAGCTTCTTGCATTCTTCCTTGCTGCAGAGCAGGGATAGAAAAGAAAGCTCAAACAGAACTATGTAGTCTAAGTTGAGAAGACATATATCAGAGCTTAAATATATCAAGACGGCTAGAACTTATGGGATACAATGTCAGAGAGAAGACAGTATCACACAAAAGTAGTTGAGACCTGGGATGAGTATTAGGGCTAATTTATTCCATAAAACAAATGCTGCTCTGGAACTGGCTTAACAAACCTTACAGTCAAGCCTTGGAAGGATCAAATTGATACAGGTGTAAAATAACTGACTGCATGCGTAAACAAGTCCAACATTCTTTGAAGTATTGTAACAAAATCCAATATGTAAGAAGGTAAATCACAATGTCTGACGTCTAATAAATATTACCAGACAAACAAAAGGAGAAAGAAAATATGACCCATAACTCATGCGGGAGTTGGGGATAGGGTGAAAATCAATCAATTAAAAGGAATTCAAAAATGCCAGAAATGAAAGAATTGGAAGTGTTCTTAATACAGCTATTGCAAATCTTGTGACCATATTCAGTATGTAAAGGAAAATGATACCATAATGAAGAAAGAAATGGAAGATTTTTTTTAAAAGATACAAATTAAAATTCTAGATATAAAATATATAATAATACCTGAAAGGAAAAATATATTGGATGGGATTAACAGCAAATTACACAATACAGAAGAAAAGAGTAACATGAAGACAGAGGAATATAAACAATTGAAAATGAACCAAGGAAAGAAAAATTAATGGAAACAAACAGAATATTAATGACCTGTGGGACTGTATCAACCAGTCTAATGTGGGGTGGTGGTGGTGGTGAATACTTGAAGAAGAATGGTTGAAATTTTCCAAATTTGATTAAAGTTTTAAAACTATAGATCCAAGGTGCTAAATGAATCCCAAACAAAAGAAATATAAAAGAAACCATATCAGAACAAATCATAATCAAATTGCTGAACACCAATGATAAAAGAGAAAATTTTAAAAGCATCCAGGGAAAGGGGAGAAATGTTACGCACAGAGAAGAGAAGCACACTTCTTAAAAACTATGCAAACCAGAAGGCAATGGAACATCTTTAAAGTACTAGTAGAAAAAAGAATACTCTCAACCTAGAAGTCTATAACTAGTGGAAATACATATCAGAAATAAAGGCAAAATAAAGACTATAAAACAAACAATCAGAAGCTGAGAGAACACATGACCTTTAGACCTCCACATTCAGAAACACATGACCTTTAGACCTCCACATTCAGAAAAAAGGAATAACACTAGATCAAAATGTGCATCTACACATACTAATGAATAATGCCAGAAGTGGTAAATGTGTGTACACATAAAAGATAATTATTTTTATTTCTTTATTTTCTCTAAAATATAATAGCTTGTAAAACAAAAATAGTAATAAATTGGAATTTTTGAATAATATTATGAGATCCTGAAACCACATTGTTTCTACATATATCTTGTACTTATCTTAGTTCCAATTAATTTCTAAATGTGTTTTTAATGTTACCAACCCCAGATTGTGTCTACTTAAGCAACTGTGCTTTTTTTATGTACAGTATATGCCTATACATCTCAGACAAACTTTTGCCAGCTCCCATCTGTACTATCCAGTATTGAAAGATATTGCAACAGTCCTCAAATCTGTGTGTGTGTGTCTGTGTATGTGTGAATAAAAGTGGGTATTATTTTAGTTTTTATGAGTTGAAAGCTATAGTAAATGAAATATATTGATTTAACCTTAATTTTCTTTTTCCTATGAGAATATCTGCCTCAATTGGACGGTTGTCTACAGTCTTTAAAACATAGCCCTGCTCAGTTAAAAGAAACCATAAGTAAACCATATTCATTGTCATGCAATACATGGATGAATTGTGGAAACTCTGTGCTATGAGAAAAAAAAAAGCCAGAAGTTAAACTATATTCTGCATGATTTAGATTATAAAAAATTCTGGAAAAAAGCAAATCTGTAGTGACATAAAGCTGATTAGTGGTTGCTAGGGGCCAAGGGTGATGGGAAAGGACTGACTATAAATGAGTGACTTTTTGCGATGGGAATATCCTATATCTTGTATGAGATAGCAGTTATATATCTGTATATATATATTTAAACCCATTGATTTTACACTAAAAGGGTGAAATTTGTTATATGTAAATTATACTTCAATAAAACTGACTCCCTAGCTACCTCACCTTCCAAAAAAAATAAAATTATTTTTACCATGATCCTCATACTTCATTTCTGGAGATAAACTGTCTAGAGATTTGGTCAGACTAAGGCATATGCTATGTCTTGCCTATGAGTTCTCTGGATAGTTTTGTATCCACCATTATTCATTATTCATGGTCCTGAAGATATCGTCTGCATATTTAATCAGCAAAATTTTTTGAGCTGCTTCTTCCTTAGCAGTTCATTTTTTGTTTCTGACATCACTCAAGGTATTATTGGAATCCCTGCTTTAAGTTAATGAATGTCTTTGTTTGGTGAGTGTCAACTAATGCCCCAAAAGCATATAGTTGATAGCTACTAAGCATTTCCTAGGTTACTGAGCGTTTCCTAGGTACCAGCCACTGTTCAAAATTCTTCACATATATTCATTATTTGTTGCTCATAACAATATTGGGGGTGTATTTTCCTTATTCTATGGATGAGGAAACTAAGACACAAAGAGTAGATAACTTGCACAAGCTCACAAAGTCAGTTAAAGGTGAAGCTGGAGTAACTATCAAAAGGTAAGTATTGAGCAGATACGTCAGTCAACTGTTGAGTGCCATACTCTAAATGCCACTGTTTTTATTCTCCTTCTGGATTTTACCAGAAACTCCAAACAACATAGGTTTCTATTGACAATACCTTTAATTTCATAAAAATACAAAAATTCAACTTTTCTTTTGTATTTTGACCTGATATTATCAGCCAACTCAGGGACATCAAGTTGCACACCATATTCTCCAATTAAGAATGTACTGTTCCTGATGACTATAGTTAACACCCATGTATGATATACATAAAAGTTAAGAGAGTGAATCCTAAGAGTTCTCATCACAAGGAGAACATTTTTTTCTTTTTTCTTTTTATTGTCTCTATATGAGATAATAGATGCTAAATAAACACTGTGATAATCATTTCACACTATATATAAGTCAAGCCATTATGCTGTACACTTTAAACTTACACAGTGATATATGTCAATTATATCTCAGTAAAACTGGAAAAAATAGATTAAAATAGTAAAGAAATGTACTCTTCCTTAGAAACTGTTTTTTACTAATACTAAATCATCAGTATAATTAATTTTAGCTCTGGTAGTGATTTTCCAGTCATTTTTTTATTAGATTAGGACAATAAGCAGGACATTACAATAACTTTGGCCAGCAGGGAGGGAAAAAATATATTTCATTACTTCTTATGTAAAGTAAGCTCTCTCTGGATATCTCTTGAAAACAGATAGAAAAGAAAGCATTAGTGGAATAAAGTAGCTTGTTCAACTTTTCTCCACCTTGCTACATTTCCTCTCCTGTAGTGACTGACAGTGATGTGATTAGGAAATGACTTCCCTCAGCATTGAGAATCACCAAGGCTTATCAGCTGTTGGTTTTAATGGCCAGACAGGCTTATTATATCAAGAGTTTGAAAGTATCAATATACCTACATGTATCATTTCTCTAATGAACGAATCCAATATTCTCTTGTCCTTCAGGGAGTCTGAGCTATTTGAATTTTATCACAGCTCTCCACTTCAGTAACTCTAGAGGTTTTCAATTAGCAGGTTCAATTAAAATTTGGTTAATTACAGATTTTGCTGTACCCTAGCCACCTGATCAGTAGTGGCTGGGTTTCCTATTCACTTATAATACCTAGATCACTGATGCATTCTGGTATTAGAGTAAACATCACATCTCTCAAAATGGAGATGTCACCAATATTTATATTGCCACCATCTTTTTATTACTCCATCCCCTTATTCTGCCAAAAATATTACAGAATATTTGTTAGAGCATCTAAAAAAATAATACAAATTGAACTTCAATATTTAGAAGTCAAAGCTTCCCACCATGAGCCCTTCTATCATGAATTAGTACACGGCCTGAGATGTCTCACAAGGGATCTCACCAGGTTACATGTCCTGCCATCAACTGGTATTTTATCCTTATTCCAATGTTATTTTCTCTATACAGGAGTTTGAAACTCTGTTTCATTTGTCGATATTTCTGTTCCCAAGTCCTTTGCTGTTTCTCTTCCTCATTGTCAAAATTAGGTTATGTGTTGTAAGCAAGTTTTAGTAAAGACAGAGTAATATTTACAGAGAGCACTCTCTCCTCTAGTTCATGTAAGGCAGCACCAGTACATTGGGAGATCAACTATCAATAACTTATTTTTCCATTTCACGAAACTAGCCACCAAATTTATACAGTTTTTACTATTTTCTTTATCCCATTCTTTACTATAAGCTTTGTTTTCCCTCCAATTTCCTTTTGCTTCATTTGTTATCAGCTAGTCTCATGTTCAGCAAAATTTCCCCAAAACTAGACCTTAAAATGATAACTTGAGTGTCATTTTACTTGGGAGGTGAGCCAAAGATCATAAATTAGATTATGGGGAAAGTGAGACAGAGAAAGGAAAAAGGTCCCCAAAAGAGTTTGTTAATGAGTGCAGTAGAGGGTTGCCAGATAAAATACAGGATGCTTAGTTAAATTTGAATTTCAGATAAACAGTACATAGCTTTTTACTTATAAGTATGTGCCAAATTTTGCATGGGGCATACGTACAGTAAAAAATTATTTGCTGGTTATCTAAAATTCAAGTTTAACCAGGCACTCTGTGTTTTTATTTGGCAATGCTGGTGTGTACCACCATGGGTAACTAGAAATCATTCCTAAGAAACCATAATGAACGTGTTCTTTTTTGTTTTTTTTTTCTAGGCAACTCTCCTTTATTACTATTTTTTTAACATATATAGTTGATTTACAATGTTGGGTTAATTTCTGCTGTACAGCAAAGTGACTCAGTTATACACATATATACATTCTTTTTTATATTCTTTTCCATATGGTTTATCCCAGGATATTGAATGTAGTTCCCTGTGCTATATACAGTGGGACCTTGTTGTTTATCCAAACTATATATAATAGTTTGCATCTACAAATCCCCCCAGGCCATCTCTCCCCCCTCCCCCTTGGTAACCACAAGTCTGTTCTTTATGTCTGTGAGTCTGTTTCTGTTTTGTAGGTAGGTTCATTTGTGGCATGACACCATAAAACTCCTAGAGGAAACCATAGGAAAAACATTCTCTGACATAAATCGTACCAATATTTTCTAAGATCAGTCTCCCAAGGCAACAGAAATGAACACAAAAATAAACAAACGGGACCTAAGCAAACCTACAAGCTTTTTCACAGCAACGGTAACCATAAACAAAGTGAAAAGACAACCTATGGAATGGGAGAAAATATTTGCAAATGATGTGACTGACAAGGGCTTAGTTTCCAAAGTATACAAACAGCTCATACAGCTCAATAACAAAAAAACAAACAACCCAATTGACAAATGCGCAGAAGACCTAAATAGACATTTCTCCAAAGAAGACATACAGATGGACAATAGGCACATGAAAAGATGTTCAACATCGCTATTAGAGAAATGCAAATCAAAACTACAATGAGATTATCACCTCACAACAGTCAGAATGCCATCATTAAAAAGTCTACAACAACAAATGCTGGAGAGGTGTGAAGAAAGGGAACCCCTCCTACACTGTTGGTGGGAATGTAACTTGGTGCAGCCACTATGGAAAACAGTCTGGAGGTTCCTCAGAAAACTAAAAATAGAATTACCATATGATCCTGCAATCCCACACCTGGGCATATATCCAGACAAAATTATAATTTAAAAAGATACATGAACATGTTTCAAAATTATTCCCTCAGTGGACAGGATAGCTGAATTCCTTCCCCATTATGTTTAGGGTTGCTCTGATTGCTTAATCCTGTGTTCCCTTTCCCCTCTCCCAACTCCATTCAGAGTTATGGTTGCCTGATTCAGCAAGTTCCTATGTGTGTTGTGCTGGAGAAAACCCTTGGTAGAGAAGAAAGACACATGGGCTTGAAAGGGAAAAGTGCATCTCTGGCCATGGCTTCAGTCCCTTATGACTACAGCTCCCACCAGGAAGCCTTGTCCCTATGGCTGCAGCTCTGAGTGGGCTCCATCTTCTCTATATCTTCTCCCTCCTTCTTCAGTCCAAGGGTTGGTAATGGCTTTCAACACATTTTGGTCCCTAGGTTTCTCAATGTCATTTGTCTGTCCTTTAATTCTGCATCTTTCTTTGATTAGTCACTTACTAAAATATTTTTATTTGAACCATCAGAGGTAAATTTTATCTCCTGCTAAAATCTTGAGTGATAGCCTATAAAATTCTATGTACTTTTCTGAATATGCATGTTATTAGTTCTCAAAATAAAATAAAAATAAGCAGGATAAATAAGGAAAGAGAGAAAGAGAGAGCTTTCTGATCGATTGATAGGTGGCATGGGAGGAAGAATCTGTATAACCAGAGCTTGGTCCTTTCCTTCTGTGAGACTGGCCTGTGTACAGGAAAGTTGCATTCTGGTCTAATAAGTGAGCTCAGTGGGCCAGGTTAAAATAGTGGTGGACGTGCTCATTTCAAAGAGATGTCAGAAAATTCATCTGGCTTCATGCCTAAGTCACATCTTCCAATATTTTTATTCAATAATAAAGTTGATTTTTTATCATCATTTGTCTAAGTCCTGTGTATATCTTCCAATAATTTATTAAAAAACAAGTTGAAAAGAGAAATGCATTATATATGGGGCAACATAAAATTGGATCTGGTGGAAAAAAAAACAGAGGGAAGAGGCATTTTTGATGTGCATAGAAGATTCTAATTAAGGCCTTAGGCATTAGCAATTAGTGACCACACAGATTTTTTTACTTTAATGATGTTCACTGACTTATATTGTGTTAGGAGGTTTGTTTTTCACTTTTGTTGCTGGCTTTTAACTGTCATAGCTAGGGCGAAAGGTGAGTCTTTAAACTCTCCAAAGTACGAGCCATGAGGAATTTTTATCTTGTTAAGTCACTGTATTTTATGTCTGCTTGTGCATAAGCAAATGGTTGCCTTCATATAGTTAAGAGCTTTTAACAGACATTAGCATTCAGGCTCTTACATGACCTTGAGCTTCAGATTCAGCTAGGCCTGGTATTGCAGGTGAGCCTGGGACAGAGATTTGGTCCTTTTAGACATTTTTGGGAGGTACAGTATTTTCTACCTTTAACTCTGAGCCAGATTTTCAGGTAGTGTCTCATAACAGAAAGATAGCTATCTATGTTCCATGTGTACATGTGAAAAATTCTTTTATTCACTAATGCCAGCCTATGGTAGACAACACTGAATCAACTCTCACAAATAATAATAACTGCATTTAGAAATAAAGGAGTAAGCTAGAGGGGCTATAATTTCATACTATTTGTCTTATTCACAGGTTTTATGGGTCATTTCATCTACCAATGCCCATGGTCTCAGACTGACTCTAGATTTGCTAACTAGGAAATGCTGACACTGGCTTTAGACTGCAGAACCCACACTGTGAGAGACTTTACCCATGGAAAGCTGATGGATTATGTTAATTTACAGAAAAGGGGAAAAAAAACCAGGTGGTTATTACACTATATATATATATAAGAGTATGTATATACTCTTTTATTGGGTTGATATAGATTAATATTGAGAGTTCAAAGGATAAGACTCCCTTAAGCTCTAACTTTAGTAATCAGGTTTGCTTACGATATCAAAGAAAAAACTTGAACAGTTTGAAAAATGACCTTAAGTTTTCTATCAGAATAGTAGTAGTGGATTAGTGGGAGTAAATAAAAAGAAAAAGATTAATGAAACAAGCTGCAGAAAGTTAAAAGAAAATTCTTAGAAAAAATATTTTTGATTAAGAAAAAAAGGATTTCGGGCTTCCCTGGTGGCGCAGTGGTTGAGAGTCCGCCTGCCGATGCAGGGGACACGGGTTCGTGCCCCGGTCTGGGAAGATCCCACATGCCGCGAAGCGGCTGGGCCCGTGAGCCATGGCCGCTGGGCCTGCGCATCCGAAGCCTGTGCTCCGCAACGGGAGAGGCCACAACAGTGAGAGGCCCGCGTACCGCCAAAAAAAAAAAAAAAAAAGGATTTCAACATAAAAATTAGATATTTACAGTTAGGCTAGACAGAGATGAAGGAAGTATGCATATACCTAGGACCAAATGCTCTTAAAAATTATATTAGAAAAGAAGATGTGCTAAATTGTTTGATTATTTGAAGAAAGAAAATGACTGCCCAAAATCTAACAGGAAGAAGAGTATACTTTCAAAGGGCTAAGAAGTCAGAATAAACAAAAAACACAGACAGACAAGAAAAAAAAAAAAGAACTGTTTATAGGTAGCCTTTTTTTTGCAATGTAAAATGACTTTTAGTTAAAAATATACAGTATTAATCTATTCTGTGTTGGATTTACCTTTCTTATATTAATTGACTTTATTGTTAGAGCAGTTTTATTATAAAAAAATTGAGCAAAAAGCATAGAGATTTCCCATATGCAATAGCTCCTCTGCTTCCCATGCACTACCCCACCACACATACAATTCCCTGTATTATAAACATCCTGACTTAGTGTGGTACACCTGTGATAATTAATAAGCCAAACTGATACATAATTAGTAACCAAAGTCCACAGTATATATTAGGGTGCACTCTTGTATTGGAAAATCTATAGGTATAATATATAATGTATAATGACGTGTATCCACCATTACAATACTATTATAGTATCATACAGAATATTTTCACTGCCCTAAAAATCCCCTGTATGTACTCCACCTATTCATTCTTCTCTCTCTGCTGCCAAAGTCCTAACTACCAATGATTTTTTAACACTGTCTCAATAATTTCATCTTTTACAGAATGTCATATAGTTGAAATCAGTAAAAATGCTTTCCACATTGGCTTTTTTTTTCACTTAACAATATGCATTTAAGTTCCTTCCATGTCTTTTTGTAACTTAATAGCTCATTTCTTTTTATTGTTGAATAATATTCCATTGTATGTATGTACCACAGTTTGTTAATCCATTTATCAATTAAGGGACATCTTGGTTACTTCCAAGTTTGGGCAATTGTAAATAAAGCTGCTAAAAAGCTTTGTGTCCACGTTTTTATGTGTATATAAAGTTTCAAGTTATTTGGGTAAATACCAAACAGCATGTTGTTGGATTGTATGGTAAGAGTGTTTACTTTTGTAAGAAACTGCCAAATTACCTTTCAAAGTGGCTATACTATTTTGAATACGAATTTGAATTCAGCAACAAATGAGGCTTCCTGTTGCTGCACATGCTTACCAGCATTTATTTATTTTATTATTATTTTAAAATTTTTGTTGGAGTATAGTTGCATACCTAAGGAATAACATACCTAAGGATCAGGATGTCCCACTTTTTTATGATGGTTTTGTCCCAGTGCCCGGCAGAGTGTCTAAAACTGGCAAATATTCAATAAATGTTAATGAATGAATAGATCATGCTCTTTAGAAAAATATTAAAGAGTCTGTTATGTTACTCATTTGAGAGTTTTGTGCGCTCTGGATTTTTTTTACTTGACTTTATGTGGATAGATACCTTGATTTCTCAACTGAAATGATGGCTTTCTAAAACTAACCACAATGTTTTCCACAAATGTCTTTTTCACAGCAAAAAAAGCACATTGTATCTGTTGAAGAATGATTAGGGGATAAACAAATAATTTTTCTGACAAGAAAGAAGTAATTTTGTAAATTCTTAATGCTATTACAAATAATATCAGATAAATAAATGATAAAAAATCATAATATTTACTTCCAATTTATTATATAATTCATATAATGGGTACTGTAGAAAATATCCATGTTATGTAATAAATTAGATGAATTGTTTTTACATTTAATATATTCTAATTTCCAATTAAATTTTCATTACACATTTAATTACATCACAGATCATTTTAATTACTTAGGAGTAGTAATGGATTACCTAGTTTTCATGGTACTTCCCATATCCCATAGAATCACCAAATAAAGGGTTATTCTCCTTTCCTTTCCTGTTAGAATTTTTCTCTAGTTACATACACTGAAAGCTCTCTTAAACTAAATCAATAATCTTTTTCAAATGTTGCAGAAAACATTTCTTGTCTTGACAATAGAAAATGCTCAAGATGCTGAGGGTCATTAATGAATTAAATATGAAGATTAATCTTTCTCTGTGCTAATATTAAGCTTGTCAATATTTTCAAGAGTGCATTAGTATTTAATTTAAAGTAAGTTCTAGAGCCAAAAGAAACCATGGAATTTAGAGTTTGACATGGCATTTTACTAAGAGAAGTCCTTGTCTGCATGGCAAACAGATGAAGCTGTTACTCTCTTGAGATTAATTTGCATAATATCTAATATTTTCATGCTAAGAAAGCACAGGCATCATTTCAATTTGGATGCATTTAGCAATTTCTACACACAAACCCCATGAAACAGGCAAATACCCATTTTTCCCTTAAAATGAAACTTTAGATATAGATTTGGCTTGCACCCTTGCTATTTGTAAATGATAAAAGAGCTACCTGATTAAACACTACCAAGCTATTGAAAAAATTTTTTTTTCCTTAAATGTTTATTTGAAATAATATAATTTAATATTTTAATATATATATAAACATATATTGATTTGATGGTAACAAGAGGAAAGAATCAAGATGAAAATCCTATAGGTCTTTAAAAACTATGGATATTTAATAAGCAATGCTATTTGGGCATAGTTTTGGAAGTTTTAGCCACAGCAATCAGAGAAGAAAAAGAAATAAAAGGAATCCAAATAGGAAAGAAGTAAAGCTGTCACTGTTTGCAGATGACATGATACTATGCAGAGAGAATCCTACAGATGCTACCAGAAAACTACTAGAGCTAATCAATGAATTTTGTAAAGTAGCAGGACACAAAATTAATGCACAGAAATCTCTGGCATTCCTATACACTAATGATGGAAAATCTGAAAGAGAAATTAAGAAAACACTCCCATTTACCATTGCAACAAAAAGAATAAAATACCTAGGAATAAACCTACCTAAGGAGACAAAAGACCTGTATGCAGAAAACTATAAGACACTGATGAAAGAAATTAAAGATGATACAAATAGATGGAGAGATACACCATGTTCTTGGATTGGAAGAATCAACATTGTGAAAATGACTATACTACCCAAAGCAATCTACAGATTCAATGCAACCCCTATCAAACTACCAATGGCATTTTTCACAGAACTAGAACAAAAAATTTCACAATTTGTATGGAAACACAAAAGACCCTGAATAGCCAAAGCAATGCTGAGAAAGAAAAATGGAGCTGGAGGAATCAGGCTCCCTAACTTCAGACTATACTACAAAGCTACAGTAATCAAGACAGTATGGTACTGGCACAAGAACAGAAATACAGATCAATGGAACACGGTAGAAAGCACAGAGATGAATCCACGTACATATGGTCACCTTATCTTTGATAAAGGAGGCAAGAATATACAGTGGAGAAAAGACAGCCTCTTCAATAAGTGGTGCTGGGAAAACTGGACAGCTACATATAAAAGAATGAAATTAGAACACTCCCTAACACCATACACAAAAATAAACTCAAAATGGATTAAAGACCTAAAAGTAAGGCCAGACACTATCAAACTCTTAGAGGAAAACATAGGCAGAACACTCTATGACATAAATCACAGCAAGATCCATTTTGACCTACCTCTTCCTAGAGAAATGGAAATAAAAACAAAAATAAACAAATGGGACCCAATGAAACTTTAAAAGCTTTTGCACAGCAAAGAAACCATAAACAAGATGAAAAGACAACCCTCAGAATGGGAGAAAATATTTGCAAATGAAGCAACTGACAAAGGATTAATCTCCAAAATTTACAAGCAGCTCATGCAGCTCAATATCAAAAAAACAAAAAAACCAATCCAAAAATGGACAGAAGACCTAAATAGACATTTCTCCAAAGACAATACACAGATTGCCAACAAACACATGAAAGCATGGTCAACATCATTAATCATTAGAGAAATGCAAGTCAAAACTACAGTGAGGTATCATCTCACACCAGTGAGAATGGCCATCATCAAAAAATCTACAAAGAATATATGCTGGAGAGGGTGTGGAGAAAAGAGAACCCTCTTGCACTGTTGGTGGCAACGTAAATTGATACAGCCACTATGGAGAACACTATGGAGTTTCCTCAAAAAACTAAAAATAGAACTACCATATGACCCAGCTATTCCACTACTGGGTATATACCCTGAGAAAACCATAATTCAAAAAGAGTCATGTACCACAATGTTCACTGCAGCTCTATTTACAATAGCCAGGACATGGAAGCAACCTGAGTGTCCATCAACAGATGAATGGATAAAGAAAATGTGGCACATATATACAACGGAATATTACTCAGCCATAAAAAGAAATGAAATTGATTTATCTGTAGTGAGGTGGATGGACCTAGAGTCTGTCATACAGAGCAAAGTAAGTCAGAAAGAGAAAAAGAAAACTAACACATATATATGGAATCTAAAAATAATGGTCATGAAGCACCTAGGGGCAAGACGGGAATAAAGACACAGACCTACTAGAGAATGGACTTGAGGTCACGGGGAGGGGGAAGTGTAAGCTGGCACAAAGTGAGACAGTGGCATGGACATATATGCACTACCAAATGTAAAACAGATAGCTAGTGGGAAGCAGCCGCATAGCACAGGGAGATCAGCTTGGTGCTTTGTGACCACCTAGAGGGGTGGGATAGGGAGGGTGGGAGGGAGGGAGACGCAAGAAGGAAGAGATATGGGGATATCTGTATACATATAACTGATTCACTTTGTTATAAAGCACTAACTAACACACCACTGTAAAGCAATTATACTGAAATAAAGATGTTACAATAAATAAATAAATAATAAAATAAAAGTAATTTCTTGCCTGTAGATAATAAGCATTATATAAATGTTTGTTATTGTTCTCTGTATTATTATGTTTCAGGTTATGTTTTAGATGCTGAGGATATTTTAGTAAGAAGGCTGACAAAGACTTTGATGAAAAGAAGCCTACATTCACATGGGAGGGCGAGCAAACAATAAACAAGTTAACTAACTAATAAGTAAAACAATAACATCAGCTACTGACATGTACTGTGCAGATAATATAAAGTTGATATAATAGACTAGGGCCAATTGAAGAGGGGTGATTATCAAGCAGATTCTGGTACAGTAGTTGTGGAAGGTCTCTGAGATAATGATATTTGAATTGGGATGTAAAAAGTGCTAGCCTCATGAGGATGAGAGGAAATGTATTTTAGGTAGAGGATATAGAAAGTAAAACAAAGTCTCTGATATGAGAATGAGTTTGCTGTTTAAAGTAAAAGGAAAAATGTCAGTGTGGCTAAAAAGCCTGTGGGAGTGATATAAGGGAAAGGATATATAAAACATGGGGAGAATGTGTTATTGTTCATAATAACACAGCAACTTGCCCTCCTAGTCTACACAACTATAAATTGGACAAACTCCATAGAGTAAGTGCTTCCATGTGTTGGAAATCAGGTGATATAAGGCTGTGCCCCATGTTCACCAAAGATGTCTGACTGGGAGCCCTTTCTTCACTGCAGTGCAGGGTGATGGAACCCAATCAAAGTGGCCATCTTACTAAGTTGAGAAGGCAAATATCACAGCTTAGGCTGCTGAAGTGGCTGAAAAGTACAAAGGCCAGTAGGAAATAGGTGTGCAGGAGGGTTAGGGAAGCTGGAGGGATGAACTACGAATCTGCAAGTGGCATTCAATAACAGATTTTTGGCAGAGGGTATAGCTTCAGATACACTGGATAAAATACCATAAGGCCTAGTAGAGAGTAGATGCTCTGGGGCGGAGGGCAGAACACAGATACCAGAGGTCTTGTATTTTTGTGAAACTTTGGAGTTCCTGCCTAATAGGTGAGGGATCTTGCTGAGCCTCTCAGGCATTCAGATAAGATAATGAAAGAAAGACCAGGACACTGCAAAAAGGGCTATAAGGACTATGCCTTAGAGCAAGCTCTGGAAAACATTTTCTACAAAGGAACGAATAGTAAATATTCTTGTCAGATATTCCTTCTTTTTTTTTGCAAATCTTTATCAATATAAAAAATTCTTAGCTATGGACAAAAACAGGACATTGGATTTTGTCACACTGTTCTAGTTTGCCAACCTCTATAAGCAGTATAAGATCTATGCTATAAGGCTAAGAGTAAAACTAAAATAAGTCCATCCTAATAAATAATAAATTCAAGTGTGATAATCAAAAAATATTCCAAAATAATTTAACTGCTTATCAGAAAGGAAAACCAACCTTCTTTAAAGTAAGATAATGTTTTATAACTGACTATAGTGTATTATCAACATGATGGAACATAAACCCCAAAACATGTATATGAGCAGGAAAATGTGACCTGTAATGAAAAAAATGAAGGAGCCAATAGAAACAGATGCCAAAATTACCCAGATGTTAGAATTAGCAGACAGGAATTTAAAACGTCTATTATAAATATGTTCAAGGATTTAGAAAAAAGCATGGTCATATTGAGTGAACATATGGGGACTCTCAGTAGAGAAATGAAAACTATTTAAAAAGGAACCAAACTGAAATTTAAGAACTAAATTATAAAATACAGGAAATGACAAATTCACTAGATGAGCTTAACATCAGATTGGAGACACCAGAGGAAAGGGTCAGTGGCCTGGAAAACAAATCAATAAAAATAATATAATGTGAATAACAGAGAAAATAGACTGAAAAATAAATAAACAGAGCCACAGTGACAGGGAGCACATTACCAGGCAGTGTAAAATGTAATTGGAGTCTCAGAAGCAGAATACACAAAAGGGCAGAAAAAATATCTGAGGAACTTGTGGTTAAAAAAATTCTCAAATTTGGTGAAAAAGATTTCAACTTAGAGACATATGAACTTTAATGAACCTCAAGCAGAATGAATACAAAGAGAAGCATGCCTGGGAATATCATCATCAAGCTACTGAAAAGCAAAGATAAAGACAAACTCCTAAAATATCAATCAGAGAAGGACATGCTATAAAGAGAGAAACTAACGTGCACATTGGAGGCCAAAATACAAGAGAATGGCACAGTTGAAAAGACAAAGAAAGAAAAAACAAGATATGTCAATCAACAATTCTAGTTCTAGAGATGATATCCTCAAAAATGAGGCAAAATAATTTAAAAAATTGAAATAAATGAAAGTTAAAAGATTTCAATGTAAAAAAATTTGTACTACAAGAAATGCTAAAGGTCATACTTTAGAGTGAAAGCAGACAGAAAATAGGATCTACATGAAGGAATGAAGACCAGTGGACATGGAAAATGTGTGCTTAAATATAAACATATCACTGTATTTTTCTCTTTTTGATTTCTTTGAAAAACAACAAAATCTTACTATGCCAGTTAAGTTAGAGTAAGTCCGCGAGAGCAGTGGTTCCCAACCTTTTTGGCAGCAGGGGCCAGTTTCGTGCAAGACAATTCTTCCATGGACCAGGAGGGGAGAATGGTTTCATGATGATTCAAGCTAATTACATTTATTACACACTTTATTCCTATTCCTATTACATTGTAATGTATAATGAAATAATTATACAACTCACCATAATGCAGAATCAGTGGGAGCCCTGAGCTTGTTTTCCTGCAACTAGATGGTCCCATCTGGGGCCTGATGGGAGACAGTGACACCTGAAGTGTGTTGCTTATGTCCAGTCTACTCCATGAGATGCAGCTTGCCACTTGCCACTCACGGATAGGGTTTTGGTATGAGTCTGCAAGCAATTGATTTATTATGGTCTCTGTGCAGTCAAACCTCTCTGCTAATGATAATCTGTATTTGCAGCTGCTCCCCAGCACTAGCGTCACCATCTCAGCTCCACCTCAGATCATCAGGCATTCGATTCTCATAAGGAGCCCACAGCCTAAGTCCCTCGCATGCGCAGTTCACAGTAGGGTTCACGCTCCTATGAGAATCTGACACTGATCTGACAGGAGGCAGAGCTCAGGCGGTAATGGGAGGGATGGGGGCGGCTGTAAATACAGATGAATCTTCGCTCGCTCGCCCGCTGCTCACCTCCTGCTGTGCGGCCCAGTTCCTAACAGGACATGGACCGGTACCGTCCATGGCCCGGGGGTTGGGGACCCCTGGGCTAGAGCCTTTTTTTGCTACTGATTAAAATCTCTGCACAAAACAAAAGAGTAATTAACATAGGTTTCTGAAAAATAAGCAATAAGCAAGTGAATTGCAAAAGGAAGCTAAAGCTTGAAGAGACAGTAAGTACAGAGATGAGTTATCCATTTAACTTTAGTTTTTTTAATATTAACTTTTAACTTAGAGCTAAGGGTAGGCACCCTGACAGAGCTTCCATGAAATAATAATCAGATAAAACTCCAGCAGAAACTTCATTTTTCTGAGGTTTACAGGAACCTCCTCTGTACACAAAGAGGTAATCGAGGAGTATCTCTTTTGTTTGATTTTTACTTTTTTTCCTCTTAGCTTTCACCCAAAGCAACCCTCTTCCCAGAGTTTTCCAAAAGATAATCTAACCTTCTACTTTAAAGAAGTAGAATACAGAAAAGTAAATTAACTTCAAAGGAAGCAGAAAGCAGGAAATAATAAAGATGAGAACATGTCAATGAAATTGAAGACATAAAACCAATACAGAAAATCTATAAAGTGAAAAGCTAGTTTTCTAAGTAGGTAGTTGAGAAAGTAAGGTAGAGGACACACGTTACCAATATAAGGAATGAAGAGAACCTAGATATTTTGAAAATATAATAAGGAAATATGACAAAAATTGTATGCCTAGTTTTCTTAATAATAAAGAAATGACAAATAAATCTCATAATAAAGTTTTTACTATAAATGTGTGATAAATTTAGCAAAAATATGACATTTGGATACCCCCAGCAATACACACTTAAAGGTCAAAAACAGCAGAGAAAAAAATAAACCCAAACTTCATCTAAGATTTTTTTCAACTTCTGGAGTAGCTCTGTCCCATAGAACTTTCTGCCATGGTATAAATGTTATAAAATTAGCACTCTCCAATATAGTAGTGGTAGTCTCTTGGGACTGCTGAATTTAAGAACTGGAATTTTAAATTGTATATAATTTAATTGACTTAAATTATGTTTATCTTATTTTCTGATGTGTCAAGATTATGGAAGTGAAAACGTTTCCTTATTTTATCCCATATTTCCTTTCCTCGAAAAAAGGTTCATACACATTTTACTCAACCACCATAATTCATATAATGATTTACAATGCCTCTGTTCATCTAGGCCACATGAAACAATAAAAAGAATAAATTATACATGCACACATGGACAACCACACATACTACACGTGTAACTATATGACTGATGTTGGTGAAGCTTTGATTCTTTATGTTTCATTGAATTTATTCAAAATGCTGGATTTGCTTTAGACAAAATTTAAGTGAAATATTTCCTAAACTTTGCCTTAGCACAACATTTCACTGATTTCAAAGTGTGTCCATGTTCTTACTGATCTTGATAAAGAAAAATAAAATTTTATAAACAAAATGGCATTTCAGAAAAATTGGTTTGTAAACTCCATACATCTGCAGACAAAATCCGCTGTTCTAATCCTTCTAGTGGAAGCTTTATTAGGTAAGCTAAAGTCAAATCAAAATTGTTTTTGCCTGTTTGTTTAAGAAGTAAATAAATCAACAATGCCATACTGCTACTACTTTAATTTAGTTTTTCAGATTTTATTAAAAACTTCTGTCAAATTGAACACAGCATACATGCAAAAATCTATAAAATGTCTTTCCTTGCTTATTGCATAAAGCAAATTAATAAATAAATGCCTCAAAACATATGTTACATTGAGCAATCCCCAAATGCTTCCATCAATATATCCTATTTTGTATTAGATTTCAAAAAGGTCATCAGTCTACAAGAAGCTGAGAAAGCCCCACCGATTTTCATGTCTTGGCTTGGCATTAACATTCGCACTGTCAAGTGTGGCCTTCAGAGAAATTCTGACCTACTGGAAAACAGGCAGTTCAGCTGGTGACTCTGTGGAGGAATTCACTTGATGTGCATGTTTGAAGCAGAAAAAAAATCCTTTCTCTGCCTAATTCTCAGAAAGATTTTTACATGCCAAAATTTCACTTTCATTTAGAAGAAACAAAAATGAAGAAGTGAATATATTCATTCAGCAATTACAGTCATTATGCAAACTCATAAATTTAAAATCTTTAGAGCTTGTCTCTTGGTGTAGTCTATTCTATTGTTCATTAATTTGAGGGTGATAAAAAAGGAAGCATTGGAATAGGAAAGGAAGACAAGTTGAAGATCAAGTTTGCATTCTGAGTACTCTATTCATAATAAAAGTGAGACCATTACCATTTTGAAAACCTTGGTTTTGAAAAAAAAAAAACACTCTCTAAAATAGATAAGTGGTGAGTGTTATTAGGAAAATCTTCTCTGTATAAAGTTGGTATTTTGATAAACATTTTTTCTTTGCTTAACTCTAGTTTGTTTTTGTTCAAAAATAAATTTTCCTTTTTTTCTCTAAATAGGGTTTTATCTTCGCTTCATACTAAAAATTCATAACCATATCATTTTATATTAACAATTATCAAACCTTTCTACTTTTTCTGTATTTCTTAGTCAGGAAGAAGGGGGGCAGAGCCTCCTTTAAATGAATGACAACCTTTAAAATAATGACATAGCCACTAAGGATTCAACAAAAACTAGCTAGAACCTACTAGGCCCGAGATGGTGGAAGATTTGACTTCCAGAAGACCTTGAGCCTCATTATATGCTCATTGTAATGCATTAGCATGCAAAATGACACACCCACAGGCACCATGACAGTTCCAAGACTGACCATAAAGGTCAAAAAGTGGGCCATGGCCCAATTTCTGGAAATCCCCACCGCTTCCCCAAAATAGTTGGAATAAACCTCTCACTTGTTAACTTATGAAATTACTCAGTCCATGAAAACTAACAACCCCATACCGTGGGGTCCTATCATCTTCTGAGACAGCCCACACTCTGTTTATGGAGTATGTCTCTGAGTAAATCTGCTTTCACTCTACTTTGGCTCCCTTTTAAATTCTTTCCTGCTCAAAGCTAAGAACCCTCACATGGCGTCCCTGGCTCTGCAGTTGGACAGACCTGGGCCTAACTACCCAGATGTGTGGGTGAGGTTGTGAACCTCCTACAACATCTTTATTATATTTATAAAACATAAAATTTTAATATATTGATAGGAGTAGATGCAAGAGAGTAAAAGTAAGATGCTAAGAGGAAAATAAAAAATAACAGTTGACAACTCTTTTAAGAAATTATTCTGTAAAGCTGAGCAAATAAATGAGGCTAGAATTGGAATTATGGGAACATGATATTGTAATTTTTTAATGTTTGGACTTTACACTGCATTTAATATTGATGAGAATAATGCAGTAGTAAGGGGAAAAATTACACTAAAGGAGAGATGATGAGGAACAATGTCTTGGAGAAGGAGAGCAGGGATGAGAAGCAAAAGTGGAGGATCTGGTCCTAGATAGCAGCATCAAAAGCTCATTCATTTTGACAAAAGAGAAGGTAAAATATGTGGGTTCACATGCAGGTTGGCCATTGTAGTTATGCCGTGTGGGGGTTGGGGGGGATGTCAAAAATCTAAAAAAATGTGATGTAGGGATGATTAGCATTACAGGGTAGATTCCCAGGCATTTTGTAGGATCATCTACAGTTTCCTTCCCATTATTCAACACAAATCTCTTGTTAGGGACAGCAATTATTTCTGTATTGGCCAAATGAATGCCATTTTTCATGTTCATCCCTTCATGTCACTCTAAATAAAATCAAAGCCATTACATGGCCTTCTGCACGCATCATTTTGCCTCAGTTTACTCCATCCACCACAGTCTTTTCTCTAGTGTTCACATGGCCTGCTTCCTCTTGTTGGTCAGTTCCCTCCTCAAGGACTCTTTTTTCAGAACTCTCTCCCTGGTAGGAAATAGCACCCTCCCTCCAAAGGTCATTCTTTATCCCATTACCTTTGTTTTTTCTCTAAGCATTTATCACCTTCTGGTATATTATCTAACTATACTTAACTTATATAGTTTTTTTTTTCCAGTCTTCTACCCTAAAATATAAGATCAATGAAGGAAAGGATTTTTATCTTTCATTCATTATTGTATCTTCCAAAGCCTAAACTTTACAAATAGTAGAGTCTCAATATTCCAGCTGAATGAATACATTTTCTCTTAGCATCCTCAGCATTTCTCCATTACAATACATGATCAATTATTTTGCAAAAAAAAGGTTATCTTTATGTGTCTGTTTTTATTTTTTTATCTATAGTATATAGCTATATACTACATTAATAGAGATTTAATACACTTTATAAAAAGATGCATTGTATAAAATGTGCTTAGTAGAAGCTTAAATACATTAATTGATGGATTGTTGATGATATACTACTTTTTCACTAACTGTGAAATGATTTTTTTTTTTCAGATCCACTTTTGGCAAAGGCTTTATGAGTCACTTGAATAAATAATGTGTCATTGATTTTTATTTATTTGTTCTTGGAATCTTTTGAAATTTTATTTGTATATCAATTCATGTACGTATGTATGTATGTGTTCATGTTCATATTTGGAAATGTCAGTATATTCAGAGTTGCTGATAACTGATGGTAAATTTTTATCATTGCATGTAGTATTAGGTAGTATTTATTCTCCATGGGAAAAACAAATATAATACCACATGTCAGCTAAAATATCTAGTGACAGAATTCAATAGATGTCTGCTATGTTCCATGCACTGAGAAAGGAAAAGGGTTGAAAAATGAACTCATCAATCGATGCTTATTGAATAAAAGGGCAAAACTACTATAGGCCTTAGTTGAAAAAAAATTCATAGGTAATTTCCTCATCCCAAGTGATGCTGGCATACTTAAATATTATACTACAGCTTTCTTTGATTTAATAAAGTTCACTGAGTTTCTATTTGTTGCTTTTTATGGCTTTAATAATTTGTTGTGTTTTTTTAGTGGAGTATAGTTGCTTTACAATGTTGTGATAGTTTCTACTGTACAACAAAGTGAATCGGCTATATGTATACATGTATCCCCTCCCTCTGTTTTTGTTATTTTAATATTGTCTATACTCTTCAACTTGAAAGGCGGTTTATTTTTATTTTTAATGGTGTCTATGGTTGAAATATATCACATCTTTTCTGTGATATAGGTTAGAATTTATCTATTCTTAAACTTTAAGCTGAGGAATACCTTCCCTTTTGCAAGTTTGTAAAACATACCTGACTTGTTCTTGTCAAGACCTGTGAAAAGTATGAGACTTTATTTACAAGCTAACAAGTTAGGCTGCAACCGTTTTTGACTCAAGAAACTACTGAGTCAGAAATGAGGACAGAATATTACTCCCAGCAAATGCATGAGCCAGAGTAGCAGCAATTTTTGTGTCAGCTACCTAAGCCCTGAATCCCACAAGACAACTACAAGTGGGCTAGACGAAATCTGCCCATGCAGTAGGCTGTGTTGTAGGAGAGGAACCTCCTATGAGGCCACCAGGCACTAAACTATAGCGCTGGTCTTTTCTTTCCCTGCTGGTTGATATGTTTATTTGTAATCTACTCTGACAATTTTTTTTTTTTGGCCGCTCAGTTTGTGGGTTTTTAGTTCCCAGACCAGGGATTGAACCTGGGCCCCTGGCAGTGAGAGCACGGAGTCCAAACCACTGGACCACCAGGGGATTCCCTCCCATGACAATTTAAGAATCTTTGAAAATGAGAAATTATCTCTTCAGAGTTTGCCAGTGGGGGTCAAACTTGACGTTGGATTTAATGTGCTTGTGGTATCTATTGTGGCACATTGAACTAAGTGATTATTGTCAACATAATTGAGGTAAAAATGGATAATACCTCTTAAGCATATATTTTGTACCAGGCACATTGTTAATTGTTGTTTTATGTTTTATCTCTTTTATTTCTAATGGTGCCTTTTTAGGCAGATAAGACATCATTTTTGAGAAAAGAAAAAAGTACGTAGCATAGAGAGGTTAAGAAACCAAAGTGTAGAGGAGTTCAAGTGTATATATATTGTCAAACATCAGAAAGAAGTAAAAACACAGCCTCTAGAAGGCACTACCTTAACCTCCTTTTTCTTTCCACACACGAGCAACAGTTCCATAGTGGTGACTTCCAGATGTGTGGGAAAAAACTCAACTTGGCAACCTGACACACTCTTCCATAGCAATGATAGAAATAGCTAATATTGATAAAGAAATTTTCCCCTGCATCACTGGATATCTCAATGCCATATGGCAATTTTGTGACAGAATCTGGCAAAAACTATAACTTCCAACGAATCTGTGCTTCATTAAAGTGCACTTGATGTCAATTATTTGGTGAAAATACATTCTAACAGAT